>NC_086318.1:72441050-72774800 GCF_036172605.1 Pelobates fuscus
GTCTGCAAAAGAAGGGTCAGTGACCTCAATTCTGCCCATGCAGCCTTCAGCCACCAACTAGCCACACACAGCCACTCATCCTTATTCATCTTTTTCTAGCAGCTAAAATTGTGATTGCGAGAGGATGGAAAATTGATAGAAACGTACCCTGGGATCAAGTTAAAGCTCAACTTGAGTTTCAAATAAAAATGGAACTTATGTTGAGTACACAAAAACTAGGTAGAAAAACAACTGTTTGGGAGAAATGTTGGGAAGTGATTAATAAATAGAACATTTGGTTTATTAAAGTTGGTTTCTAAACAAATTAAAAGTAAAAGCTAAAATGTGTTAAGATTGTAAATACTTTGGACAGTATAGATTATAAGATATATACTCTCACCCGATAGGGTTTTTCCATTTCTCTTGCCGCAATGTCTTGTCAATATAATTTTGAAAGTTTAAGTATTGTTTTTTCTTTTTTTTTTTTCTCCTTCTGTAATGTATTGTATTGTATTGTATTGTATTGTATTGTAACGTATTGTCTTTTTGTATGGAAAATTGGTGAAAAGAAAGGGTAAACCTTTAAAATAAAGATTAAATTAAAAAAAAAAAACTAGCCACACAGGAGGATGAAAAAAGTTGGAAACACCTAAAAATTAGAAGCCTAACAGACAGCGTCACCACTGCGGAACTGCCTCATTTTTTTGCGCAGAGTGTTCGCGGCCCTACTGCTGCCCAAACAGGCAAAAGGCATAATGTTACATGGGATGTTCCGCCTCCCTAAACCTCCATCAGCAGTGGTTTCAACCACCAGCGGCCTAATCATAACATTTTTAAATGGCCAAGACAAGGCCGCCATCTTGAACGCAACCAGAGGAAAAACCCCATATCAGTTCAAAGAAATCTGGCCTATCCTGTGCGACACTGCAATGGAGAAAATCCCTACTCCCTCTCACGACACTTCTGTTGAATCAAAGCGTTAAATATCACTGAGGAACCCCTCACATTCTCATCATACAGCACCAGGACGTGGAATACAAAGTGTCTGATGCCTCCGAGATAGACGCCATCCTGACCAGACTTGGTCTGCTTCACACCTACTCATCCACGACTCCAGCCTGGGATCCGGCCACTATAACCCCATTTATACCAGCAACCAAGAGCAAAACCGCTGTGGCAGATACCTGATTGCAGCACCCTCTTTTTGTCTTTTCTGTTTTCTGTTTTTTATGCCTTAATTACAAAATGTCTCTACCTCTACAAAGAAGGACTTGATCGTCTTCAGATTATACGTTTCTAAGTTGTATACATTTAGTTATGATTCTTGAGGGTATAACATACCAAGCTTTTGGGTAACCTCTGAGGCCTTCCTGGGTCAAGTCAGGGAACCACCCGGCTACACTAGCTCCCCTACTACCACCAACCCCCCAGCTCCTCACACATAATTCCTCACTGTCCTCCAATACATGGAGCGGTCATCTTGAATCACACTGCATCTCCTATTTTTAAGTCCATAGTCACCTCTTTATTTTTTATTTTCCTTGTCATGTTTGCTATTTTAGTCATTGCGGTACCCTTAAACTAAACCTACTGCTTGTGACAACTATACGAACTGCTTTGGCACGGCTTTTTACTCTAATAAAAAATAAAAAAACCACAGTCAGTACAATTAACATTACGGTTGTAATGTAAGTCACAACTCTTTGTTATTACTTTGTATTACATGATATGATAATAATGTACCTGCCTGGGGCAAAAATAAAGAATTATAAAAAACAAAAAATAATTAAAAGTATGAGCATCTTGCAGTATAGTTAGATTACTATTTTGTCTTCCTATAAAATTTTGTATTATAACTTTGAAAAATGCAGACAGATGCATAGTGTTACATGATGATATTACACTAATGTAACAGGTTGTAGCATTAATTTCAGTCAAGAAATACCATAGATTGTAATTTTTAGAGGCAAGATAGAGAAAGGTGTCTAGAACTCACTGTCATGACCAATGAAGCAATTAATATACGCTTAAAACTATACGTTTTGTGTTTTTTTTTGTAAATAATTTGTAGTGAATAGTGTTCAGCGGTTTGTATTTTAACAACTACTCCTGAGTATAATAATGGCCCGAAACATACTTTGTTTTTGTTAGTCCATGGTATAAGGCCAAAACATATCTAAACAGAGGGACTTGGGCAGAAGTATAATAAATAAAGAAGGTTACAAAAGAAAAGATTGCACTCCTTTGACTTCTGATACCAACTTCTCTACATTATATATAATACAAATTTAATAATTTGTTATAACGTGCTGCACGTGTTTATGAAAAAAAAAAACAAGGGGGGCGGGGCTTGGAAGCCATACTGGATGGTCGCAGATCAGTGGAGCTCCAGCCAGGAAAAACTGTTAAAGCAACTTTAAGGGTGATAAAACCCCATCTACAGCCATACCTGTACTGGACCCATGCTGGGTACACACCGGGCGACTTTGGAGTGAAATCCGGGTCACCTCATGTAAGCCGATCGACTATTGCAGCCTCTAGCTACTCAAGGCCTGTGGGATCTCGGCGGGAGAAGCGGCCGTTCTCTCCGCTTGAGGCGACCCAGGCTCTCTGCATTGCGGAACATAGGACCCCCCAATCTCCCCCCCCCCTTTGGACCGGCGGGGGATATCCCGGTCCCCACTGGGTCACTCTAGTGGCTTAAGCGACGAAACATAAAAATTACTGACCAGTTGGAGGGTTGAGGCCTACCTCTCAAGATGGCCGCCACGCAAGTGTCTGAAGTCCTCCCTCAGCCTCCTCCGACACACGTGGACCCACTCCTACAGGCTCTGGACTGCTTATTTGCCCGATTCTGGGAGAAGCTATCTGCTCGGGCACATACCCTGCCTGCTACTCCCACAAGCCAAGCCAAGCCTTTTTTGATCCATTTTGAAGACCGAGTACGCAGAGCTGGGCCACCACCAAGCATCCCCCACTCGACACCACAGAGGCGAACGCGCAAACAGTCGGCACCTAAACGCCGAAGATACTACTCACACACCCACTACCGCTCACATAGATGGCGGAAACATCCCAGCCCACCCAGGCGAAGGTACCGTACCAAGCGAGACCGGTCACAAGCAACTGGAGGTCTGGGAGCACAGCCCATGGCGGTCAGATGCGGCTTACAACAGGAAGGCCTCAAGACACAGCGTCTAGCAATCAGAGTCCGGCGGGACCATCTCTCTCTTAGAGCAGCAGACGGACTTAAGCACCCACCTGCTACCAGCCTCCCATCCCTGGGCATCGGCTGAACTGCCCTATGGGCTATACTCACGCGCTACCGACACACAGAGTAGCGCAGACCAAGCGGCTCACTACCCTTAGGCATCAGACCCATAGGAATTTTGCAGCAGCCTGGCTGTCATAGTCATGCTTCTGAAGAGCATAAAGCCTGATAAGCTACTGTTTTTATATTCTGTTTTCCTTTTCTTTTACGTTATTATAGATCATCTCAGCTAACATAGTGTGATGTACTCCCTGTTTTCCCTTAACTCCCCATTGACATGCATCCTATCGAGCTCTGTATTTGTTCTAATACTGTTGGTTCTATTCTTGTATTAACACTATACCTACTGAGACAGCTGAAGCAAGTATAGGGCTTAGGGGAGATGAAGGGACACCTCATTATTGACATACATTACAGCCTGATAACTCGCTAGACTACTGTTATACCTACCTTTGGAGGGGTAAAGGAGGGGAGTGTCTGACAACTCCATTAGAATTATCTGTCTAACCCGTTTGTTTTTTATATTTGCCAGCGATAGCTGAACCGGTTCATGAATAAATGCATGATGTTAATGTTTTAAACTCCGGTCTTTCAAACAATCATGCCAATGTAGCATGACTTACAGCGACAAGCCCACAGACTAACCTGCAGAGCATTAGCCATACCTTAATAATAACTATAGCACACACAATGGGAATAGCACACCGTGCAATACTTTAAACGGGCCTAAGCGACATAGTCCGACAGCGAAGCACTAGCCTCATCGAATGTATCACACTAGACTCACTATCATCCCAGTCAGCTTGGCTATAATATGCTAGAGTTAACCGACACCTCACAATAAAAAATAAAAACTTGAGGCATTAACAATCTGGAAATGTAATTAACTAAACGTATTGATGTATTAACCCTACGATGTAACTCATACCTGCATTTCCCTATCTTCGTTCTGTATCCCTCACGTATGCCTTACTAAAATAAAGAATTTAAAAAAAAAAAAAAAAAAACTTAATTTGTAACAGCTGAAATGTAACACTGGAGGTAAAATAGCCTTTGGTGTAATTTTCAATATTTTTTGGGTTAGTTAAGAGTGGTATTGTAAATCAACACTAGTAGTGCATCTTGTTTAAGTTTATTCTTTTTCTTTTCTTTTACATCTGACCTCATGTATCCTGAGGTTACTGGATATATCATTCTAGTGTTTGACTTTGTGATTTATATTTCTAGGCATTTGCTTTTCATAAATGAGATGAATATGCCGGGAACAGACCTGCCATGAACGTGCACTGGTGGAAAATTAATGAGGCATTAAACAGAAAGTGATGATGACAGTGTTCCCACTGCACAAAGGTTGTATTTCAATGCACGCTATCTGTAGCAAAGTAGGAGAATCTCTAGTGTAACAGGAGCATCAATTAATCTTGGTGCTGAATATTTCGTTTGCTCAGAAACTCAGACCTTGATTTGGTGATTTTGAAAAAAACATCTATTTAGATACTTGGAAAAAAAGTTTCCAAATCAAAATAATTCTTTGAGTACAATTGGTAAAGCAAATGATTAAAAAAAGGAAAATAATTGAACAAAATGACTGTATAAAACTGTTTCCCAAAAAATTAGATTATGGTTTTACCTCTACAAAGATGGCCTTGAAAAATCAAATGTTTTTCAAAACTCTATAGGTAATCTAGTTTATGCATTGAGTCTACTCTGATTAATGTAAAATATATCAAAATACATAAATCCACAACTCAATCAACATGCACAGCTCATGTGTGTAAAAAAATCTTGCAAAATATTTAATTCAATATATTGACTGTTGGTCAGTCTCTTACCATGACCTTTACTTCTTTAAAAAACTGCTTGAACTTGAATGAGCAGATATCTCCAGAATCTCAACTTTTCTTCTCTAAGTCTCTAGTTCAGGGGTAGGTAACCCTAAGCACTCCAGATGTTGTGGACTACATCTCCCCTGATGGCAATATAGCTGTTAGAGCATTAAAGGAGATGTAGTCCACAACATCTGGAGTGCTGAAAATTGCCTACGCCTGCTAGATCCAGTTGCATGTTAAAAATGACATCAATTCAAGGGCAAATGGTCTAAAAGTTCCTTTCAATAGCCATGGCAAGGCATCCAAAAGCAACTCAAACAATGAATAAATTAGTTTTTTCTGTCCCCAAACAAAATGCATCTTTTATGCCAAAATATGTATTTTACTAGACTTTCTAGAGAACATTTCAGTGAAAGGTATGTTAGTTGTATGAGACTTTGAGATACATTTAGGAACAAATTGCAATTCAGTAAAATTTGGCATATTAAGCAATCGGTAGAAATTCCAGTTTATGCCACTAAGCACCTCGGGGGAACCAACTCACGCCAACCACAACATGCTTGGTCAGTTTTTGATTCAGATTGCCATTCTTGGCATTAGAAAAAAGGTAAATGGAAAGACGAAAAGGCTGTTTTTTGTTTTTGGGGGGGATAGGCAATTAAGCAGCTTAGTTTTCCATGATGGACAAGACGTCTGACCGATCACATGGGCTGGAACTCATGTCTAGTCAAGACATAGCAAAAAGATGATGGATGGTTAGGGGACAGCCAGTAAATCTTACTTTTAAGCAGGATCTTTTAGACTTCACATTCTGTTGAAGAAAGACCAGCAGTGAGCTCATTGGTTTATCCTTACCGTGCCTGTGTTGAGGATAGCCTGTGTCATTGATTCTGTGTAAGACTAACATTAGCTTGTCGCTGTATCTAGCTAGATAGCTATTGCCAGGTGCACTTGAAGAAACTGTGAGTGGAGTGGGAGAAAAAAGATTGCCATTTTGTAATTGATCCTATTGTAAGACTAGCTTACCGATATACAGTTGTTAAGTTTTTTGTTTTTGTTTTTTAATTAAAGGGATACTATAGTCACCAGAACAACTATAGCTCAATGTATTGTTCTGATGAATATGGTCGGTCCCTGCAGCCTTTTTGCTTTAACCCCTGCCCGACCTTGGACATATCAGGTACGTCCGACAAAAAACGGTCCTTAAGGACTGCGGACGTACCTGATACGTCCTGGGGTAATGAGAGCTCTGGAAGCAATCATGATCACTTCCAGCAGCTCTAATGGTATTACAGCGATGCCTCAATGTTGAGGCATTTCTAAAATTCCCCCCTTACTGCCAGGGGCCCCTGAAGATTACCAGGTGATTGCTCCCCCTGGAGCGTGGAACCTGGCAGTGAGACAGAGCATCGGAAGCCTTCAGTAAATAGTAAACAGTAAAAAAAAATAAAAAGAATTACATTTAAAAAAATTAACTCCTACCCTCCCTCACTCCCTCCCACTCCCTCTCCCATGTACTTACCGATTGCCGCGTTCCCCCGCTAGCGATCGGTCTTCTACACTTAACGACCGTGGACGTACTATGTACGTCCGAGAATAAAACTGTTGTTAAGGACAAATAGGAGCCCTGGACTTACCTGGGCCGGCGATCCATGGCGATCACGGTCAGGGGGGACTGCTGGAAACTCCAGCATTCCCCCTGCAGCAGCTCCGGTCACCATGATCACATTGCCGCAATAGGAGTCTAGGAGCTTCCAGCAGGGGGACTGTCTGACAGCTCAGACAGTCCCCCAGGCTGCTATATATATATATATATTAGATATATATGTATAATATATTATTATTTTTTTTTACCATTTTATTATATATTATACATATATAATGCATATATGATTTCATTATAAGTGTACTTTGAGATATATACACATATATCTCAAAATACACTTAGAATTAAATCATAAATAAATGTATAATATATAATAAAATGCTTTAATTATAATATGTTATACATATATAGGAAATAAAAATGTGAATGTGTGTGTGTATACACACATACACGGACATATTATATACACACACGTATTATATGTATATGTGTGTGTGTATTTCACATTCCTGGGCTACCATATGAACTCAAAAGGCAACACAGACCCAGCAAACCAATCTGGCAAACACAAATCTGTCTAAATCTGTGTTAGTGAGCACTTCTCCTTTGCTGAGATAATCCATCCAGCTCACAGGTGTGGCATAACACGATGCTGATTAGACAGCATGATTATTGCACAGGTGTGCCTTAGACTGGCCACAATAAAAGTCTTAGATCTTTGAGTTCAGCTCATGAAAAATGGGGGAAAAAACAAAAGTGTTGTGTTTATAATTTTGTTCAGGATATATAGGTAACTATACTCATTGAGAAAGCCGTGATATAGGCAAAACGCGTCTCAGGAGCTCCATTGTGAAGATTTTATGTTTTACTTATACAGGGAGTGCAGAATTATTAGGCAAGTTGTATTTTTGAGGATTAAGTTTATTATTGAACAACAACCATGTTCTCAATGAACCCCAAAAACTCATTAATATCAAAGCTGAATATTTTTGGAAGTAGTTTTTAGTTTGTTTTTAGTTATAGCTATTTTAGGGGGATATCTTTTTGTGCAGGTGACTATTACTGTGCATAATTATTAGGCAACTTAACAAAAAACAAATATATACCCATTTCAATTATTTATTTTTACCAGTGAAACCAATATAACATCTCAACATTCACAAATATACATTTCTGACATTCAAAAACATAACAAAAACAAATCAGTGACCAATATAGCCACCTTTCTTTGCAAGGACACTCAAAAGCCTGCCATCCATGGATTCTGTCAGTGTTTTGATCTGTTCACCATCAACATTGCGTGCAGCAGCAACCACAGCCTCCCAGACACTGTTCAGAGAGGTGTACTGTTTTCCCTCCTTGTAAATCTCACATTTGATGATGGACCACAGGTTCTCAATGGGGTTCAGATCAGGTGAACAAGGAGGCCATGTCATTAGATTTTCTTCTTTTATACCCTTTCTTGCCAGCCACGCTGTGGAGTACTTGGACGCGTGTGATGGAGCATTGTCCTGCATGAAAATCATGTTTTTCTTGAAGGATGCAGACTACTTCACTACTTGAAGAAGGTGTCTTCCAGAAACTGGCAGTAGGACTGGGAGTTTAGCTTGACTCCATCCTCAACCCGAAAAGGCCCCACAAGCTCATCTTTGATGATACCAGCCCAAACAAGTACTCCACCTCCACCTTGCTGGCGTCTGAGTCGGACTGGAGCTCTCTGCCCTTTACCAATCCAGCCACGGGCCCATCCATCTGGCCCATCAAGACTCACTCTCATTTCATCAGTCCATAAAACCTTAGAAAAATCAGTCTTGAGATATTTCTTGCCCCAGTCTTGACGTTTCAGCTTGTGTGTCTTGTTCAGTGGTGGTCGTCTTTCAGCCTTTCTTACCTTGGCCATGTCTCTGAGTATTGCACACCTTGTGCTTTTGGGCACTCCAGTGATGTTGCAGCTCTGAAATATGGCCAAACTGGTGGCAAGTGGAGTCTTGGCAGCTGCACGCTTGACTTTTCTCAGTTCATGGGCAGTTATTTTGCGCCTTGTTTTTTCCACACGCTTCTTGCGACCCTGTTGACTATTTTGAATGAAACGCTTGATTGTTCGATGATCACGCTTCAGAAGCTTTGCAATTTTAAGAGTGCTGCATCCCTCTGCAAGATATCTCACTATTTTTGACTTTTATGAGCCTGTCAAGTCCTTCTTTTGACCCATTTTGCCAAAGGAAAGGAAGTTGCCTAATAATTATGCACACCTGATATAGGGTGTTGATGTCATTAGACCACACCCCTTCTCATTACAGAGATGCACATCACCTAATATGCTTAATTGGTAGTAGGCTTTCGAGCCTATACAGCTTGGAGTAAGACAACATGCATAAAGAGGATGATGTGGTCAAAATACTAATTTGCTTAATAATTCTGCACTCCCTGTATTTGTTTTTATACAAGTGGTAATAAATAATATGTTTTAACTCTTCCTGGAGACTATACTCTACTACATTAGATCCTGTTTGAAAAAAAGGGTTCTGTGTCCCCTTTATAGACACAAGAGTCTACAAACTAAGAGCCAAGTATAATAGGCTCTTGAGAAGGTGAGCAGTTCTGCAACCCTATAAATATGCACTTTTGAATATTGCATATTGAACTAGGTTTTCTCCCACTTTCTGTATTCCATATATATCCAGATACAGAGGAAGAGTGGAAGTGTCACCCTAGCACACATCTGCCCAAGTGATCTTAGTCTATCCTGGGGTGCTCAGTTAAATGTGAGTGTACAAATATTGAGTAATACCCTCTGTATAGTCTGGATATACTACACTATATTAGCATTGCTGTCATTATAGGACATTATAACTTACCTGAATTATAGAGGTAAGTGACCAAATTTCAAGCGCTCCACTGTTTCACTGGGGTGGGTGTATATATTACACAGTGAAGGTTTTTCAGTTTATTGATAAGCTTTCTATATGCAACAGTGTCAAAAGCCTTAATGAAGTATAAGTAAGCAATGTCTACTGCACAATCCTGATCTATTATTTTAGTTACCAAAACAAATAAAAATCAAAAAAATTAGTTTGTCATGGTATCCCTGACGTAAACACATGTTGTCTCTGCTCTTAAAATCCATGTTATTCTTCATGTTATTATTGTAATTATTATTATCATTGGTATTTTTATAGCGCCAACCAATTCTACAGCGCTTTACAATATTATAAAAGGGGGGAGGCGGATTTACAATACATGATAGAATTGCACAGTGACACAAGAACAACAGGTAGATGAGGACCCTGCTTAAACAAGCTTACAGTCTAGATGAGGTGGGGTACAAATACACAACAGGGCAGCAAGGGTGACAGTCACCAAAAAAGGTGGAAAAGCTGGAGGTGAGAGTGGAGTATCGTTCTTTAGGAGAGCGAGAGACAGATTTGGATAAGTATAGATAAGTTACTCTGGGAGTCCATAAGCATTTCTGAACAGATGTGTTTTGAGGGACTTCTTAAACAATTGGAGACTAGGGAAGAGTCTGATAGGGGGAAGGCTGTTTCAAAAGAAGTGAGTTGCCTGCGAGAAGTCCTGCAAGCGCGAGTTAGCAGTAAGGGTGCAAGCAGCGAATAGGAGAAGGTCACCGGCACAGCGGAGAGACCAAGAAGGGGCATATCTGTGAATCAGGGAAGAAATGTAAGAGGAGCTAGAGTTGGTTAGAGCTTTATAGGTAAAGGTTAGTATTAAATTGACACCTATAAGGATGTAAGGGTGTAAGGATTGACAGATGGGCGAGGTATGGGACGAACGATGGGTGGGAAAGATCAGCCTGGTGGTAGCATTCATTACTGATTGTAGCGGGGCAGTTCGGCTTTTGGGGGGACCAACTAGGAAAGAATTACAGTAATCCATGTGAGAGATTACCAGAGCATGAATAAGCTCCTTGGCAGCAACAATCCTATCATTTAGCATAGTTTCCATTACTTTCCCTACTACTGAAGTTAGGCTTATTGGTCTATAGTTGCCTGACTCCTCCCTACTACATTTCTTGTAACTTGGCACAACATTCGCTAATTTCCAATCTTCTGGGACTACTCCCAATAACAATGATTGGTGAAATAAATCTGTTAACGGTTTTACTAGTTCTTTTAATAACTGTGGGTGTATCCCATCAGGCCCCATCAACTTATTTGTATTTACTTTAGACAGCTGAAATAGAACCTCTTCCTCTGTAAACTCACATGTAAGAAAATATTTTTTTTCCTAACCGAGGTCCCTTTCCTCCATTTTTATCTGTAAATACTGAATATATATATATATTGATTAAGGTAGTAAGCTAGACCTGTATCCTCCTTTACATCTCTTCCTTCTTTTGTTTTTTAGTCTAATCTTTGTTTTACTTTCCTCTTCTAATTTATGTATCTAAAAAATGTTTTATCCCCCCTTTTTACTGACTGGGCTATATTCTCTTCTGTGTGTGCTTTGGAAGCTAACTTGATTTGCCCCTTTCTGTATAATCCTATAGATTATAATTATTATTGTCTATCTTCCTCACTATGTTTTTTCTATAATTACTAAATTCTAACTTTATTTATTTATTGCTCTTACTGACAAGCTTTCAGTAGTACAACTTTGAAATAATCCCATTTCTCCTGGACTCCATTTAAACCACTCCAGTCAGATAATGACTCCTTGATAGAATAATGTAAAAAGGGTCCAGGCACTCCAGAGTACAAAAAAGGCAATTTATTTAACCCACAGCCAAGTCACAACGTTTTGACCTATATGGTCTATGTCGAGCTTGACAAAGACCGTATAGGTTGAAACCTTGTGACTTGACTGTGGGTTAAATAAATTGCCTTTTTTGCACTCTGGAGTGCCTGGACCTTTTTTACATTATGCTATCAAGCAATTGGTTTCTTGGTACTGGGACCAGCCTGGTTGCACCCAGATTCTTATCGCTGATGGGATTGAGTGCAGTTCCTCATCCCTGTCTTTAGATAATGACTCCTTGACGCATTTTCTAATTTTAGAAAAGTGTGTTTTTCAAATTCTAAAAATTTTGTTTTTGTGTGGTGTGACTCAATCGCTGTTCTTAAATGAAACCACACTGACTGGTGATCACTAGATCCTAAACATTAACCTACAGTAATATCTGATAACAAATATCCATTTGTTAACACTAAATCTAGAATAGCCTCCTTACAAGTTGGCTCCTCAATTACTTGCTTTAGACATAATCCCAGTAGGGAGTTTAGAATATGTGTACATACATATTGTATATTCACAATATGTAGGCATAATGCCAAATACAAACCATACACTGTATATTTGCCTAGCTAAAACTATTCATTTATATTTCAAAGAACATTGCAGGCTGCTACTATAGCCTGCAAGCACATGCTCATGTGCATCTAGGAGTCCTTCCAAACCTTTCTTTTTACAGGTTGCTTTTCAGTTCACCATAAATATTGAACCACGTAGACTCCTGGTTGCTACATTTCAGGAGTGTTATAGAGGAAAGGTAGTTGTGTTTTTTTTTGTTTTTTTTTATGAATGTACATATAATAACTATGTGAGAGAATGTGTAGTTATGAGTGTTTAACAATTACTAGAGCTATTTCAAGTCAATTTGTGTAACCTTTTCATTGCTGAAGTCCACTATATGAGCAACAGAATAATTTGGGGTGTTCTAAAAAACCATGCGAAAGTCCTATAGGTTTAATATCAGTTATACTGTAAAGAGTTTGTCATAATACTTTTGATTCTTCATTAATCACATTGATAATTGGATATATTATAGATTACACATCTATTATTGTAGCAGAATTAAATGGTTGCTCAAACAAATTAGGTTCCACGAAGATACAGAGCTCAAAATAGACTATTGAATAACAATTCCTTTCTTCCAAACAGTCAGACAAGCCACACAATTCATGATTCTGTTCTTGACCCATTGTCCGCATACTGTGCACTTACTTGTTTAAGAATCTAATTTGTTTGGAAAGCACCTATGGGCTTTCTCAGCATGATTGGTTTTCTGCATTTGTACAGTAATTAATTTTCACCTGACAAGGTCTCCCGATGAGAGCTGAAGATAAAAGAAAGCATGAATCCTTTTTGTGTTTTTTTTTTTTTTTTTTTCTTGCAACAGGTTTTACTTGACATACACTGGACAGAACTGAAACATCACAAGTTCTTGACTTAAGTAGTGTGAAGCTTCTCATCAGCACTGTGATTGATCAGTGCTCTATTTCTGTCTATTTATGGTTTCTGTAAACATGTCTTGCCCTTGAGAACTTGTAATTTAATCTTGGCGGAGGAAAATGTATTAAGGTTTAAAGTTCTACTAGCTCATTGGCCCTGGAGTAGTGGGAAATTGATTGTAAGTTGTAATACCCTTTAATGAACCAAACTACCTTGTCTCAAAAAGTAAATTGTATTGTGCAGATTTTGTCAGATCTTACGTGCCTTCTTAATATGTGAAACAAGCTTTTTTAATGTAAACTTCAAATATAACCTTTTTGGTAAAAAAAAAATAAACAAAAAATAAATTAAGCAGTACATTAGAATGTATAGTTTGTCTTCAGTATTTTAACAGTTTGTTTTTTTTGTTTTAAACTTAGAGTGTTTCATCACTTTACCAGGATTTGTGAATGAATGATGGGAAATGTGCAAAGTGAAAAAAATTATCTCCAACTCCGCTATTTTTATAAATTTTTATCAGGTAATAATAAGTATATTACAGAAGATACTGCACTGTATACAGAATAGGAACATCCATTATGACAAATAAAATAAAGCAATATATTCACTACTCAGGATACACAAAAAAACGCACAGCATTGTGACAGTAGAAGTCACTTTGATTCAGTCTTTACAAGTAAATTCGGACACATGACAGTGATTGAAGAGCAAAGACAGTAATAAACCTGAGAACCAAATATAACAAACAGTAGTGAGAAAACCATAAGTTGCAAATCTGGTACTGACATCTTCATATAATTAACTCCTACAGTAAGCAATGTAGAATATACCCTTATTGAAATAGAAAAGTAGGGCAAATGAGTGGTTAGAATGTAATTAACGGCAAGCAAGGGCTTGGTGTGAAGCACGAAGTGGATGTCTGCAAGATAGTATAGCTCAGTGCAAATTGAGGCTAAATAGCAACAATGGCTGATAAAAAGAAGAACCAGCCTATACTGTTGCTGTCCAGGAGCGAACACGGTAGAAAACCCAACGCCCTGAAGAAATACTTTTGAGATATGGCTAGAGGCCTTTTCAAATATGGACAACTCAAATATGCGATCTGCAACCCCGTTTTCAGATTGACCTTCTCAAAGTCCGGGTGACTCTGAAACAATGCTCTCGTTTCAAGAAACAGATCACAAGCCTGCTTTAAAACTTACCTTCCAAGGAGGACTTGAAGACCATACTGGGGAAATTGGAAACTTTCCAACACAAAATGGGTTGTCTTGCCATGGACAACCCCCATGTTGGCAACCAGGTCCAAGGGGAGGTATAAGACAACCTAGGGCAATTTCAAACCCAGCTACAAGAACACACCAGACACATTTCCCAACTACATAGATTCATTGAAGATATTGATAATAGTGGGAGGAGAAGTAATATATGGTTAAGAGGTTAAGATGTCTTCTGGAGCTCCTAGATGGCACCAAGGACTTACAAACAACAGTGCAACTTATGTTCCACTCTATACTTAAGACACCCCCTGATAGCAAGATACTCCTGGGAAGAATACATGAAGCCTCACAGCACAATTAATGGAACATAGAGCCAAAAGAGCCATATTTCACACAAAACAAATACTATGTACATGGAAACTGTTACAGCTATATACTAGCCTCAGCTCTCTGCCACCAACTTCTAGCCAGTTATATCCACAAAATTAAAGACTCTACTGTGGAAATCCAGCACTATAATTCAGATATTGCTGTTGCTTTTAAGGAATATCACAAATTTCTATATCAACTTAGGGATACTCCGTCACCTCTTCACTCCATCACTGACTACCTACAAAAACACCTCTCTACCACTATCCTACTCCAAGTAGCAGAAACATTAGAACAGGCCTGCTCAGAAGAGCAACTTACACTATCCATTAAGGCCCTTATTACAGGGACTAGTCCATTCTGATCAGTCTGGGCTTATACCCTATAGGGAGGCAAAATACAAAGCAATCATTAATGTAATTCATTATGCACAAAACTCTAAGACACCTATATTTAAAACATTAAGGATGATGAGCTTTGGCTCTAGATGGCTTCAGTGGACCAAAATGTTATATTCCAAACCTACTTCACACATTAATGTAAACTGAAAACCTTTTCTTGGTGCCTATACGTAACAGTATAAGACAGGAGTACCCACAATAACTGTTCCTTTTTGAACACAAGAGTCTTCCCTGCAGGCAATCAGAAATATTGATCATATACTGGGTGAGGTAAAAATTAAAAATATTTGAATTCTCTGCATTTGTGGACAAACCTAGCTATCTCACTCCCGCATTTACTGGAAGAACTCAAATTATACAGTTCCGTCTTCAATTTCAAAATTAACAGTGATAAGAGTGAACTCCTAAAACTCAACATACCAAATCTCAGATTGCTAGACTAAAAGATTCTTTGACGTATATTTGGGCAAGACCTAACATAAAATACTTAGGAGTCTATCTCTCTGCTGCCTTTAACACATTATACACAGACAACTATTACAAATTTTTACAAATTTTGTCTGGGCATCTAAAAAAAAACTAGAATGCCTTATTCCTTAGTAACAAGACCTAAATATCAAAGATGGCCTGACTTACCTGTCACTGCGTGCCGGGACAGGCAGGTGCGCCACTCTCACTCACAGGGCGCCATGTGGAGGGCATGCAGAACTCCCCTGCAGAGCTACCTGCCACCAGCAAATCCCATGATTCTTTGGTAATGCCATGAATACAAGGTGCACCACACTTTCTCTTTGTCCCCCCCAGCAAATGCAGGGGAAGGAAGAAGCACCTTTTCTGTTCTTTGGCCTGCCTCCCCTCCAGCAGGCACTCTGTTCAGTTTCTTGCTGGGTGTTCCCCACACTGCTACAGGATCCCCTCAGGGTGACAGAACCCTCTGGGACTCATTTCAGCATGTAAAGGAGCAGCATGGGGAACAGCTAGGTGAATGTTCCACATAGGGGGCATGGAGCACTACTCACACAAGGGGGACCTTCCACTCTGAAAGAGTGCATGAAGGTTCTAAGTTCCACATGCTGGTGTACCTAGGTGAAGGGGCTTTAAGGAGATGGGGCAAGACAAATTTCAAGCAGTTATTTGATATGCACAATTGTTCAATCAAAGTGAGTGATTCTGCGATCCCCAGGTGGGAATCAGGAAATAAACTGGATCAATTCAATGTGAAGGAGCTCTGCTTTGTTTCTAGCACAGCTATTTTATCTGAAACTTTGCAATTCCATTATATTTTGTTCACAGTGAAATTTATTTTGTCTTCGTTTGTATAAAGTACATCAACCAACTCAACTTTTATTTTATTTTTGTAAAAATAAAATCCAAACCTTACAAGAAAATGTTTTCGAACTTGGAAGATTGTCTTCAAATGTACGTAGTTTTCTTTTTCAGTCTTCACTTTCCTCTTTCCTGGTTTAAACAGTTTCTTAAATTTCACAAACGTCCTTTTATATACAGGGTATATATTTATTATATTCTGTAAAATGCTTTCTAAAGCTCACATCTGTTTACTCACATCGATTTCAAGTACCTCCCCACTATAAAGAGATGAATTGTCAAGCCTCCAGCAACAAACATGTTTTATTTTGTAGCTTATCTAGTTTTTGATAGTTTTTTGTGTTTTTCAAAAGTCTTTGGGCTTCCAACCAAATAAGGTCAGAAAGAGAAAACGTGGTTATCTTTATTTGTGTAACTTAAAATCATCAGCAGTAATAATATGTATCTTCCCCTTTAACACAGTGTAACACTGACTTATTATTGATCAAGGCCTGTGTCTCTAAAACCTTGTGCATTGTGCTTTGCACAATTCCTTTATATTCTGTACTTTTTCCCCAAGATAATGCTTCTGACCTTGTTCCTGCAATCTAACTGCATTAACCCTTCTCCTCAAATAAAGAGAGAAGAATCTATATATTGTGAAATATACAAAATGTCTGCATCTTAATTTTTCACTAGTTGTTTTGCCTGAGGAATATCTACAAGTGCTTTTGTCATTTCTATTACATAAATGCCTAAAAAAAAACATGCATTTATTTTTATTGTAAATGAGCACTCATAATTACATTTTTCCTTCTGGTTGTTGGCTAGCGGTTTTGAAAAACAATATTTTCTGGAGTAAATAGAGGCTAGAGGTTTGAAGACCACTTCCCATTGAGGGGCTCCTGGGGGAAATTACATCTCCAAGTATTCTATTTTTGCTGGATTTTTGTAATAGGATGATATAAAAATTAGCAGATTCTGGCTCTATTAGTAACTTTGGCTATTACAACGAAAAATATTGGTTTAATAATAACGGTTGCTGGCATGTTTCCCCCTTACAAAAAAATACATAGAATTAGTGTGTGTCCCACGCCAAGTTCTGCCTAAACCCAATCCAATTTTGCAGCTGTGCATTGAAGCAAAATATGCACAACTGACAGAGGGAAGAGGTGTGAGAGGAGCGACAGGAGTGGAAAATTAGTGTAGCTGCAGATTTCATTACAGACTGTAGCAGGGCAATACGACTTGAGGGAAGACCTATTAGGAGAAATTTATAATAATCCATGTGAGAGATTACTAGAGCATGGACAAGCTCCTTAGTAGCATCTTGTGTAAGAAAGGGGAGGATGATGGCTATGTTTTTAAGGTAGAATCGACAGGATTTGGTAACAGACTGGATGTGAGGCTGAAATGTAAGGCCAGAATTAAGTATAACGCCAAGACAGCATGCTTGCAAGTATGGACTGTTGTGGGTACCACTCACTTGAATGGAGAGTGAAAGAGGGGGATCAGTATTAGGAGGAGGAAAGACAAGGATTTCAGTTTTAGAGAAATTGAGTCTCAAAAAGCAGGAGGACATCCAATCAGAGATGAAAGAAAAGCAAGCAGTGACACATTGCAGGACTGCAGAAGAGAGGTCCAGGGAGGAGAGGTACGTCTGAGTGTCTTCAGTGTACAGGTGGTATTGGAATCCAAATGAGGTAATAGGTTTGCCAAGAGAGGCAGTATAAAGAGAAAATAGAAGGGGACAAGTACAGAGCCTTGGGGGACTCCAAAAGAGGCAGGACAAAGGAAGGAGGTATCATTAAAAAAGGAGACACTGAATGAGCGTTGGGAGAGATAGGAGGAAAGCCAATAGAGGACAGTGTCACAGGGACCGAGTGATTGAAGAGTTTGGAGAAGGATAACATGGTCAACAGTGTCAAAGGCAGCAGAGAGGTCTAGAAGAATTAGTAGAGAGTAGTGCCCTTTGGATTTAGCTGCGATCAGGTCGTTAGTGACTTTAATAAGAGCAGTCTCAGTAGAGTGGAGGGGGTGGACGCCAGACTGAAGAGGGTCAAGGAGAGAGTTGGAACTGATGAAGCAAGTTAGATGGGTAAAGACAAGTCTTTCCAGAAGCTTTGAGGAAAAAGGGAGCAGGGATATGGTACGATAGTTAGAAGGGGAGGACGGGTCAAGAGATGTTTTTGTTTTAAGATGGTTACTACAGTAGCATGTTTAAGGGCAGCAGGGACAACAATAGAAGAGAAAGGCACAAGACAAGGGGAGATTTTATATGTCTATATTTATATTTTTATTTGATAAAATATCTAAAAAGACAAAGCTTTATTGCTTCCAAGACAATCCTTATTTTCTATTGTATTCTCCATTATTTACATGTATTTTAGATAGAGGATCTCTTACTACCTTTATAAAATTATGGCTAAGATAACTGTATGTTTAGCCCTGCTAAGTTCTATGCTTTAAGACGTTATAGTGGTAAATAGGGGAACCAGTTGCGGTTACAATATAATATGATGTATCAGTCTTCATATGAAGCCACAATAGATATGGGGTAAAGGTTACTACAGCAACCCCCCAAAAAAGCAAAATAAAACAGTTCCTATTATGCTGCTAGTACCTCATTCTGCAGCTCAAAAAGGAGGGCAGCGCTATCAATTGCAAATGTGCACACCAAGTGCTACATACAAGTTTATTGAAGGACAGTGATAACAAACCTTTCGGGTTCTCCCCTTTCTTAATGCAAGTCTTTACAAGAACAATGAGCACTCACCATTAAATAGACAAAATGCAAGTAGGACAGCCCATAATAACCAGCACCTCCTCTTATAGATTCATTGACAAACAGCCCCTTCTGACTTCCCCTCTCCCCCATCTTGGATCCTCCCTTGATATTTTGCGCTGTCTGACATCATGACGTCGAATCTGATTACGTCATCCATCGCATTACATGATGCTCAGTCCGGTTGCTAGGGAATAGGTAGAAACAGGAACTTAGAGCACCTCTATGGAATAGAGACTAGTACAGGAGCCCCTAAGGGCCAAAAAGGAAAAAACTCAATCAAATATATGTAGAAGAGGTCCCCTGAATAGACAGAACAGCAAGAGTCTAAATAAAAAAAACAATAGAAGGAACTAACTTAAATTAAGTAATGGAACATAGCAAATGTAAAGCATATGTAAAAATTAAAATTACATGGTTATAAAGAATTAAAAGCAATATTCGTATGTACTAGGTCAGGGCATTGTTTTGTCTCTTTTCTCTGATTTTTTTACTTGCACTTTTTATTTCAGTTTATTCACATTTCAATTGCTATATAAGTTTTCAATACATCAAATTGTATTTCTGTCACCAGTAACTCAGATTTGGCATTGTAGGTTCTATGTCATTCTGTGGGGCTTTTTGGCTTGGCACAGAGCATCTTTTAAATATGATGCCATTGCTAGGTGTTATGTCAGGTGGCAAATATCAAAACTGTATAACTCCAGCCATGCCAATTTGTTGAGTTATGTTTGTAAATTGAACTAGTATAATAGCCCTGAGGTTTTGAGAAATGTGGGTAGCACTGATACTATGTCTAAGAACAAGATGTATATCTTTGTCAATCTGAACCTATTGGGTTTTTATCTGCTGACTTTGAATGGATTTTGTAATCACATTTGTTCCTGGAAATGCAATTAAAAAGACCAATATGGTTATCATATTTTGATACAAAGCTACATTAACACTAGAGTTAACATACTGAAAGTGCAAAACTAACCATATACAGCAACCTATTAACTAATTGAAATCTTGTAAAAAAAAAAAACATTGTGTGTAGCTTGTTCAGCCTGCCAGGAAAATAATTGAATAATACCTTAAACTTATTGTATATCATAAACTCCTTTAAGGGTTCTATCTAAATAACACACTCCATGCCAATATCAAAAATTCATAATTTCACTTTTACTTTACAAACCAAACTGGTTGCATGAATATTAACTGAATTAATATGTAGTGACATTTTAGATTTCCAGAAGCAAAAATACAAAGGAGAGTCAAACATACTCTCTAATACAAAAAACTCTAAGTAGTAAAACACACAAAAAATACAGGTAAAAAACTTTTAAAAATTCTAAATATAAAAAAACTTATACAGGGTTATTTAATAAAGTGAGAATTGTCAGGAATTACATTTTGAAATTCATATTAAAGGCCAAAGTGAAAACCCAAACACATGGACCCTAATCTACAGCAAAGTATTTAAATCACTGTATTACGAGACTTTAAAATAGCCAGGCTTAACGTAAGGAATAGACAGAGAGATAGTCAAGCTCAAGGATCGTAGAAAACAGAGTAAATGGTAGACAAGCCAACTATGAGAAATACAGCGTACAGAATAAAAGGTAATTGAGCCAAGGTCAGTAACAAGAGAACAAAGTAACAGTAAGTAACAAGAACCACAGGGTGATTGTTACATAAAAGATTGGGGTATTTATGTCCTAAACTTTAATTGGTTTGGATGGCATCATTTGTTAGCTTCAGAAGACCGAGTCTAATGAATTGCCAAATTTGGGTCTTTCATAAATTTCTTCATGCCCGCCGAATCTGCCCTTATGGTCACGCAATTTGCACAGTCATAAAGGTATGTGCACACACAGTGTGCAGTGTCCATCTTCTTGTCAAAGCGGCAAGAAGGAGCATCAGAACTAGTAAGTATTACACACAGTAGCAGAACTGGATGCATAGGATATACCTCCTAACTCTGGTATTCAGTGAAGTAGGACACCGAGGTGAGGGTCAAAAAGGGGTTGACCAGTGACACAACTTGCATTACTGGGATCGGTTATATGGATGGTGTGACAAAGTGCCCTTCGCCACTTGTGCCTGGAGAGGACTAATTACCAGCCTCTTGCCGTATGACTATGGTCCCTGGGAGATTTTGCCAGTTAGAAACACCATTTGGACTTATTGGTGTTTTAAAAGACTGTTCTGGCCCTTTAAATGGTATTGGCACAGTTCTGCACAGTTCTGCAACTTCCAATAACTGTCATATTTTCAAACACTGACTGAAATTATAACTGATATATTCAAACACTGACTGAACTTAACTGTCATTTTGTTTTCCTCTGAGGAGGAGTTGTTTTGCTGCATGAGTGCTGTTGCATTTGTGTGCTCATTAAACAGACCTGCTTGACCCTTTCTTGAAGCCTTGGCTCATGCTAGGGGGATGGGATAAGTCTGCAGTGCTGATGGTGTCGGTTGGAGTGCTTGGAGTCCCCTGCAAGCACTAGGAGCATCGATTGGCGGAGGTACTCTGTCGGAATGCCAGCGGGTCAGTGACAGATGGAAACACCCAGAAATGGTAAACCACCAAGAGGAGATCCTGCAGGGAGCTTTGTGTCAGGGCAGGGTCTCAGTGCTCAAAAGCGGGATACCAGGGAGCTAAGTCAATATGACGGGAAAGGACCTGCTTCCTTACTTTGAATTTACTCTAAATTCCTGACAATTCAGATTTTAGTAAATAAACCTGATAAAGATAACTTATAATGTGGTACATAAGTGGAATGAATTCAGAAACAAAAAGTGGTCCTGCACCACTATTGTAAACCTTAGAGCAATCATTTCTAAATAAAATTAGATCCTAAAAAAATTATATTAATTGAATATTTATTTACAGTGTGTGTATATAATGATTGCAGTGTGTGTGTGTGTGTGAATGCAGTGTGTGTGTGTGAATGCAGTGTGTGTATGAATGCAGTGTGTGTGTATGAGTGCAGTGTGTGTATATGAGTGCAGTGTGTATATGAGTGCAGTGTGTGTATGAATGCAATGTGTGTGTATGAGTGCAGTGTGTGTGTATGAGTGCAGTGTGTGTGTATATGAGTGCAGTGAATATGAATGCAGTGTGTGTGTATGAGTACAGTGTGTGTGTATGAATGCAGTGTGTGTGTATAAGTGCACAGTGTGTATATGAGTGCAGTGTGTAAATGAGTGCAGTGTGTGTATGAATGCAATGTGTGTGTATGAGTGCAGTGTGTGTATGAGTGCAGTGTGTGTGTTTATGAGTGCAGTGTATATGAATGCAGTGTGTGTGTATGCGTGCAGTGTGTGTGTGTGAGTGCAGTGTGTGTGTATGAGTGCAGTGTGAGTATGAGTGCAGTGTGTGTGTATATGAGTGCAGTGTGTGTGTATGAATGCAGTGTGTGTGTGTGTGATGCAGTGTGAGTGTGTGTGATGCAGTGTGTGTTTGTGTATGTGTTGCAGAGCCTTGGTGGGGGGTGGGCATTTTTATTATTATTTTTTGTAATTATTATTTTAATAATTTTTTTTTGTTATATTTTTAGTTTTTATTTTATTATTATTTTTAAATTATTATTATTTTATTTTATTATTATTTTTATTTTTTCGTCCCCCCTCCCTGCTTGATACATGGCAGGGAGGGCGGCTCTCACTCCCTCATGGTCCAGTGGCATTGGCAGTTTAGTGGAGGGGGCTGGCAGAGAGCGCTTACCTCTCCTGCAGCTCCTGTCAGCTCCCTCCTCCTCCGCGCCGGTCCGGTCAGCTTCCTCTGCAAGTCCCAGTGTAAGTCTTGCAGCCGCACTATGACCCCGCGGCTCTTGCGAGACTTACACTGGGAGCTGACAGGGGAGCTGACCGGACCGGCGCGGAGGAGAAGGGAGCTGACAGGAGCTGCAGGAGAGGTAAGTTACAGCTCTCTGCAGCCCCCACAGCCCCTTGTCTCTATTATGGCAATGTAAATTGCCATAATACAGACATTGACTTGAGTATAAGTCGAGTTGGGGTTTTTCAGCACAAAAAATGTGCCGAAAAAAACTCGTCTTATACTCGAGTATATATGGTATATATACTGATCAGCCACAACATTAAAACCACTGACAGTTGAAGTGAATAACATTGATTATTTTTTTTACAATAGCACCAGTTAAGGGGTCGGATATATTAGGCAGCTAGTGAACAGTGAGTTCTTGAATTTCATGTGTAGGGAACAGGACAATGGGCAAGTGAAAAGATCTGATTGTCTTTGACAAGGGCACAATACTGGTGGCTAGATAACTGGGTCAGAGTATTTCCAAAATGGCAAACTTTGTGGAGAATCAGGGTAATGGGAGACCAACTCTTATTGATGCACTTTGGGAGTGAAGGCTACCCCATCTGGTCCAATCACACTGAAGAGCTACTGTAGTGCTGATAAACTTAATGCTGGCCATAATCACAGTTCTCTGTGTATGGGACTGCGTAGCCACAGACCAGTGAAAATGCCCACAATGACCACAGTCCACTACTGCAAGTGCCTTCAATGGGGATGTGAGCATCTTAATTGGACCATGAAATAATGAAAGAAAGTTGCCTGATTCTTTCATATAAGGTGAATGACCGGATGCATGTGCATCATTTACCTGGGGAAGGTCCACTTTGGAAAGAAGAAGGAAGGTGGCTGCAGCGGTATGCCCTGAGCAATGTTATGCTTCAAAATCTTAGGTCCTGGCATTCATGTAGATGTCACTTTAACACCTAGATATTGTTTAGACTATCAGGGCCATCATCAGTGTATGACAACCATGACTGGCTATCTGTATACTGCAGAGGGGGGCTAGCACCCTCCATCATAACTTTCCAGCTGATCTTATCTTTTTAAGTCATACATCTAATACACTGTATTTAATAAACACATGCACATTCACATACACATCTACATCCACTACATAAACACACACTCTGCATTCACTATATACACACACTGCAACCACTACACAAACACTCTACATTAATTATACACTATAGACCTTGAGCTGTCTCAGGGGCCCTTACAATTTCTGATGGCTTCTCTGCAGACTATGTAAACCCCTTCATGGCAATGGTGTTCCCTGATGGCAGTAGCCTCTTTTATGCACCCTGCCATACTGCAAAATTTGTTCGGACATGGCTTGAGGAACATGGCAAGAAGTTCAAAGTATTGCCTTGACCTCTGAATTCCCCAGATCTTAATCTAATTAAAGGACCACTCTAGGTACCCAGACCACTTCAGCTTAATGAAGTGGTCTGGGTGCCAGGTCCAGCTAGGGTTAACCCATTTTTTTTATAAACATAGCAGTTTCAGAGAAACTGCTATGTTTATAAATGGGTTAATCCAGCCCTCAAATCCTCTAGTGGCTGTCTCACTGACAGCCGCTAGAGGCGCTTGCGTGATTCTCACTGTGAAAATCACAGTGAGAGCACGCAAGCGTCCATAGGAAAGCATTCCTATGAGACCGGCTGAATGCGCGCGCAGCTCTTGCCGCGCGTGCGCATTCAGCAAATTGGGGGGGAGGAGGAGGATCGGAGGAGAAGAGCTCCCCGCCCCGCACTGGTGAAAGGTAAGTTTTAACCCCTTTCCTCTCCCCAGATCCCGGCGGGAGGGGGTCCCTGAGGGTGGGGGCATCCTCAGGGCACTATAGTGCCAGGGATCTGGGGAGTGCCAGGAAAACTATAGTGGTCCTTTAAGCATATGTGGGATGTGCTGGAGCAAAAAATTCATAGTTACAGAGCTAAAAAGAGACTTGTGTCCATCAAGTTCAGCCTTTCTCACATATGTTTTTGCTATTGATCCAAAAAAAGGCAAAAATCCAGTCTGAAGAGCTTCCAATTTTGCAACAAACTAGGAAAAAATCCTTCTTGACCCCAAAATGGCAGTCAGATATCTCCTTGGATCTAGAAGCTATTACCCCACTAATTAGAAATGATATCCTTGCATATTATGTTTTTGCAAGTGTGGCGGAACCAACCTCGCCACTGAAAACTGGAGAAGCCTGGTTGCTAGCCTCCTGCCCAGTGATTATGGTCCCTGGGAGATATTGCCCTTTAAGGGACTGAATTGGAGCTTATGGACTGCTACCATAATGTACTGACCCTTTAAGAACTACTTTTGGGTAATGTGGATTGTATAATACTGTCCCTAGCCCTTTAAATACTTTGGGGACAGATTGGTACGAAGTTGTCGAAGTCGTCGAAGTGGCCGGTATATACTTCAGTATACTGCAGCACTTCCCCCTCCCTCGCAGGAACGTCTGTGATTGGTTGGTTTTCGATCCCTGGCCACCAATCATGACGGGAGGCGGGGTTTATAAGTAAGAAGAGGATCAGATGGAAACTACCAATTGAGAAAGCCGAACGGAATCGGCGAAACGCGTTTTGGACACACCAACTATTGTATGTATCAAGATTTTAATGTATGTAATAAATAATCTTTTTCTACTGAAGTATATTTGGTGCAATTTCCATCTAACTAAAGAGGGAAGGAGTCATCCCAAAAGGACTCATATGCTCTTTTACTCAGAGCCAGGTTACAGGCTCTTGTTCAGGTGAGAAGCAACCTTCACCTGTATATATATATTTGAATATTGATGGTTTAAAGGATTTCAACACTAGGGCGATTTTTTCCCCGCTTTTCCCTTTTTGTCTTGAGGAATAATCTCCATTTGGAGTTGAAGGTGTGTGTCACCTAAAGGACACAAGGCGAGAGTGATTAAGAGCCAATCCCTAATAGGCTCTGAACCACGTGAGTGTTTCCTATTATACGCTGTACAATCACGTCCTTTTGCACAGAGTGCACTATATATTTTTCTATTTTCCACAACAGATATATCTACCATACCCTCCAAGATTCTGGAGGATATATATATATTCTACACCCCTGAAGTTTTGTATGGTGTAAGTTAAGATGATATAGCGCTACACACTTCCACTTGTACATAAAAGGACTTCTGTGTAACCTTTGATCCACTGGAGGGATTTGCCTGATTTTTTGAAGTGTTTATGTTTAAAGTATGCTGAGTCTGAATATGAAATGATTTTTATGTGAATGTGATGTATGGTTTTAAAGTTATGAAAGTTGTGTAAAAAGTATATTTTAAACTGTATGCATAATGGGATTATGTGTCACACTAAGGGGAGGGGATGTGTGGGTTGCACCCGTGATACTATTGGTTATTTTATGCCTCCCCCTTGGTGTGGCCTGTATGTGTGAGATGGAAATAAAAGCCAGGCTGGATGAGCCAGTCCAGAGTTCCTGTTTAACCCTCAAAGTGAAGTGTCGTCTCATTATTGGGGGAGGATTTATTGCATGCTGTTCCAGTTTGACTGCTAGGAGTGCAAACCTATTCGTATGGTTCCTATTCAACTGTCTACAGCATTCAGAGGCTTGAGAGGATTCATATGCTGCATCGGTTCGGTGATTGTGGTGTCTGCCAGAGTGCTTGGAGTCCTCAGGAAACACTAGGAGCATCCTTTAACGGAGGTACCCAGTCGGTGTGCCAGGCGATCCGTTACAGCAAGCGTTTATCCAATTGCTGTTTAAACATCTTTATGGACTCGGATAAAAACACCTCTTCCGGCAGAGAATTCCACATCCTTATTGTTCTTATTGTAAAAAAGCTTTTATTTGCCTTAGACTAAATCTTCTTTCCTCCAGCCTAAATGCTTGACCTCATGTCCTATGTATAGCCCTTTTTATGAATAGATTTCCAGTCTATCGTTTGTACTGGCCCTGAATATATTTGTATAATGCTATCATATCCCCTCTGAGGTGCCATTTTTTCAAAACTAAAGAGATTTAAGTTTTTTAACCTTTCTTCATAACTAAAATGGTCCATTCCTTTTATCAATTTTGTAGCCCGTCTCTGAACTTTTTCTATTGCCATAATATCCTTCATTAGAACGGATGCACAAAATTGCACAGCATACTCAAGCTGTGGCCTTACCAGAGATTTATAGAAAGGCAAAATTATATTTTCATCCCCTATTTATACATGACAAAACCTCACATTTTATTACTGTACAGAATTTTGTGTCATCTGCATACAATGAAACATGGATTTCAATGCCTATTTCAAGATCATTTATAAATATGTTAAATAGAAGCGGTCCCAAAACAGAACCCGGAGGGACACCACTTATCACTTTTGTCCAGCTTGAACATTTCCCATTAAGGACAACTCGTTGTACTCTATCCTTAAGCCAATGGTCTACCTAAGATCAAGAATATTCAACTATATCAATTTCTTTTAGTTTGAAGACTAACCTATTGTGAGGAACAATATCAAATGCCTTGGCAAAATCCAAGTAGATCACATCCACTGCAATATATATATATTGCACAACATATTCCCTGGAGATTTTAACATAGTAAATGTAAATTAATGCATAATAAGCTGCTTCCTAAAATATTCTTGCATTAATTTCAAAATGCATAGATTAACAGTATTCTTTATAAAGTGCAAACATAGAAACTGTTTCAATAATATTATTATTATTTCAGTTTTTACATAGCACCAGCAAAATTCTGTAGCGCTGTACAATGGGATAACATGAACACTTTATCTACGCTTTCAGTACTTCATTTAACGTAATATTTTTCTATTCATATAAAGATACACTATATTTTAGATGCTTTTATGTAATGTTAACATGCCTTGAACTTTAGCTAAGCATTTTATAGAAAGAACTGAAGGAATCCTCTGTTCAGTACTACAATACTGACAGAAACAAGCATAGCTCCAGATAAAATGTGTTGAGTACAAATTAACCCTGTCCTGATGCATATGTTAGCATTCTGTCTTCTATGAGACGGCATAGCCATGCCAAGACCTTAACCCTCAGTGTCAGTGCTGCATCAGTGAGAAGTATAATGTACTGTACTTCCCTACATCAGTGAGAGGAACAGTGAAATTGAGAGACCACTGCATATAATTAGAGAGAGCCCAAACATAGTGGTAATTGGAGGGTAGCTTTGAAATAGCCCCACAGCATCCACTATATAAATGTAATTTGCAATGGTTGTCCACTTAATATTCAGGAAACTGCCTTTTGTATTTATTAATTGCTTCTCATCACTGCACTGTGCACGGAAGCTGGGTGTCCTATCCTGACAAACAAGACTTTTGTTCCATTTGTTCTGTTCCTTTAAGTCCTGCACTGGTTATATTATACCACTAGTGGCCTCCCTTGCGTCTAGTTCTGAAAACCTCACCTTATCATCCTCACCTGCCTGGACTAATTAAGATCCTACAAAAGGCTACACCCAACTCACCACATGGCTTTTACATTGAAGTTGTTGGTCGTCCTGAACGACTTCAGTTCCTCTTTCCTGTAATTGTTCCTATGGACTTACCTTCTATGCTACTTGCCTATCTGAAAAAAACCTGATCTTCGTTATCTACCTTTTGTTACCAACTTGCTCCATTTCCAACCTAAACTGCTTTACAACCCTACTTTATCCTGCCAACCAGCTTAATACCAACCTGCTCCAAACCAGCCTAACCGATGCTACTAACCTGTTATATCCTGCCATTGTGATTTATACAAATCTGGACTTTGCCTCTAAGTAATATTGCAAGGTGTTATTTTCATACTCTATCAGTACTCCTTCCAAGAGGGGGCTGATTCACTAAAGTTCTGATTTTCCTATAAACCTGAAACTGTGGTGGAAGCTCGGTAGAAATTAAATTTAGTAGGCCGAGATTTCCACGTGGCATATGTGTATGTTGGTGTATCAGTTAGTCAGTTACACGTAGCTAAAATACAATCAACAGTGTACTGAGCAAGTGCAGGAATGCAGGAACTGAAAACACTTCCCCTCCTCCATTGTTCTGGGTGAGCCATGTGGTCTAACAGGTAAGGGAAGTTAGGCTTTGTTCAGCTGATTGGGTAAAGAGTATATGTGGGTTAACTATAGAAGGAGCTATATGTCTATATCATGCATTTACACAGTCAGTTCTGGGCTCAGATCTTGTTGTATTTTGGTGACATTAGTCCCTCTGAGCCCCGGTCGGTGAATCGAATAAAGAATCTCTTCCTTCCTGAAGAAACCTGTGTCCACTTCTCTGTGCTTGGCTTCCGTCAGTTTCTCCGGTATCAAAACCTTATTGTTCTATACTGTTTTACACATCCCTCTATATTCAACCTATACTTCTACCTATAGGTTATCTTATTATCTACCTGCATCCTGTTTATAATCTATATAGGGCATATTGCCTAAACCTCTGTTTCCTTCTCCCTATGATTTCATTTACAGGATTTCCTGTTTCTTTATTATGTCCAAAATCACCATTAAAACCTCTAATGTTAACTCTGGCCAAAGTCTCTTACCTGACCGGCTCAAGATCATGACACTGGGTTTCAGGTTGTGGGCACTTACTCAGATATGACACGACGTTTAGGAAGGAGAATTGAGAGGTCATTTCACACATGTAGTCCATAACTATTATGACAATGAGAATGTAAATACAGCCCTGGATCCAGCATTAAAAAAAAAATAAAAAAAAAAAAATCACTCCTCACATTGAGAGAGATGATGTTCTCTCTATAACAACGAAATAATAGTAATAGAAATGTGGGATCCAATGGATCACACTAAATTATCACAGATTATCACAAACTAACTAATCACAGTGATCTGACTTAATATTCAGGGCATGAGAGGCCTTCTCAACTTGAATACTACTCAGTTTGTGCAAAGGTTAAAGGAGGACTATATATATATATATTATATATATATATATATATATATATATATTATATATATATATATATATATATGTATATATATATATATATATATATATACATATATATATATATATATATATATATATATATATATATATATATATATATATATATATAAAATGTTGGTAGCACAATTTTTATTATGTGCTTGGGTTTCTGACTTGGAATGTTTTGATTTTATTTTGACTTGTGTAGTATGTTGGAGGGAGGATTACCATGTGATGGCTGAAAAAAAAGAAGATTTAAGAAAGAAGATCTTCAATCAAGATTATGCCAAATCTGATTGTTATCTGAGTGTAGACTGATGTGAAAATAAAATAAATTGAACAACTGTAGCATAAGGCTGCAACATAAAAAATGTGAAAAAAACAAAAGGGTCTGAATACTTTCTAAATGCATGTATACTATGGCTTGCAGTAGTGAGTAACTTCAAAGTCCTGGCTAGTGGCATGACTTGAAATGTTATAATATAATATTGGCAAATGTTTAATGATTCTGCAGGGTGAATCTTGAATATAAATCTGATCATGCAAATATAAAAGAGCAATATTCCCTGAACAGATAATTTGATAAAATTTGAATCTTAGCAAATGAGACGCTGCGCTTGCAAACACTACATTTTTATTCTTTATTTTTATTGCAAGGTCATATCTTCTAGTGTACAATGTGTTCAAATACCATGGAGTTATGGCTTTTAAACCATGTAATGAGGATTCTGTTTTTATAGCGATGTACCTCTAGGTTATTTTATCATTGAGTATAAAAATTGTTTCCAGACCTGTGTAATTCTTGCAATATAATGCTATGCCATATTGCTGGAATATTTTTTTCCAAGCAGTACTATATTTTGCAAGATACCTTCTGCCTTGTATATCTTCTTCTTCTTGACATGCAGATTATGAAGAACAGAAATTATTTCCAATTTTTTAAGTCACACTAAATCATCTGGAACCATAAACCAAGCAATCAACTGAAATTTCATTTTGTTTTCATCAGCTCGCAAACCTCGTAAATAATCTTAATACCAGTTAACTACATCGTTAAGCAGAGCATTTTTTCTGGGTTGTAAATGTATGTACTGCATATTTTTTTTTAAGATCTTTGTAATTGGATGTTATATTTCATGATACCGTAGTAGAATAGTGTGGTCTTGCATGCTATCTAGAAAATCACATGGAGTATTACCAAATATTGTTAAAATAAATACGATTATTTGCTTAATCTGAATGCCCTCTGACCTGATTAGTAAAATAATACAGGACCGTTCAGGTGCATTTGGACTGCAAATTCCAGACACATTTTTCAAGAGTTTTTTTTTTTTTTTTTACTTAAGTTTTTATTTTACTAATATTCTAGAGTTTATTGTGCAGCCTCCAAATTACTAAAAATGGAGACCGATTTTAAACCTTACTAAGTTAAACTGTATGGCTGAATTCCAGAAATGAATGATGGAAATACACAACTCATTTGTACAATTTTGTTGAATCAATTGAGATCTCAGAAAACTGCCAATTTTAATAGAAACAAATTAATTAGCTCCGTTTGAGAAAGATTTTGGTCCATAATTATATACTCTAAAAATGTAAATATTTTATTGTAGGTTATTAAATGTATTATATTATAATTGTGTGTATTATTATTTATTACATTCATATTGTTTTATTCCCAGCTAGATTAATATGCAAATGTTATATTTTACAAAGGATTCACAAATCCCAGATCCTCCAACTTTGACCTATTCTAAATGAAATTTTTTTGACGGCAACATTTTAAATTTTGATTTAAAGATGTTGTGCCCTTATGAATACATCATTTCAACATAGGTTTATTAAATTGCACGTTTAATTTATGCCTGTCGGACATTGATGTTTTGAATATATACAAAAATAAAAATGTCCATCCTGAATGCAAACCTAGGTACGATAGGAAAGATAGAAAAAACGTAGTAAGATGTTTTTCCATTCCTTAGAATGGATGAGTTTAATGAGTTTAAAGATGACCAAAAAAATAGTGAGTGTCAAATAGGCTAAAATAGTCACACTATCATCAAAAGTGTCACATTTTCTCAAGTACCTAGTTTAGCCTTCAAATAAGATAACTATGAAGACTGGTGCCAACATTCAAAAAGGATAGAAGGGAAAGAGACTGGCATTACTATAGGCGATCAGGATTAATATAAAGCATCCAATTTTTTTTTTCATATAAAATAAGAATATCATCAAAACACACAATAATAGGCCATTCAGGTAAGTAAGTCTAGAGAGTTAAACAGTACACAATAGCCATGTGGGAACACGAATAACACAATTCTAGATCCATTAAAAAGTATTTGAGAACTGCAAAAGAGTGAATAACATTGAATTATGCTCTGTTACATAGAGAGGGAAAATCATTGAATTGGCTTTGGTATATAAGATAGGGTTGGGTCATCATCATAATGGATCACAGAAACAGATATTCCAATAGATATAGATCACAATTGGAGAAAAGCAAATTAGTTAGCAAAACTTGGATAAAGAGTAGAGTTGAGCGGACACCTGGATGTTCGGGTCCGGCGGGTTCGGCCAAACTTCGGAAAAAAGTCCGGGTTCGGGATCGAACTTGACCCCGAACTTGACCCCGAACCCAAACCCCATTGAAGTCAATGGGGACCCGAACTCTTGGGCACAAAAATGGCTCTAAAAAAGTCCTGGAAAGGGCTAGAGGGCTGCAAAAGGAAGTAAAATGGGGATAAGAGTAGGACAAGTGCCCTGCAAACAAATGTGGATAGGGAAATCACATAAAATAACATAAAATAAGCAGCCACTTAGTAGATAACTCCCTAATTCCCACGGTATTAGGGAGCTATCTACTAAAAGGCTGAAAGACCTAAATTGGTCATTCAGCCACATTTACTAATACTAAGAAAAGATTACTTAGTATTAGTAAATTCAGGACCTACTCGCTATACTGCAAAACAAAAAACAAAAAAAAACCTGAACGGCGGGTGTGGGCCCTAAAGTAAAATAAGGGGGGGAACCTATTGTCCTCCCCCCCGGCCCCCACCCCTGAGTGGCGGGTTGAGGCCCTGCATAACAATGAGGGGGGACCTACTGTATTCCCCTCCCCCCTGGCCCCCACCCCTGCGCGGTGGGTGGGCGCCCTACATAAAAATAAGGGGGGACCTACTGTCCTTCCCCCCCTGGCCCCCACCCCTGAGTGGTGGGTGGTGGTCCTAAATAAGAATGAGTGGGGGACCTACTGTCCTTCCCCTGGCCTCCACCCCTGCGCGGCGGGTGGGGGCCCTACGTAACAATGAGGGGGGGACCTACTGTCTTCCCCCACCTGGCCCCCACCCCTGCGCGGCAGGTGGGGTCCCTACATAATAATGAGGGGGGGACCTACTGTCCTCCACCCCAGCCTCCACCCATGAGTGGCGGGTGGGGCCCTAAATTTAGAATAAGAGGGGGACCTATTGTCCTCCCCCCGGCCCCACCCCTGAGCAGTGGGTGGGGGCCCTAAATTTAGAATAAGGGGGGAACCTACTGTCCTTTCCGCCGGCCCCCACCCCTGCGCAGTGGGTGGGGTCCCTACATAACAATGACGCCGGGGGACCGACTGTCCTCCCCTCCGGCCCCCACTCTTGAGCAGTGGGTTGGGGCCCTAAATTTAGAATAAGGGGTGGGGACCTATTGTCCTCCCCCCGGCACCCACCCCTGGGCAGTGGGTGGGGGCCCTAAATAAAAAATGTAACCCCCCCTCGCAAAAAAATAAACCCTACCTACCCCCCTCATCCTAAAAATAATGAGGGGGGACCATAAGCTAAATACCTGTAAAAAAAATAATAAACATACCATTTGATGTCTTCTTTCTTCTAAAGTCTTCTTTTTTTCAGCCCCAAAAAAGGCCAAATAAAAATCCATAATAACCGACGCACTTTAAAAAAAAATGAGCGAAAAACAAAAAATCAATTTCCACCCATGGAGGGCTCCGCGCTGACTGAGCTCTGCAGGGCGGGGGGAGGCTTATAAAGTCTTGCCCCACCCTGCAATTAGGCTCAGAGCACTCTGATTGGTGGGTTTAAGCCATCCAATCAGAGTTCTCTGACAGGTAAATGAAGAGACTGACAGGTAAGTCTCTACATTTACCTGTCACAGCATTCTGATTGGTTAGCTTGAAATCCACCAATCAGAGTGCTCTGTGTCATTTTACACAGCGTGGGAAAGTTCTTTGGAATTTTCCCACGCTGTGTAATTTGACTCATAGCAACACTCTGATTGGTGGATTGAAAGTAACCAATCAGAGAGTTATGAGTCAAATTACACAGCGTGGGAAAATTCCAAAGAACTTTCCCACGCTGTGTAAAATGACACAGAGCACCCTGATTAATGGATTTCAAGCTAACCAATCAGAATGTGACAGGTAAATGTAGAGACTTACCTACATTTAGGTCCCCCCCTTATTGATATTTAGGGCCCCCACCCGCCGCTCAGGGGTGGGGACCGGGGAGAGGACAATAGGTCCCCCCCTTATTGATATTTGGGGAGAGGACAATAGGTCCCCCCGTATTGATATTTAGGGCCCCACCTACCGCTCAGAGGTGGGGGCGGGGGGAGGACAATAGGTCCCCTCCATATTGATATTTGGGGAGAGGACAATAGGTCCCCCCTTATTGATATTTAGGGCCCCCACCCACCGCTCAAGGGTGGGGGCCGGGTGGAGGACAATAGTTCCCCCCCTTATTGATATTTAGGGCCCCCACCCACTGCTTAGGGGTGGGGGCTGGGGGGAGGATAATAGGACCCCCCCATTGATCTTTAGGGCCCCCAAAGGCGCTCAGGGGTGGTCGCCGGGGGGGCAATAGGTCCCACTCTTAGTTTAAAAGCCCCCACCAGCGCGTCGCGGGTTGGGGCTCAGGAGGGGGGAATTGTTTTGTTTTTTTTAACAGTGAGCAGCCACAGGCTGCTCACTGTTTAATAGACATACCCCTACTAGCGGAATAGCGAGTAGGGGCATAATTTACTAATTCTAAGTAACCAGCTTATATAGAGGCTGGGTCACATGCTGCACTGGCCAATCACAGCCATGCCATTAGGAGGCATGGCTGTGATCACACGAGTCAAACGCTTGTTGATTGGCTGCCCTGCAGCTTTTCAAAACGCGTCATTAAATCGCTGAACACTGAACTCCAACCCGAACATACAGTGATATGTCCATGTTCGGGTCCGGGGTCCAAAAATCATAATGTTCGGTACGAACCCGAACTTTACAGTTCGGGTTCGATCAACTCTAATAAAGAGTCATACTGTGTATTACATTTGTTTTTTTTACACAGCAAAGACCAGTGACCATCAACCAATTAGAATCAAACTGTAAGTAAAAAAAAAAGTGTAAAACAAAGGAAAACCAATAGGAAGTTAATTAAAGCTTCAAACGAGAGAAAACCAATAGGAACAGGCCAAAGAAAAATGCAATGGAGTGCATGTAAAGTGGGAAAATGGAGGAGGTTACAGACTGTCAGCTTCAGTAGGAGACAAATATAGAGAAAGTCTAAAAAAAACTAAAAAATACTAAATACAGAAAGAGTTAAAACTAACAAAGTGCTCCAGAAGTTAAAAAATATCTGACCAAGACAAATGTATCGAGTTCTGGCCTCATCAAGACCTGCACATTTGTGAATAGTAAGCATGTAACTATTTTATGTTTAAAGCTGTGCTTTTCTATTATTATTATTATTATGAGTATATTTATATAGAGCCAACAAATTCCGCAGCGCTTTGAAATGGGTGGACTAACAAACGTAGTTGTAACCAGACACATTTGGTAACCAGACAAGTATTGGGGAAGTAGATTGGTAGAAGAGTATTCACTGAAGACTGTGTCATATTTGTGTTTTATTTTTTATTATGCAATACGCTCATTAAAAAATCTAGCCAAGCTTCTTATGCTGAACACACACAAAAAAAGCAAATATGTCAAAATGTTTAATGCACATGACTTGCCATATACCGTGGCTATTAATTGAAAACCACATACATATTGCTCAAAGATGGGATGTATTGCATGTATTGTAGTAGTTTACTTGTATTTTCCTCTTGACTCTACACTGAGATGAGGAAAAAGTACTCAGATAGCTATAGGTGGTCTTTTTATCATCCGACATGAAAAGCAGGTGTCATTTAGTGATCATCATCTCCTGTTAATCTCTATGGGATACGTTAAAACATTGTTAAACATTAAGCTTTATGGCATGGAAACATGGAATTTCTAATAACAGTAACCACCATTTTACCCATGATTGAATGTTTTGTAAAGGATTGTGATAAGTGGAGAAATAAACCCATAGATTGGAAAATTGACTGAGGAAACAAAATATCTTACTTATATTATATATTTAAAATATAATATTTACAACCAATTTGTCCTCTTAACTATAAATTCTTGTTAATTTATCTCACAATAATGCATCTCAATATGATACCTTTATTTTATTCCAGCATACTTATATAAGGACAACATTTTTTACAAAGCTTTTCAATGCAAGGGCACCTTTACACAGACAATAAATATTAAACCTTGAAATAGGGCTTTCTGTTGCTTGGAGAGTTCCGAGGATCATAACATAATGTACTGTAATTCTAAATGAAATCTTTTCACAGAGAATATAATTTTAACCCATTTGTTACTGCACCATTGCTTACAACAGAGATCTCATGTTTGCTCTGTTATTACTTTTCCAATGTAACTATTTTCTCAAGAAACATAACACACAAAATTAGGTGTGGTTTAATAATGTGGTTAATGGATATATATACACACTGATCAGCTACAACATTAAAACCACCTGCCTAATATTGTGAGGTTGCCCTCATGCTGCAAAATCATCTGTGATGCACTGAGGCATGTTTTTATTGTGGTGTCAGTGTTTGACAGTTGTGCATGTGCAGTGTTAGTTTGTGTGTCATGTTGGTGTTTGCATGAAAGCAAGTGTTCACACATGTAAATTACCACAAACACATACACACAGACACTTTTATACTTTAAGACACAACTAAGGCACTTGCAAATACGTTCATTGCTTTTCATCCTGTGAGGAAAGTTGTCATCATGCTCATCTTCTGACTGACTTAATAAACAGTCCGCTACTCCTTCATGTCACCCCTTTGCCTATCATAACATTGGCTTCCAGTACCTTTCAGGATGCAGTTCAACCTGCTAGCACTAACCTACAAAACCCTCAATAAATCCACTTCACACTACATGTTCAGTTTACTCAACAAATACACTCCTTCTTATTCAATTCGCTCTGCAAGCAGCCTTTATGTTGTTCGTGCACTTCTAACTTTCCCCCATTTATATGAAATTCCCTACACCATGCCACCAGATTTTCACTTTTTCACAGACAGCGCACCTCTTTAGGGTAGCATACCTTCTTCATGGGTGACAATTCTTTCATTATAATTGCCATCCTCAGTTCCCTTGCTTCCAAAACACACTCGCTCTCCTTCCATTGTTCAGTTCTTCCACACATCACTTTGACTAAATTATGTTGACACAGGCATCTTATCCATCATCCCCTCTGCCATGATGCTTTGCATCTTGTTTTTTGTTACCCCTTCCTCATATAGTATAGGCCTGTTTGAGCAGGGCCCTCTTTACCTCTTGTCTCTGTAAATATGTTGTATGTCAATAATATGTTGTCAACAATTCCCATTCTTTAATTGTAAAGCTCTGCGGAATATGTTCGTGCTATACAAATGCTGATAATAATCAAATAAACATATGCCTGGTCTAACCAGAAAATACAATTATACTACAGTACAGTAAACTTAGTTTTTCTTGTTGTTGTTGTTTTTTTGTTTGTTTTTTGTGTAGATATGAATTTGTAGTAGATATAAAAATGAGTATAAAAAAAGTATTATGGCATTTTTGCGTTTATTTTCATTGCACCGATATATAGCATGCTTTATTTTCCTCCATCAAGGGGGAAGGCGGGTACCATTGTGAATAAAGGACAAATATCTACACAGTAAAATAAAATGAAAAACAGAACAACAAAAAAATAGAATGAAAGTGTTTCAGATTTCAGTGAGCATCGTCTTCAAGTGAAACCAGTCTGCTTTTAAGATGAAATGAATTCTTTGGCCTTAATCAAAAAATAATCCTTTTTTGCTGCTCTTGAGTTTTTCATCTTAGAAATGTTGGATAAAGGTGGGGGCCAAGGGAATGATGTTTTGTAGGGGAGAGAAGGAAAAGACAATTGAGTTTCATACCAAGGAAAGGAGAAAGGAGGGGAAAAACGCATTTTTTTATTTGCATCAGTAGCAAGCTCGTTTTCCATGATAAACAACCCTCGGCAAGGAAAATCATTTATTATCCCTTGAATGCACACTGGCTGTGTGTGAGCAGTAATGAATACTAAACAGAGGATACTTCTATTTTAGAGACTGTCTTGTTTAACAAAAATGATCAAAGAGGCTTAAACTGAGAACTGATTCTGTGCCTAATTGAACAGAAAATTCCCAATTTCAATAGTTGGGAACTCTCAAGACAAAATTAAGATTGCCAAATTTGATTGAACAATAGTATAGTATAGTCTTGCTTGATCTTTAATATATAGTCAGTGGAGCCAATTGAACGAGGTCTACAACTAGGGTTAACGTCTTTTCATTGTTCTTATTGTACTGCAGCACATACATCTGATTCTATTATTTAGGAATAATAATTTAACATAGTTGTGCAGGTTGAAAAAAGACTAACGTCAATCAAGTTCAGGCTTGAAACCCATTCTTTTATTCTGTTAATCTAAAAGAACGCAAAAAAAAACCAATTGCAGCCAATATTATCTTTTATCTGGCTAAGTCTGCTTGAACTGGACATGTAGTCTTGTTGGTTCTATGAAGGTGCAGTACACTGACAAGATAGACCAGTGCAAATCCAGAGTGCCGAGGAGAAGAGTAGAAGGGAAACCCGACAGGTTTTGTGATATACTGCCATCGCAAAGCAGGTTTGGAATGCTCAGGTTTGAGTATACGTTGAAGGGTACCTGTAATGTCACTTATAAGTTATGCCCTATTTAAACAGCACAACATTAATAACTGGCAAATGTATATTTTGGGAGAAAAAAACTACTTAAGAATTGATCTTTCTCCCACCTATCAGATAATTATTTGGCATTCATTCTATGATGAAGAATTAAGTGGCCGTGAGAGCAGAAGAGAATCCCCAAGAGTGGTCCTTCTGCTCTCCAAACATACCAACTACAGTGCATTAGCTTTGGTTGCTATGGTAACTCAACAGTCTATGCTTATAGCGCTGGTCACAGAGTATAGGAATGGAGTAACTGATGTCACACATTTGGTGGAATGCTGGAAATGAAGTCAGCATGTAAGCATCACAAAGGAGGTTTTCCCTGCATGAGGAAGTGTCTCCAAGCAGGGCAAATAAAAAAGACAGAGTGTGGACCTCTGGTGATCCAGATCAGGATCCACTGGATCCAAAGCAGAACCTTAAATAAGGCTGTCTAGAGCCCAGAGGTTATTGAGAGGTTTTACAGGGACTCCAGAATCATGAATTTGCTTGGTCCCATTTACCATCCCTATGTAAAAAATGAAGGGGCCCCTGCCTAGGATCTAACTGGATTAGAGAGGCAGGTGAGTTCTGACAGTTTCACTTTAATAATATTAATCATAAACTATGTAAAATATATTTAATTCTAACCCTAATGATAGTAACAATCAGAAACGACCCTGATAATGTTAGTTGCATAGTGATAGTACTAGATGTAATGCATTGTACACTTGCATATTCAGACTCTGTGTTCAGTTGATGTGCAGCATACATTTTAAAAAAATAGAGAAACAGGCTTGTCTTCTTCCTATAGTGTAGAGTAAGCATGTCAAACTCAAAGGCTAGCAATGTCCAAATAAACAAGGTTTAAGTGGGCCGCAAAAAGCAAACGTAAATTTTCACCCACTCTACTAAACCCCAGACCCCCCTCGTCTACTAAACTCTAGCCCCCCTTGTCTACTAAATCCCAGTCCCCCCTCATCTACTAAATCCTAGCCCCCCTCATCTACTATATCCCAGTCCCCCTGTCTACTAAATCCCTGCCCTTGTTTTAGAAAAAATAAAAATAATAATAATAATAATAAAAAAAGAGCCAACAAGCCTCTGGCATACCCCAATGGCCCCATCCGCACCATAAAAAAGAGGATCCTCCCATTACTCCTTACAACCCTCACACACACTCACTGAGACACACTCACAGACAGACACACACACACTCACAGACAGACACAGACACACTCACAGACAGACAGCGACACACAGACAGACAGCCAGACACACAGACAGCCAGACACACAGACAGCCAGACACACAGACAGTCATACACACAGACAGCCAGACACACATACAGTCATACACTTATACACACAGACAGCCAGACACATACACAGTTATACACATACACAGCCATACATACAGACAGCAATACACATATACACAAAGACAGCCATAAACACACACACAGCCATACACCTATACACACAGACAACCATACACACACAGCCATACACACACACACAGCCAGCTATATACATACACACACACACACACACACACACAGCCATGCATACAGACAGCCATACACCTATACACACAGACAGCCATACACATACACAGCCATACACCTATATACACACACAGCCATACATACAGATAGCCATACACCTATATACACACAGCCATACATACAGCCATACACCTATACACACAGACAGCCATACACACATAGCCATACACCTATACACATAGACAGCCATAGACACAGACAGCCATACATACAGACAGCCATACACCTATACACACACACAGACAGCCATGCACAGACAGCCATACACCTATACACATAGACAGCCATACATACAGATAGCCATACACCTTTTCTTGGAAGCTCCCTCCCTACCTGAGCAGAATGCTCTCCCCGGCTGTTCCCACCTCCTATAACCTCCGGTCCAGCACCAGCACTTTATTTAGTCTACCTCACTACAAAAAGAAAGCAGCCCCATCCTCCTTTTCCTACAGAGCACCGCTATTATGGAACGACCTCCCGCACACTTTCAATCTTCCCCAAGCCTAAAGTCCTTTAAGAGATCCCTCACTACATATCTCAAAACAGAATGCACATGTCATGGTTGATGATATATTTCCTACCTGTTCTATGTTAAATGTTGTATATGTCTCATCCTGTGGTTAGTGTAGCATGTTGAACCAAGCCCGAGTCTCACTCACGACATTATCATAATGCGCAGTTCCCAACTAACCCACATTAAGACACATCGCTCAATATACATCCCACATGCAGGCCAAATGCATCCACGCAACACAGCGCACCAACTATTTTAACATCGCTTATGTATCTAGCCCAACGTTAACACATGAGGAACACAGTGCCCTCTTGATTTTCTCTATTTTTATGTGTGACAGACCTTACTATTTAGCAAAAGTGACTATTTAGCGCAGATTACCACAGTAACTTTATCTGCAACGAGTAACACAATGTCGAACCATGCTTGTTCTTACAATCATATATAAAAAATGTGCACTGTAAATGCTTAGCAACCTCTCTTCTGAGGTCGATGTTTTGGTTATTACTTATTTGGTTTGGTTATTATAGTTATTGCATATTTTAGTTTTGTCACTACTGTACTCTAGCAACTGACAATCTAGCTTGAGCCCTAGCCTAGCATAGCAGCAAACATGTACCGCCTGTTTAGACTGACAAAAGTCAGGCTTAACCAACCCACTAGATTACCTAACATGTCCTCTAATGTATGGATTCATCTTCATTATGCCTATACATGCCTCATCTCCATCACTCCTCTGAATAAGCTTTCCTGATATACTCTATGTACTCGCTTACTTAAACAAAACGAGAAACCAACCTGTTGAACTACAACTCACCTTAACTTCTAAACTGTGCCTGATCAATGTTTATGAATACTCACTGAACCAACTTGTTAATATAAAAATTGTGCAGAATATTACACATGCCAGCCAACTGTTAAATGTCTGTCTGTATGCTTGTCAAAGCTGTTGGGGCATGACAAGCCCACTTAATGTATTTTCATGCACGCTAAAAATAAAGAATTTAAAAAAAAAAAAATGTTGTATATGTTGCGTATTAATATTGTTTTTGTATTTTATTGTACCCTATTGTTTCAATGCAATGATTTGTGGACCCAGGGCATACTTGAAAACGAGAGAAATCTCAATGTATCTTTCCTGGTAAAATATTTTATAAATAAAATAAAATAAATAATATACACACAGACAGCCATACATACAGACAGCCATACACCTATAAGCACAGACAGTCATTCTTACAGACAGACATACACCTATACACAATCACATACAGCCACACACACACACACACACACAGCCATACACACAGACTGTGTTAGTTTCTTACCTGTGGTAGCTGCTGGGCAGGCAGACAGGCAGGGGGGCGGACAGGCAATGAGGGAGTGCTGAGTGTAAGCTCTCCCTGCTCAGCTCCCTCACACGCAGCAGTGATGCCGGGAGCTGGTGTGACGTCATGTTCCGCCTCCCGGCATCACTGCAGGGAGCTGAGCAGGGAGATCTTACACTCAGGGCTCCCGCGCTGCGGCCTGCGGACAGCATAAATATTAGTTGTGGGCCGCAAGTTTGACATGGCTGGTTTAGAGAGATTCAGACTCTTATGTTTAATATGTTTGAAATAGCCTAAGCTGCTATTTCGTGTTGAATAATTCTAATTCTGGCACTGATTTTAGCTATTAAAACAATGTAGATTTCTGAAACTAGTCCAATCCATGTGAAATGCATAAAATGAAGTTTTGAAAGAATATCATTACATTATTCTAAGCTTGAAGTAAGTAATTGGAATCTCAGGCAGCTATGTTTGGCTTCCTCTCGCCATTATTTCAATATGTCTGTATTTTGACATTGCTTTTTATTGATGTTTAGAAAAAGAACCATTCAGAGACTTTCTGTAACATCCAAAAGTGGCACTTGAAAATCTTTGTAGCAAAACATATATAAATTACAAAACAGGACCTCTTTCTCATCAAAAAGAATGGTGCTCGCTCCCTGCTGTAGAATGTCACCAGTTGATGATAATAATTTACAGGAGGGCTGGTGGATACATAACATAGATTTCCATAGCGGAGGGACTTTGTTGGGATTGTCTTGAGAATGTGATTCAGTCAGATGTTTAAGCTTTCAGTGATAATAAATGAAACAAATCTGTTGTAAATTTTTTTTTTGTTTTATGTTTCCACTAAGTGATAAAATATGATTCTAGGAAATCCTGAGCATTAAATATGTCCCCAGTGTTATTTACAGCCAAAATTACTGACTTCTTCCACCCAATAGCACATGAATACTTCTTTATAAGAAGGGATTTTTCAAGCCTGTGACATTTATAAGCAAACTGATATGTTATAAAAAAAGAATTATAAGTCAATGCTTACTAAAGCTCTTTAGATTTGCATAACATCCTAGTCTATTCACTCCGTCCACGTAGTTTGATAATTCCAATCTTTGTATTTCCAGCATCCAATGTTGTATGGGAAGTAGTGAGATTGTAGGATTGAGAAATGTGATTTAAAGAATAGCTGGTGGGTGCCAGGATTTATTTTACTTTATATTTACGAAATGATAACTGCATATAACATATCTATCCTCACATCCAGGTGACACATGGTTCATCTTCTTTTTCTATAGTTTTTTTCTCCTCTTTGAATGTGAATTGTTCTAGTGACCCTCCACCAACAATCAATACTCAAAATCACCCTTTCAAATATACGTTTTCTCCACTCAGCACATAAAAATGTATCCATTTCAGAGCTACCAGATACCCTCTTTGTTTGGCCTAAATTCCACAACATATTTAATAACCATATCACGTGAAACCCAGAGATATTTTATTTAAAATACAAACAATTTGCAAAAACAATACATTTTCAAAGTCTTTCATCTTTAGCATACATTTGTGTTGAATTGTTTTTATTACGTTTACATATGTTAAGCGTACATACAGCATATACAAACTTTTACTGCATCATTGCCTACGCAGAGGCTCTGCTTGTATAACAAAGGTAGTCGAAAATGCGCCTACGCAGAGGCTAACTTTTAGCAATACTTCACAGTTTCGTAGTGTTGTATGTGTTATCAGCGTATTGGCTTGGTTATTTTCAACATTGACCTATGTCAGTACATACTGTGGTTGACTCTTATATAGTTAAATGTGGGTTGGTTTGTGGTGTTTGGGTGGTCTGTGGTGTTAAGAGTATGAGTCCTCGGGATCCCTATGATTAGGCGTTTGGTCCAGTGGGTTTGATCCCTTTCGAGTACTCCTGTCGGGTGTAATATAGCAGTCCGAGGTGTCGATGTCATCAGGGTTGTTAATTGGCGTGGTTTACCTGGGCAGTCTGAGGACTTGTGACGTTGTGCGTCCCGGTGTGTCGTTTGGTTGGTTTGGCATTGGTCGGTGTCCCGTCCCATAGCAGTTCAGGTCGTGGTCCATAACTATGCAGTGTAAGGCTAGCCTATTGCTTGGCCCTCTCTATGGGTTCCTGTAGTGGGTGCCGTGTGGTTTTTGGTGCTTGTTCGTGTGAACGGTTACCCTGCTTCCCCGCGTTTCGGTGTCTGTGGGGGGTGGCGCCCGGTGCGATATCAGGCGTTACTGTGTGGCATTGTCCTATCGCTGAAGAAGTGGGTGCCATCTGTGTGTGTTGAGTTGTGTCTCCTACGTCGTGCCATCTTTAGCATACATTTGGTCCTCTCCATTCAGGAAATAAATTCCTATCAGAAAAGTAAAGTGCATAGGAAAGCAGAAACAGACTGGACTGATATGGACATTTTGCTGGTCCTTACAGTGGTGGGTTTAACATATAATAGAGAGGAAACAAGCCTTGGACAGTATAACAGAGAGACAGTAAAAATGAGAATTAGCCAGATCAGGTACACAGTATACCAGTAGAACTGGTAAACAAGAGTAAAACGGTTTAAAGAGAAACTCAGGGTCAGGAACAAAGCCAAGATCAACACCAGAAATATCCCAATAAAGCAAAGAATGCACGAAAGGGTACTGAGAAACCGAAACAGAACAGAAACAGAAAGGGCACAGTAAATGGAACCAGAGGAGTTTAAATACTATCCCGTGTGATTTGTTTGGTAATTGTCATGCCTCCTATCCCAGAACGTTTATGGCACGACCACCGGACTGATGTGGACCAAACTGAGATGAAAATTATATGAGGCCTCCTGTGCATCTTTAAGAATCTGCTCCTAATATGAGCAGTGTTTGTGGCGAAACCAACCTTGCCACTGTGCACTGGAGAAGCCTGGTTGCTCGCCTGCTCCCTTTATACTATGGCCCATGTTCTTTTTCCCTGCAGGAAGGCTGGTTTGTGCCTTCCTGTGGACTGTTAAAGCCATGCTACCCCAGATAGCTATGCCATGGAGCCCAGCCATATACTGAAAGACTGTATGAAAGACTTTGGCTCCATGGCAATTGAACTGTATGTATGTGATCTCAGCGCCATCCGGTAATAACGTGCTCTCAGATCTAAGTTATCTGGGGATAGGTAGAATGTCTGTATTTTATGTATAAATGTAACCTTGTGTATTTTATTGTATTTTACTGTCTTTTTACTGCCATGTGCTTAATAGAGTTTTGCCTCTGTCCTTGGAGATAATTGGATTACTTCTCAATTATCTACAGGATATAAGACTCTGTGGAACTGGTTTTGGGCAGAAAAGCCATGCTTCATTTGGTCACAAAGGACTTCGATCTATCTTTTGAACCAATGGACCACTTTGGATGATTTTGACATATGTTTGTATTTGGAGTATGCTGATTGGGAAATGTGAATGTGATGCATACTTTCAAAGTTATGAATATTGTGTAAAAACTGTATTCCTCTGCCTGTGATAATGAGATTACCCATTGTGTTCAGTAATCATATCAAGGGCAGAGGGGAGGATTTTGTGTGGGAGTGTCTGTGTGTATTGTATGGATTGATTGGTTGTTCTGTAATACCCTGTGTGCTGTACTGTGGTTGTGGATTGGGAATAAAAGAGACTGTATGTGCCAGGACAGTCAGATTCTGCTTAACCCTCAAAACGAAGTGTCGTCTCGTTATTGGGGGAATTGGATTGTATGCTGACTGCCAGGAGTGTAACCCTTTTGCATGGTTTTCCTGTTCGGCTGTTTCCAGGATTCGTAGAGTTTGCAGTTCAGGAGATTGGTGCTTACAGTAGCTGCCGGTGTATCTGGAAAGGGGAATATCGCCTAAACGGTTTTTAACCTCTGGTGAGCAAAACGGTCCGTTACAGTGTTTTCTTGTAATTCAGGCTGGGTGAATAGTTGTTATTTCATTCAATGTCGTGGCTGTTTGGAGGTTCACATTTGGCTTGGGTAAGTATCAATACAATTTATTTTTTTCCATCTTTCATTTATTGTTTCACAAAAGTATTTGTGTGGAATAAACACTGAGCTATTCATTTTATATTTTAGTATTAGACCAAAATGGAACATTAAAGGAATATCCAATGCACCATAACCACTACAATCTGATGTAATAGTCAAGGTGCCATTAGTGTTCCTGACTCTAAATCCCTCTATATTTTGCAAAGTGTTTTTTCTACCTTCCTTGGTTCCACTAGGCTCTGGTCACAGCCTTTCCTGACAGGAGCTTTCCTTAGCTTTACTGAGCTAAGCCATGCCAGCTCATTGGCTGAAAGTATTAACTGAGACATGCTTAGCTTAGTGCTGCAGATCCAGACATCCGAGGAAGAAGTGATTGGCCCTGGCACACACCAGGTAAGTTGTTAAACTTTTCACAAATTATTTAAATACTTTTCCTTGGCTGGGTACTAGGGCACTCCTGACACCATATCGGTATGTGCTTTGAGTGTTCCTTTAACTGAGGTATACAGTATATGGTCCATAATAGCATATTGAATATAAAGGGAAAAATTACTCCCAATAGAGTATTTGGGAATGGTAAAGAACAAATAAATATGCCTTGAGCTACAACAAATTACTTTAATCAGAAGATATCTTATTCCTGCAAATAAATGGTTAGAAGATTTGCACATTTCAGTTTTGTTTTTCTTTAAAGTGTGAATTGTGTTCTTCAAATAACCAAGCAGGTCACAATATGATGTAATAGTCCTGATCACCATGACTATTACATCATATTGTAGTGGTTATGGTGCTTTGGATATTCCTTTAATGTTCCATTTTGGTCTAATACTAAAATCAGAAAACATGGAAACAGTGTCCTAAATTAAATCACGTTTGTATTATATGCTTCTGTTTTAATGTGCTCTGAACAAAATATTTTTGTTATTCCAGCACCAACCTTTTTCTCAACAGCAATACACTCCAAAAGTTTTAACACAGGTGGCATCCAGACAAATATAATAATTAATATAGCACTGGACAATTCGATTTTGCTTTCTTCTGTGCATAAATGGAAACCCTGCCCATTTTTAAAAGTAACACATAGGTCTTGATTAATTAGAGAAGATTGTATTTTTTGTCAGTTTATCAGGTCCCAATAATCAATTTATCAGTTCGAATTGATTCAATTGATGTCGTTAAAAGCATACTGGAAGCCAATAATTATCAGTTTGAATACATATGCATACATTGAACATATTGACTGAGGTGATTTATTGGATTTGACAACTAAAATTTGTTGATCAATATTTTTTTTTACCTGTTTATCTGCTGGCAGTAGTATCAGCTAGCAGGAAAATATTTTTTTTAAAAAAATAAAGTGATTGTGGGGCTCATAATACCCCCCATATTAGTAAAGGAAAGTTTAAGTCTACCTTATGTCCCTACCTGTCATACCATAGATGGGGGTATATCTACTAAACAGTGAGCAGCCAGCTGTGTAGGCATTGTTGCCCAGTCACTTATAAAAAACTGCGCAGTTGCTAATACCCACAGGCCACACATGAAGGCTAAAGGATGAACACCAATCTGTCAACCTGCCGTAATTTAATTTTAATCTGCATCTGATGCCCACAGGTGGATGCATGGGAGAGACCTGTGCCAGGTATTTTATTAGGGACTGGGCAGCAATGCCCCAATTCAACACTTAAGTAAACTAGTAAGAGGACCTCATTCCTGTTCTGTGAATGTAATGGTTACTGGTTACTGTGTGTAGTACACACATCACGAATTTTAAATTAAATGAATAACAGAAGAGAGAACGATTTCATACAAACAGTAGGGAGAAAAAAAATCCATGAAACAGATTTCTGTAAAGCAAGACAGATTGTAAGGAATCTTGCCAAAAATATGTGTTTTTTCATGCAAAAGAAAATTAGTTCCCAGACGAGTAGAGAACTAGAGAAAATGTAATTTGTCCATAAGTCCATATTTTTTTTTTATGTTTGTGTATTCAATTTGATATGTGTTTCAATAAATATAATACAGTTTTATGTAAATATGCAATGTTTTACTAGCCCCTATTTGTAGCAACCATCCTTTATCTCCTTCCAAATGCATTTTGAACTAATTTTTAAATGTTGGAAAAATGGTAGAAAATGGTGAATAAATGTTTACTTTTTACCATGCATATGTGGAAGGAGACACAACTGATAAATAACAATATGTTGCTAAAATCTCAGTATGTGAGAGAGAAATCAAGGCGTAGGGGTTAATTCATTTAATTGTGAGAAATGAATTTCACATATTTAAGGTCATTATAGCTAAGATGTGGAAAACATTTGTAAAATCTACTGCGTTTTCACCTTGGTAACATTTTTTAAATTTAGTCAAATGTAGCTTCCTTTCATTAGTTAGTGAATAATCTCCTCTTGATTATATTCAATATATTTTTGCGCAAGAAGTCAAATAAATAAATACAAATATGGAATATTTAATACTGTCATGAGCAGGTTTTAAATGCCTTTATGCACATATGGCTTATTTGCTGCTTGATAAAGCTGGATTTTCCATCCTGAATTGGTATAAATGAGAATTCAGGGCTATATTAATGTCTAGAACCAGCTGATTATCTTCTAACCGAGTCTATATACCTGCAGTGTGAAGTAATTTATTTTGTCTGTAACATGCATGTCCGTTTGAAGAATTGGAAATTGAGAAGCCTGGCATTTTTTGGACTAAGTTGTTTAAAGGAGTGATATGACATGCTCAGCATCAGAAATATCCACAGTGGATGGATCAACACCTGCCAATGTTTCTATTATATCTTTTAAGTATCAGTTATATAGGCAGTGGGTTGGGGCTCTAAATAAATATTAAAAGGAGGGAGTAAATCACTTTGACCTGTCTAGCTCCTTCCAACCTCCCTGGTGGCTTAGGGTCCCCAGACTCCTAAACCCTACATACCCCTCACCCTAATAACAGAGAAGACAGACAATAAATTGTATACAAATGTAAAAACAAATACATACCATTAGCTATCTTCTTTCTTCTAAATCCAAAAAGGCCAAAATAAATTCTAAAACAAACACCAAACATCACACACATTTTTGCAAGCTACAAAAACGTTTGGCCAGCTAGCCTAGGGGGGAAATTTATACTCAACAGCAAAGGAGTTTGTTCCTCCTACAGCTCCTAGGCCTTTAGTTCTCTGGTTTGTGGCTCTGATTATTCTGAACAATATAAAAAATAAGAACTAAACTCAAACTTAATACAACGGAATGAATCATGTGCTAAATTTTAATTAGCAGTTACAATTAGTGATTGGATTTAACAGCAATGATGTTCGTTTTACAGATGGTAACGTATAGAGTCATTGGGGGTTTTGGTCAGGGATTAGCGTTTGATATACTGAGGCTAGGGGTTAGTTTTTAGGTAATAGGGATGGTGAGCTTTAACTTATGTCCTTCATGGCTCGATTGAACTTAACAAGAGTCACATCCATTCACATATAGGAATGTTAGCATGTAGGCTGAGCCTGTAGTTGTGAGAAGGGTTTTTTCCTGTACTCAGGCCTCCCCTTTCCTCTGGGCTGATTCTGCCACGTTCAGCCCACCCACCACTCCTTTTATCAAGCCATTTAATTTTGGTGGGCCCTGTTTTTACAGTCCTACCCAAACATCGGTTTTGGCACACCACAACCGACTTACAACACCACTACTATAACTTGATTTTTTGTTCCTGACCACAAATATAGTCTGTCTACATCGAATTATTTTTAATGAGCAGAAGACATCACAACTTCACCCAGACTATGACTCTATTTGTGCTCAGCAAGATAATGGCTGTGTGTGGTGGGAACTGTAAATTAACAAGAGATTTATTTATTTATAAAATATTTTACCAGGAAAGATACATTGAGATTTCTCTTGTTTTCAAGGAGGTCCTGGGTCCACCAAACATTGCATTGATACCTTAGGGGTTATGTTTTTGCCAACTTCCATACACCTTTTTATTTTTTGGGAGAAAATATACTTCTTGGTCTTGGTTCAACTGACAGCAGGAACAAATCTTGTATAGATCTCTCAATTACTGTACAATCCTTATTAAATTCTGACTGTCCTGTCCTGCCATTAATATGCATTGCAGAACTTGGTGCATGCCTTTCATTTAATATGTATGAGTTGTTAATATTTAACCCACTGGTTCCCACAACATCTCTCTCTCCCCCTTCCTGACATGGAAATTACAAATAAAAATGTGCTTTGATTTCCTTTCTGGAAGATTAAAGACAGCACATTCACAGTTCATAAAATGAATTTCTTTTTGTGCTTTTTGTCAGTCTGCTCAGCTACAGTTAAACCAATTTCTACCTCACAAAAGGAAAGATATAAAAAAAAAATGACATGTACGTCAAGTTTTCATTACACTTCTACTTGACTTTCACCTTCTGAAAGAGAGAAAGCGTTTCAAATCTTTATTCTGCCAGAGCTGTAAAACTTTACAAAGGTAGGATAGACTAAGGGAAATGGACTACGCTTCCACACGGTATATTAAATAAGAAGTACATCAATTGCATTAATGTACTAATGCAGTTAAAGGGATCAGTCCTTCTTAAGACAAAGTGCTCTGATGGCAGTGACTTATTTAAAGGTCATGCAGTCTTGATAAGACATAAGTGTCCTAATGACAGTGGCACATTTAAAGGTCAGTTTAGCAAAAAATCTAAATGCATTAATAGCAGAGACACCTATAAGAAATTAGTTACAAAAGAGTTTGCCAATGATAGTGGTACTTTTATACACTTAAGTCAAGCCACCCCAAGTTAGGAGTGTTCGAAAAACAGTAATTAGTTTAATCCATCCTAAGAATAGATTTTACTAATAACCGCAAAATTCTTTAAAGGATTAGTAAATTCAAGGCAACGTGATGAGCTTTTCTGAGCAGGAGCCAGGTCGTGTGCCACAAACTTTAAGCAGCACACCAGACCGGGCCCTGTTAGAACTGCAATTTGGCAATGATGCTGGGAAGAAATTATACAGATCACTTCTTCCCAGCTTACTGAGTGCCTCACCAATAGGCAGAGAGTGGAGTAGGAGAGTGGGCAGAGAGAGCCTAGACTAGCCCCACAATCCCTCCAGCCTCAGCTAGCACCTGCTGCAGCCAGTAGACAGCAGGGAAGCCACATTCTAGCATCCAAAAGGTATGGAAGGAGGAAGGTAGCTAAAAATATGTAAACACACATGTAAACACGTGTGTGTTTGTGTCAATATGTGTGTGTTTGTGTGACAGTATGTGTGTGTGTGTGTGTTTTCACAATATGGTGTCAGGAATACATGTTTGTATTTCTCACACTATATTTTTCCTTTAAGCAAATTATCTGGTCACCATAACAACTTCATCTAAATGAAAACTATATGATGCCAGGAGGCCCCTTTGCGCTCTTTTTCCATTAAGAAGTTAAACCTCTCTCAAATGGTTCAACCCCAAAGGCTTCCTCCAGCTCCAGATCCCCAGGTAGCTCAGTGGTATTCAGCTTCTGAAACAGAGTGTCAGGAAGAACAGATTGACATCAGGCATGGGTGCTGCTGATTGGCCATAGTGGTCAGTTGATACATTAACACAGGTATTTTTTTTACCTGGGAAAATAATAAAGGTCCAAAAATTTCCCAGCCAGGCCAGAGTTCCAAAGCCTTCTGATGTGGTGTCCAGAATGAAGTGGAGGAATCACTTCACTTGTCCTTCCTGCTCCAATCTCCTTTTCTTCTCCTTCATTTGACACAGTCTTTTTTTTTCTTCTGACACTGTCTTCTCTCCTCCTTGGCTCCTTCTGCTCCTTCTGCTCCTTTACCTTTCTGCTTCTTTTGCACCCTTCTGCTACTTTCGCTCCCTTCTGCTCCTTCTGACCCTTTCTGTTTCTTGAAGATCCTTTCTGCTCCCTGCTGACCCCTTCTGTTCCTTGCTGCCCCATCCTGCTCCTTGCTGACTTCTCCTGCTCCTTGTTGCCTTTTCCTGCTCCTTGCAGTCCCTTCCTGCTCCTTGTTCACCCTTCCTGCTCCTTGATAACCCTTCCTGCTCCATGCTCACACTTCCTGCTCCATGCTCACCCTTCCTGCTTATTTATGTTCCTTTCTGCTCCTTCTCCTACTTTACCTTTGTGCTCCTTCTGTCCCTTCCAGCTCATTGCTGACCCTCTCCGCTCCTTTATGTCCCTTCCTGTTCATTTCTGTATCTACTCCATTCTGCTCCTTCTCCAACTGCTCCTTCTGATTCTTTCTGCTCCTTTACCATTGTGCTCCTTCTGTCCATTCCTGCTCCTTGCAGAACCTTCCTGCTCCTTGCTGACCCTTCCTGCTCCTTGCTGCCCTTTCCAACTCTTTGCTGCCCTTTCCAGATCCTTTCTGCTTCTTTCTCCTACATTACCTTTGTGCTCCTTCTGATTCTTTCTGCTCCTTTACCTTTGTGCTCTTTCTGCCCCTTCCTGCTCCTTGCTGACCCTATGTCACGGCTTACCTTAGTTGGGAGTCACCCTTGCAATTAAACTCAGGCCAAAGTGGTCAGGTAAGAATTCACCTGGCCTGTGAATCTGTGCATGGGGGCTGTGCAGGATATTGCTCCAAGTCGCGGTACAGGTAAGGACACAAGCAGGAGAATCGTCAAGGGTAAGCCAAAGTCAGAGGATGCAAGAAGTCAGGATACACGGTAAGAAAGCCAAGGTCAGGAGCCAACTGGAGAACACTGAAATCACGAATACTAACAAAGGAACCAGAGTCAATGAACTGACACTGCCCTCAGGCAGAGGCAGTGTCTTATAGCTGGCTAATTGGGCCATCAGCTTCAAGTGGGCTGAGATTGATAGGTGAGAGCCACTGGTGGAATCCAGCCCCCTAGTGCTGCAGACAAAGCAGGATAAGACATCGGCAGAAACATGAACTGAATAGTGGCTTAGAGGCAGGAATGCAGGCTTGGGATGCATAAGGCCTCAGGTTCCTGTTGGGCATTTCTTGGGCGACCACGTCTGGCTGGCTGGATGTCATGGTGAGAACCGTGAAACCCTTCCTCCTAATTTCTGTTCCTTCTTCTGCTATACCTTTGTGCTCCTGCTCCTTGCTAACCCTTCCTGTAGGCTGATCCCCATCTCTCACTTACCTGATCTGTAGGTTGCCCCTCCCCCCCACCCCTCAATTACCTCATCTGTCTCTGCATTCTGGGAGTTGCTGGCTACACTCTGTGGATTCAGTCAGGAGAGAGAAGCAAGGAAAAGATGTAGCTTCCTATCCCTGCCTCTTTCGACACACAGTGCCACCTACTGTCTGGAGCTGGTATTGCAGTGTATTCTCAATCTCAAAAGAAAAAGTAAAAAAATCCAGGGGGGCAAGTGCCCCACCATGCCCCCCCTCCCCACTCTCCCTGCCCTGCGGAGCCCATGGGTCAGGTCTAATCTACACAAAAAAGGACTAGTATAATTAGTTTACTGAAAAACTAAACCATACGAATTGCATTAAGACAGATGTAGCCTTAGGTCACCCAAATAGTAGAGTATACTGTAAGTGTCTTTTAAAATCTATGTATTATTCTTTTTTTTTTTTTTAAGACAATAGTATACATGTATGTTAGCCCATTAAGTCTAGAAGCTACTAATATCATACACATGGGTAAGGAGTAACTTTTTATTTGTCCGGTTAAGGTATAACAGTGGTGATCGGAATTAGTCCTTTGCTTATTTAATTTTTACTTAATTAATAAATTATTTTTGATAATTTTTATATTATTTATCTAGTTTTATATTCTTAAGCGCACACACCCTATTTTCCATTTCTGAATATATAACTCATTAAGTCGCTAGAGTGGGTGTGTAGCTGCTACTCTTCTTTTTTATTCATTTATTGATTTATTTGTGGTGTTATCACTGCATGTACCGTTTTCTATAAGGAGTAACTCCCTGAAAAACTGGTATGTGAACCATAAGCCATTGTGTCAATGCTTCATGGTAGTTTAAGTATTCACTAATCTTAGGTTCTTTCTTAGTTCTATTGTTATATTAAATATATAGGCTAGTTTACAGTAATTTTCAGCAGTGACAGCGTTAAGTGTTCAGGTGTTGTTTAGGTATTTTATTTTTGTTAATATTTTTTTACATTTTTAAAAAAAAGAAATATTATTTTAGTTCTTCCCTCCCTCTTTTTAGCTTTTACTTAATTTGTGAAAAAAAAACCTTTTCTTTATACATTGATATAATCAACTATTTGTGTCTGTCCCATTTATTTCTCTCTATTGCCTCTAGTTCCCTACATTGATTTAGCCAAGGTTAACTACATCGTTGGTTCCTTTTCATACACATCGCACTGATTAATCCAAAGCTCTGGATTGTTATTAGTAATAAGCACATAACATTTTACTGTGGAACACATTATTTGTACTTTTGAGTGCAGTAACTATTTGTATTTTCTATGGAGAGGAAACACTAAATTGATTTTTGAATATTTCATTTTGCATACACTTTTACTTTATACAATGTCTAATTGATTGTGATTGATAGATCTCCAGTCCAACAATAGAGAAATGTCACCATGTATCTAACTGCAGTGGATTTCTAGCCATTTTTTGTATTAGAACACTAATATGTCTCACTCTGTTTCAATAAATCTATTACAAAACATTCTAAGTCATACAACACATGGCAAGCCAATGTAATCCATTGTCCCTATGCCTTGGACCCACCAACTAGCGATTGTCAATCTTCACTGAAACTACACATAATGTGAAGAGATATAGATGGCCACTATGTTTATAGGTAAAACCTTGGACATTTTTTTTATTTTTTACTTTCCCAAAAGTCACACATACATGAAGAAATGGAAATTGTCTTCTAAAAACGTATTGCTCCCTTTCTATGGGGTGAGAAAGAAGGATGGAAAAATATGTTTCCCTCCTAGTTCATTTGGTCCTGGAAATGTATGTTAATTTTTAAAAAACATTTAACCTCCCTGGCGGTATGATTATGTCAGGAATTGTGTACCAAAAGCGGTACCATTTTTTTGCATTTCAATTACCCGCCCAGTTCCGCCCCCATGAGCCTCTGCGGCTCACAGAGACGGAACCAGGAAGTCAGATGGAGGCATCCGCCGGGGCTCTCACCGGCAATCACAGCGCGGGGACATCGCTGGATCACAAGGAGAAGTTAACCCCTTCAGGACGGAGTCAATAGTGCACGTTCTGATCAAAACAAAACGTAAACAAAAAACGGAATTTGCGCTACATGTCTGTTCACCCGTAGTTCCCCTCTTTCAAATTATATGCACCCACACTTATTATATATCATTTTGTTCAGGAGAAACAGGGCTTTAATCTATCATTAACTATTCATATATGGAACATCATTTATTATGAATAAAAGTAAAAAAAATGTGAGAAAATAAGATTTTTTTTTAAATTTGCATTTCTGTCTGACATTTTAACTGTGAATGTCATAATACGGTTAGGTTTTACTGCAAAAAAATGCACATATTTGTAATCAGCGATGTCTCACGAGTACAACAGTACCCCCCATTAACAGGTTTTATGTTGTTTTGGAAAGTTACAGGGTCAAATATAGAACATTCCATTTTCAAATTGAAATTTGCCAGATTGGTAATGTTACCTTTGAGACGGTGTGGTAGCCCAGGAATGAGAATTACCCCCATAATGGCATACCATTTGAAAAAGTAGACAAGCCAAGGTATTGAAAGTGGGGTATGTTTAGTCTTTTTTAGTAGCCACTTAGTCACAAACACTGGCCAAAGTTAGCGTTCATATTTGTTTTTGTGTGAAAAAAGCAAAAAATGAATATTTGGCCAGTGTTTGTGACTAAGTGGCTACTAAGAAAGACTGGACATACCCCACTTGCAATACCTCGGGTTGTCTACTTTTGCAAATTGTATGCCATCATGGGGGTAATTCTCATTCCTGGGCTACCATACGCTCTCAAAGGCAACATAACCAATCTGGCAAATTTCAATGTGAAAAAAAATGAAATGCAAGCCTTATATGTGACTCTCTAACTTTCCAAAACACCATAAAACCTGTACATGGGGGGTACTGTTATTCTCGGGAGACTTCACTAAACACAAATATTAGTGTTTTAAAACAGTAAATATAGACCATAAAAGTGCGGTTCGCTTGTAAAAAATGCAAGAAACGTCACTTTTACTTAAAATATCATCGTTGTAATACAATTTACCAGTTTGAAACACGAATATTTGAGTTCAGCGAAGTCTCCCGAGTAAAACAGTACCCCCTATGTACAGGTTTTATGGTGTCTTGGAGAGTTACAGGGTCAAATATAGTGCTTGCGAATTAAATTCTCTGCACTTTCTCCCTGTGTTGTCAGGCATGTCAATCAAATTTTAATTAATCAAATCAATAATTACGTTAAAAGACTATTTAAATATACATGTATAATTTTAATATATATGCATTTATAGGTATTTAAATTCTACGTGTATACTAATGTAATCTTTTATGCAATTATATGTATTTATCTATATATATATATTTGCGGTTATTTGTATTTTATATATATAGATATATATAGAATGTCATTCTAAGTGTATTTTGTTACCGATATATATATATATTAGTAACAAAATACAGTTAGAATGAAATTACTTATGCATATATAATTTATATTAAATTTTGTTTCAATATTTTATTTATTTATTTTATTATTTTATTTATTTATTATTTTAATTATACGTATTTATATATAATATATATATGTACATCTATTATATATATAATATATATACATATCATATATATGTAACGTCATTCTAAGTGTATTTTAATATTAATATATATACCTATATTAATATTAAAATACACTTTGTATGACGTTACATATATATATATATATATATATATATAATATGTATATATATTATATATATAATATATATACATATTATATATATATATAAAAATATATTTAATTTATTTTTACACTTGTCTTTTATTTTTTTTTTATACTTCCCACCAGCAGGGGGACTGTCTGATATTTCAAACAGTCCCCCTGCTGGCAGATCCACAGCCAGCTATAGAGGGCCATGTGATCGCTCTTTGAGAGCGATCACATGGCCCCCGGGGGCCTGATTTGCCGTGGGAGGACTGCCTGGGCTGTGAGGCAGTCCTCCCGAAGCGGATGTAAGTACATCTTACCAGCTCCAGCTCTGTTATCTACCCCGAGCGTGACTCGGGGTTACCGCTTCTGGCAGCGAAAATTAATCCCGAGTCACGCTCGGGAATACCGCCAGGGAGGTTAAAAGTTAGATTTCTATGTTAATTAAATCTGCGAGTTTATGCATTCAGCAGTCTATATATTTAATATTGCTAATAGTAGTAGTCATAATAATAATAAAATAAATGTAATTAAAGGGACAATTCACTTTCCTGATAAAAATCACTTCTTAGTAGTTAAATACACTAATGAAAACATGCACACAGTTAATTACGCATTTCTTCATCGAAGTATATCTAAACAACTTGTAAAAGCTGTTGAGTGAAGTATTTGCAAGCACTCCCCTTGTTTTTCAGCACAGACTTTCTCTGTCTTTCCAATAGGAGACTTGCCAATGCAACTTATTGAGAAGTCTTTACATGGCAGATGCTCTGAACAAGTGAGTTTAACTGCACTGAGCTAACCAAACCAAGAAGTAACAGGATTGGTTGACTGACTGGAAGTCAGGGGGTGTAACAAGAATATCATTGAAATCTGCACTTTTTGCAAAATGAAAAAAAGATGACACACTCTTCACACATTTAAGCAAACTGAAGTGATTTATGTGTGTGGAGTGGACCTTTAACCAGGAAACATACTTTTAGCATTCCCCCCCCCCCCCCAAATATATATTGGGGACTACATGTTACTATTATCAAACTTAATGGTACTAATTTACCTGGTTTAGAAAGTATGTGTGGCAGACAACCCGATGGGAAGAGGGGTTTCACCACCAGAGATGTTTTGTTCCCTCTAGTGTTATGCAATAATAATTCCAAGTAGCGATAATTCCAGTAGTGATATAGCTGGTTTAGCTTTCTCCCACAAACATGAGACGAGGCTCTATGCTGGGGATGAACTGATTTATTGGAAGCCACATGCGGCCGATTATGCAACTCCCCATACAAGGGGTTTTCAGAGTGACATAGCAGGGGAATCCCTCCCACACTTTCTACTGTACCTGAGAGAGAACTGCTGAAAACAAACATCTAAATTAAATTATCTCTCAGGTACAGAACATGTACAATTATTACACCCCAAAATACATAAAATACAAACATGTAACCTCTCAAGTCCTATATCCCCAGATAGCCTGGATCTGAGTGCCCAACATATCCATAAAGCACTCAGATCCCATGAACGCAGCATAAACCCCACCAGGGTATAGTTCTGACCGACCACACATGAGGCTGATGCCCAGAATAGTTCCATGGAATCTGAGCGACCTGTCCGTATGCTGGTTATGTGTCCCACGTCGGGAGTAAGCTTCCACTGAACGGTGTTCTTTCCAGGCGAAAGATAGGCGAACGCAAGTGAAGATGAAAGTTCAGTGGTGTTCAGGCAGTCAAGTGTCCGATTTTAGTTCCATGCACTCAAAGACTAAACACTGCTGCCTGCGTTCATGGCTCAAGATGGCCACCGTCACATGTTCGCACATATGAACAGCGACCACCCAGCCGACCGTATAGAATGTTGCGGTTAGGGGTGTTAATGAGGTGCTGACAGGGGTGACAGAGGTTAACAAACAGCACACTCCGCATACGGGTGGTCTGGTCATTCGTGGTTTGTTCGGTATTCGAACAGGGCAGTAGTAAAACTGAAGGTGAATACAATCTACTGAACAAACAGTGGAATGGAAAAAGGGTTTTTATAATCCAGGGACAGGGTGATCTGTAACAGTATATAATGGTGACCTGACTTTGCCAGGAATCTAGTCTATAAAATACTTTCCCAGAGTACTCAATAAGCTATCTCGATGGCCATTTTTGGGACATCTTTGCAGGGATGTAATACTGAAATATCATATCTATGCCAAAAAGTGTCTCTCTTTACAAATTCAAATACAATGTGTTTACAATTTGTCTTATAATAGCAGCTGCATTATATTAGTTACCATAACAATTTGGATTATTTGTCAGAGAACAAGAGTTGTCCAATATTTAATATGGAAATTTGGGGACAAAAGCATAATTTGCATATAAATTGCTTGAAAAAAATATCCTATTTGGACATTTTAATCCAATATGACTTTTATAAACTTGGAACTTGGAACTTGGAAGTCCAAATGTGTGCTTAGAAATTTGAGTGTTCCAAATGAGTATCATCTGTAAATATTTGAGCCAAAAAATGTTATAATTCCTAACTTCCAGGGTCATGTTTTGCGGTCTACTTCTACATATCTCCAGTCCAACAGATGCCATCCTTGTTGCTGTATGTACTGGTTACTGCACAGTTTGTTTAAATTAGAATGTATCATCCCCTGCTTTGTTAATTGCCTGATAGAGCGTACAACAGCCTCATGTTGTACACTGTGTGTACCATGCCTACTTTATCTCATTTACGTTTTTATAATTTCCTGAAGCTGCTAGCTCCCATCTTACCTTAATAGGTTAACACATTTATGAATGGTTTAACCCTAAACGTGTGATGACAGTGACACTCCATTCTGCCTAGCAACTTTTGACAATGATCTGAGGCATAAAACAGGGAGTAAGTGACAGGTGCCACAATAGGCTGAGAGTGTCAGCTGATACACGCCATCTATCACTAGCTTAAATACATAAAACTGAGTGAAAAAGGATATGTATAATTGAAGTCTTTGACCATTGTCAGAAGTTGCAGGGTAGAACTAACAGGCATTATCTTCCCAAGTTTGGGGTTAAACCATTTGTAAATGGTTTAACCCCTGAGACCTCTTGGCATCATACATTACTTAATTGTGATTACGTTGTTTCGGTGTCTGAATTGTTCCTTTATCGTAGAATTTTATTGATAGTGTGGCACTGTTTGTGTGTGCTTACCATACATACAGGTTGTCATGGTGTTTACAAACATCTAACATGGCATTTTTATAAATATAAGCCATTAATTATAATGCCCTATATTTATTACTAGATATGTACAGTATCTCACAAAAGTGAGTACACCCCTCACATTTGTGTAGATATTTTATTATATCTTTTCATGTGACAACACTGAAAGAAATGACACTCTGCTACAATGTAAAGTTGTAAGTAAACAGCCTGTATAACAATGTAAATTTGTTGTCCCCTCAAAATAACTAAACACACAGCCATAAATGTCTGAACCGATGGCAGCAAAAGTGATTACACCCCTCAGTGGAAATGTCCAAATTGGGCCCAATTAGCCATTTTCCTTCCCTGTTGTCATGTGACTCGTTAGTGTTACAAGGTCTCAGGTGTGAATGGGGAGCAGGTGTGTTAAATTTGGTGTTATCGCTCTAACACTCTCACCAACTGGTCACTGGAAGTTCAACATGGCATCTCATGACAAAGAACTCTCATTGCCTAGGCTATAAGAAGATTGCCAAGACGCAGAAACTGAGCTGCCGCATGGTGGGCAAGACCATACAGTGGTTTCACAAGACAGGTTCCACTCAGAACAGGTCTCGCCATGGTCAACCAAACAAGTTGAGTGCACGTGCTCAGCATCATATCCACAGGTTGTCTTTGGGAAATAGACACATTGCTGTAGAGGTTGAAGGGGTGGGGGGTGAGTCTGTCCGTGCTCAGATGTCTTTCGTCCCAGAAGGAAGCCTCTTCTATAGATGATGCCCAAGAAAGCCCTCAAACTGTTTGCTGAAGACAAGCAGACTAAGGACATGGATTGCTGGAACCATGTCCTGTGGTCCGATGAGGCCAAGATAAACTTATTTGGTTCAAATGGTGTCAATCATGTGTGGCGGCAACTAGGTGAGGAGTACAAAGACAAGTGTGTCTTGACTACAGTCGAACATGGTGGTGGGAGTGTCATGGTGTGGGCCTGCATGAGTGCTACCGGCACTAGGGAGCTACAGTTCATTGAGGGAACCATGAATGCCCACATGTACTGTGACATACTGAAGCAGATCATGATCCCCTCCCTTCAGAGACTGGGCCGAAGGACAGTATTCCAACATGATAATGGCCCCAAACACACCTCCAAGACGACCACTGCCTTGCTAAAGAGGCTGAAGGTAAAGGTGATGGACTGGCCAAGCATGTTTCCAGACCTAAACTCTATTGAGCATCTGTGGGGCATCGTCAAATGGAAGGTGGGGGGTTGTTGCCAACAGTTTAGAGATTAATGGCTGTGTGTGTTGAGGTATGTTGAAGGGACCGCAAATGTACATTGTTATACAGGCTGTACTCCTACTACTTTACATTGTAGCAGAGTGTAATTTCTTCAGTGTTGTCACATGAAAAGATATAATAAAATATTTATACAAATGTGAGGGGGTGTACTCACTCGTGTGAGATACTTTACACATTGCTAATAGTTCAAAACAAATTTGCATCTAGCATGGAAACAAGTCAGTAAATATCACTTATTAACTCCCATTATCTTCTAAGGGAGATGTTAACACTCTTGTCAAACAGAAATTATTAGTTGAAATTGGTGAGATTTTTCAGTGAAACATCCACCGGTCATGATTAGCAACTTGTCAGTAAACCTTAACAACAACATTGGAAATGAGCAATAAGTTGTATAATTTAGGCCAAAATAGTCAATTGAAAAAAAGCTGAAACTGAGAATGTATGTCTTAGCTTCTTTTAACTTTATTTTGTATTTCCATTTTGAACCTATGTCTGAATGATAAAAACCCAGTTTTTGGTGAATAAACTCCATAATGCTATCACAGCTTCTAAATTTCTGTAGTTTTTCTGTAGTTCACTAAATGTAAATTACTAAAAATTCTAAGAAAATTCTAAGTAAATTTCAATTTTCATCAAAATAACCAGTCTAAAGTTAAATGTTCAGTCATTTTGTCTATAATCTAAAATTCCCTTTGAATGTGTAACTATTCATGATATAATGCATACGTTTGAGTATGGTGGAATGATAAATTTGACAAAATCAGGTCAAAATAACCAAGATGAAAAATTGCTAAACTGACAATCTTTTTAGCTTTGACTATATTGGCCTAATGTTCAAACTGGATTTCAATTCCTAACAAGTTAATAAATAATATCTCAAGTTAAATGTTGTAACAATAATCGTATCCCAAGATCAAGCCTAGAAGCCAATATCACTCTTCTTCACAAGCCAGGGAAAAATCCAGATGCCTGCAGTAGTTATAGACCAATCTTTTTAATTAATGTAGACATGAAAATCTTTACAAAGATGCTAATGCTGAGATTGAACCCACTGCTACCCTTTTTAATCCATCCAGATAAGGCGGGTTTTGTCCCATCACAAGAGGCCAAAGACAACACCACGAAAATAATCAACCTAGTCGATGGGGCCCAATGACTTAAAACACCTGCAATTATGCTGGGTATAGATGCTGAAAAAGCATTCGACAGTGTGAACTGGAATTTCCTCCTGTCGACGCTGGAGGTTCTGGGTCTACTCATTCCCATCAGCCAGACTCAAGATCGATGGATCGCTGTCCGACTCCTTTTCAATTACAAAAAAGGGACTGGGGCCCCTACTGAATGCAGTAAGAGCCCAGCCAAAAGTGGAGGGGATGCAGGTGGGTCGCCTTCAATATAAAGTATCCGCTTTTGTGGATGACCTGTTATTTACCCTAACCAACCCAGAATCATCCCTTCCAGCACTGATGAGCATTCTTTTTGAATACAGCGCTCTCTCCAACTTTAAGATAAATACAGACAAATGCGAAATATTAAATCTTACACTACATGATAGGGACAAAATACTTTTACAGACAAAGTATCCTTTTCAATGGGCGACAACATCTATCAAATACTTGGGAGTCAACGTGACCACATACTAAATCACTATATAGTGCTACCTTTCCACAACTTTTGGAAGCCATCAGCTCAGATCTAGAAAGGTGGAACAAACCACACTTCCGCTGGTTCGGCTGAGTGAATATTCTTAAAATGAACGCACTCCCTAGAATACTTTACCTCCTTAATACACTTCTAATCACAACCCCGCGAACATTTTTTAAGAAAATACAGACTCTATTTACTCAATTTATCTGGGCCAAAAAATGCCCAAGGATTCGTTACCACATTCTCACTAGGCCCAAAGATAGTGGGGGGGATAGGTCTTCCAGACATCTGGTTGTACTATCAGGCAATTCATCTTAATCGCATCATAGATTGGTCTTACGAGGTGACGTCTAAACTGTGGATTCCAATAGAGCAAGACCTGATTGGGGAATCATTAAAAACAATACCATGGATGCTAACATCACCCAGTGACTGGACAGTCCCCAACCACCTGATAGTGACACCAACAATAAAACTGTTGAAAAAAATCCTAACTATGCCAACCATAGCTCTAACCCCATCACCAAACTACCCAATAACAAACAACCCTATATTTATCGCTGGGAAACAAGGTTTGTAGCTGAAATCACACAAGGGTAACAGTCAGCCAGAACATATTACCTTATCTGAGGTATTGGTAGAAGATGGAGTGATACCGGTGACCCAAATGACGGAGGGGAAGATACCTACACTTATGCAGAGATTCCAATACAAACAATGAAAACATTTTCTGAAAGCTCAGGGCCTATCAAACTGGTCCCCTAGGGAATTGACTACATTCCAAGAATTATGTCTGAAGAACAAAGCACCACAAAAAACGACATATTTGTGTTATAAACTCCTACAACCACAAACACACACCCATCTACCATATTTTACCAGACTTTGGAAGAAACACATGAAAATGGAGTTGGTAGAGGAAGATTGGAATACAATATGTAAAACTATCTTCCATGCACATTCTAGTATCCCATTACAGGAAATGAATTACAAATTTATCTCTAAATGGTACACAAACCCAGTGGACGTTAACAGATTTGACTCAACTGCACCCACTGAGTGTTGGAGATGCACCTCAGAGAGAGGAACATTTCAGCATATATGGTGGACCTGTAATTTAGTCTCGGGCTTCTGGAGGGAGGTATGGAACACAGTAAATTTAGTAATGGATATAAATATTCCTTTTAGTCCGGAGGCACTTTTACTGTTTCATTTCAACATTCATAACCGAAAACCTCTCACATATTTCACGCTAACGGCAGCCAAGTGTAGTAAAGTGTGCAATTGGAGGTCATCAACCTTACCCTCCAAGAAAGACTTGTACTTGAAAATCAAATACTTTCACGGTTTGGAAGAACTAAGATGGGGATCACTTGACAAACGCCACAGATACATTGAAATATGGCAACTTTTAGCAATTTTTAAGGGGCACACCATTAATATACGCACAACAACTGAGCTGAAAATAGCAGAAGGTAGTAGCTAGACATAAGGGGTCCCGGGGGAAGAGAGAGGGAAATAACCCAAGCTGGAACGTAATTTTCCTTCTCACTCGCACAAGTGAAACCACAATATAGCTAGGATTGGGGTACACAATCCCATGAGGAAAAATTTTCTCAAATACTCCATGAAACAAAATTTAGTACAACTAGGATACGGGAGTAATGACCACACACACACTAAAACTTGTTGGAATCTAAGTACAAGTTTGTGATTGCACGTCATCGTTAACATAGACGTTACTAGGAAAAGTTGTAGACATGTAAGAACCTGTGAAGTCGTTAAACCTAAACATATATAATGTGACATTATGCTGCTTATTTCTTATGTTCTGTAATTTCTTTATTACTCTTGGTTTTGTGATATGACATTTCTGTACCGCATGAAAATGGATAAAAAATAAATAAATAAAAATGAATAAATACATAAATGTTATAACAATGAAGCAGCAGTAAAAGCTAAGGTATAGAGTTGAGCGAACCCGAACTGGAAATTTCGGGTTCGTACCGAACATTACGGTTTTTGGACCCCGGACCCGAACACGGACATTTCACTGTATGTTCTAGTTGGAGTTCGGTGTTTGACGATTTAATGGTGCGTTTTAAAAGGCTGCAGGGAAGTTAATCAACAAGCGTTTGACTTGTGTGCCCTTATAAGCCATCACAGCCATGCCTACTAATGGCAAGTCTATGATTGGCCAGTGCAACATGTGACCCAGCCTCTATATAAAAGCTGGAGTCACATAGCGCCGCATGTCACATGAGCTCTTCTTAGTGTAGGGAGAGGATGCTAAAAAATGGGTCGCAAGAGAATACTGAGAACGGGCAGCAACTGAAATAGCCTGCCCTTCGGTCGGTCACCGCTCAGTTCTCAAGCTGTTTTTTGCTCATCTTGTGCCATTACAGAGAGAACTTCTCTGAAACATATCAGACTGGTCCCACCCATATGGGCAGTCCAGATCCGAAATGCCAGCAAGTTCCCTCTGCCCGAGAGACACAGCAACCCCAGACGATCGTTTCAGCCTTGTAAGGCATCATCAGTGAGGCATAGCTGATATCTCCCTAGGCACCGTGAGCAAGGGGTCCACGTCTGGATTATCCCTTAAACTTGTGGAGAGTAAAAAATGGGTCGCAAGAGAATACTGAGAACGGGCAGCAACTGAAATAGCCTGCCCTTCGGTCGGTCACCGCTCAGTTCTCAAGCTGTTTTTTGCTCATCTTGTGCCATTACAGAGAGAACTTCTCTGAAACATATCAGACTGGTCCCACCCATACGGGCAGTCCAGATCCGAAATGCCAGCAAGTTCCCTCTGCCCGAGAGACACAGCAACCCCAGACGATCGTTTCAGCCTTGTAAGGCATCATCAGTGAGGCATAGCTGATATCTCCCTAGGCACCGTGAGCAAGGGGTCCACGTCTGGATTATCCCTTAAACTTGTGGAGAGTAAAAAATGGGTCGCAAGAGAATACTGAGAACGGGCAGCAACTGAAATAGCCTGCCCTTCGGTCGGTCACCGCTCAGTTCTCAAGCTGTTTTTTGCTCATCTTGTGCCATTACAGAGAGAACTTCTCTGAAACATATCAGACTGGTCCCACCCATACGGGCAGTCCAGATCCGAAATGCCAGCAAGTTCCCTCTGCACGAGAGACAAAGCAACCCCAGACGATCGTTTCAGCCTTGTAAGGCATCATCAGTGAGGCATAGCTGATATCTCCCTAGGCACCGTGAGCAAGGGGTCCACGTCTGGATTATCCCTTAAACTTGTGGAGAGTAAAAAATGGGTCGCAAGAGAATACTGAGAACGGGCAGCAACTGAAATAGCCTGCCCTTCGGTCGGTCACCGCTCAGCTCTCAAGCTGTTTTTTGCTCATCTTGTGCCATTACAGAGAGAACTTCTCTGAAACATATCAGACTGGTCCCACCCATACGGGCAGTCCAGATCCGAAATGCCAGCAAGTTCCCTCTGCACGAGAGACACAGCAACCCCAGACGATCGTTTCAGCCTTGTAAGGCATCATCAGTGAGGCATAGCTGATATCTCCCTAGGCACCGTGAGCAAGGGGTCCACGTCTGGATTATCCCTTAAACTTGTGGAGAGTAAAAAATGGGTCGCAAGAGAATACTGAGAACGGGCAGCAACTGAAATAGCCTGCCCTTCGGTCGGTCACCGCTCAGTTCTCAAGCTGTTTTTTGCTCATCTTGTGCCATTACAGAGAGAACTTCTCTGAAACATATCAGACTGGTCCCACCCATACGGGCAGTCCAGATCCGAAATTCCAGCAAGTTCCCTCTGCCCGAGAGACACAGCAACCCCAGACGATCGTTTCAGCCTTGTAAGGCATCATCAGTGAGGCATAGCTGATATCTCCCTAGGCACCGTGAGCAAGGGGTCCACGTCTGGATTATCCCTTAAACTTGTGGAGAGTAAAAAATGGGTCGCAAGAGAATACTGAGAACGGGCAGCAACTGAAATAGCCTGCCCTTCGGTCGGTCACCGCTCAGTTCTCAAGCTGTTTTTTGCTCATCTTGTGCCATTACAGAGAGAACTTCTCTGAAACATATCAGACTGGTCCCACCCATACGGGCAGTCCAGATCCGAAATGCCAGCAAGTTCCCTCTGCCCGAGAGACACAGCAACCCCAGACGATCGTTTCAGCCTTGTAAGGCATCATCAGTGAGGCATAGCTGATATCTCCCTAGGCACCGTGAGCAAGGGGTCCACGTCTGGATTATCCCTTAAACTTGTGGAGAGTAAAAAATGGGTCGCAAGAGAATACTGAGAACGGGCAGCAACTGAAATAGCCTGCCCTTCGGTCGGTCACCGCTCAGTTCTCAAGCTGTTTTTTGCTCATCTTGTGCCATTACAGAGAGAACTTCTCTGAAACATATCAGACTGGTCCCACCCATATGTGCAGTCCAGATCCGAAATGCCAGCAAGTTCCCTCTGCCCGAGAGACACAGCAACCCCAGACGATCGATTCAGCCTTGTAAGGCATCATCAGTGAGGCATAGCTGATATCTCTCTAGGCACCGTGAGCAAGGGGTCCACGTCTGGATTATCCCTTAAACTTGTGGAGAGTAAAAAATGGGTCGCAAGAGAATACTGAGAACGGGCAGCAACTGAAATAGCCTGCCCTTCGGTCGGTCACCGCTCAGTTCTCAAGCTGTTTTTTGCTCATCTTGTGCCATTACAGAGAGAACTTCTCTGAAACATATCAGACTGGTCCCACCCATACGGGCAGTCCAGATCCGAAATGCCAGCAAGTTCCCTCTGCACGAGAGACACAGCAACCCCAGACGATCGTTTCAGCCTTGTAAGGCATCATCAGTGAGGCATAGCTGATATCTCCCTAGGCACCGTGAGCAAGGGGTCCACGTCTGGATTATCCCTTAAACTTGTGGAGAGTAAAAAATGGGTCGCAAGAGAATACTGAGAACGGGCAGCAACTGAAATAGCCTGCCCTTCGGTCGGTCACCGCTCAGCTCTCAAGCTGTTTTTTGCTCATCTTGTGCCATTACAGAGAGAACTTCTCTGAAACATATCAGACTGGTCCCACCCATACGGGCAGTCCAGATCCGAAATGCCAGCAAGTTCCCTCTGCACGAGAGACACAGCAACCCCAGACGATCGTTTCAGCCTTGTAAGGCATCATCAGTGAGGCATAGCTGATATCTCCCTAGGCACCGTGAGCAAGGGGTCCACGTCTGGATTATCCCTTAAACTTGTGGAGAGTAAAAAATGGGTCGCAAGAGAATACTGAGAACGGGCAGCAACTGAAATAGCCTGCCCTTCGGTCGGTCACCGCTCAGCTCTCAAGCTGTTTTTTGCTCATCTTGTGCCATTACAGAGAGAACTTCTCTGAAACATATCAGACTGGTCCCACCCATACGGGCAGTCCAGATCCGAAATGCCAGCAAGTTCCCTCTGCACGAGAGACACAGCAACCCCAGACGATCGTTTCAGCCTTGTAAGGCATCATCAGTGAGGCATAGCTGATATCTCCCTAGGCACCGTGAGCAAGGGGTCCACGTCTGGATTATCCCTTAAACTTGTGGAGAGTAAAAAATGGGTCGCAAGAGAATACTGAGAACGGGCAGCAACTGAAATAGCCTGCCCTTCGGTCGGTCACCGCTCAGTTCTCAAGCTGTTTTTTGCTCATCTTGTGCCATTACAGAGAGAACTTCTCTGAAACATATCAGACTGGTCCCACCCATACGGGCAGTCCAGATCCGAAATGCCAGCAAGTTCCCTCTGCCCGAGAGACACAGCAACCCCAGATGATCGTTTCAGCCTTGTAAGGCATCATCAGTGAGGCATAGCTGATATCTCCCTAGGCACCGTGAGCAAGGGGTCCACGTCTGGATTATCCCTTAAACTTGTGGAGAGTAAAAAATGGGTCGCAAGAGAATACTGAGAACGGGCAGCAACTGAAATAGCCTGCCCTTCGGTCGGTCACCGCTCAGTTCTCAAGCTGTTTTTTGTTCATCTTGTGCCATTACAGAGAGAACTTCTCTGAAACATATCAGACTGGTCCCACCCATACGGGCAGTCCAGATCCGAAATGCCAGCAAGTTCCCTCTGCACGAGAGACACAGCAACCCCAGACAATCGTTTCAGCCTTGTAAGGCATCATCAGTGAGGCATAGCTGATATCTCCCTAGGCACCGTGAGCAAGGGGTCCACGTCTGGATTATCCCTTAAACTTGTGGAGAGTAAAAAATGGGTCGCAAGAGAATACTGAGAATGGGCAGCAACTGAAATAGCCTGCCCTTCGGTCGGTCAGGTCAGGAAAATCAGATTGAGGTCAGGCATGGGTGCTAGATTGGCTAGAGTGGTCAGTTGATGCTCTAAGCCAATCGCTAGTTCCCAGTTCATAAAAATGTTTTACTTTTTTATGAATGGGGAGCTACTGATTGGCTTAGAGTGCCAGCTGACCGCTCTAGCCAATCAGTGACACCCCTCCCCAGCGGCCCTCTGTGCTTCCTGACACTCAGTAAATAAGTGAACACATTAACACTGATATTTTTTTAGATGGGAAGGTCCAAAGTTTCCCTGCCAGGCCCAGGTACCAAAGCCTTATGATGTGGTGTCCTGAATAAAGTGGAGGGTTCACTTCACTTGTCCTTCCTGCTCCAATCTCCTTTTCTTCTCCTTAATTTGACAAAGTCTTCTTTTTCTTCTGACACTGTCTTCTCTCCTCCTTGGCTCCTTCTGCTCCTTTACCTTTGTGCTCCTTCTGTCCCTTTCTGCTCTTTGCAGACCCTTCCTTTTCCTTGCAGGCCCTTCCCACTCCTTGCTGCTCCTTCTGTCCCTTTCTGCTCTTTGCAGACCCTTCCTTTTCCTTGCAGACCCTTCCCACTCCTTGCTGCTCCTTGCAGACCCGTCCTTCTCCTTGCAGACCCTTCCTGCTCATTTCTGTTCCTTCGCCTACTTCACCTTTGTGCTTCTTCTGTTCCTTCCTGCTCCTTGCTGCTATTTTCAGCTCCTTGCTGCCCCTTCCTGCTGCTTGAAGACCCTTCCTGCTCCTTGTTGACCCTTCCTTCTCCTTGCTGCCCCTTCCTGCTCATTTGTGTTCCGTTGTGCTCCTTCTCCTCCTTTACCTGTTGTGGTCCTTGCTGTCCCTTCCAGATCCTTGCTGCCCCTTTCTCCTCATTTCTATTCCTTCTCCTTCTCTTACTTAACCTCCCCTATGCCTCACTTTGATGATCTGTAGGCTATCTCTGCCCTCCCCATGCCTCACTTCGATGATCTGTAGGCCATCTCTGCCCTCCCCATGCCTCACTTCGATGATCTGTAGGCTATCTCTGCCCTCCCCATGCCTCACTTCGATGATCTGTAGGCCATCTCTGCCCTCCCCATGCCTCACTTCGATGATCTGTAGGCTATCTCTGCCCTCCCCATGCCTCACTTCGATGATCTGTAGGCTATCTCTGCCCTCCCCATGCCTCACTTCGATGATCTGTAGGCCATCTCTGCCCTCCCCATGCCTCACTTCGATGATCTGTAGGCTATCTCTGCCCTCCCCATGCCTCACTTCGATGATCTGTAGGCCATCTCTGCCATCCCCATGCCTCACTTCGATGATCTGTAGGCTATCTCTGCCCCCCCATGCCTCACTTTACTGATCTCTAGGCTATCTCTGCCCTCCCCATACCTCACTTCACTCACTATCTCTGCCCTCCCCATACCTCACTTCACTGATCTCTAGGCTATCTCTGCCCCCCCATGCCTCACTTTACTGATCTCTAGGCTATCTCTGCCCCCTCCCCCATATACCTCACTTCACTGATCTCTAGGCTATCTCTGCCCCCCCCCCCCCCCCCATATACCTCACTTCACTGATCTCTAGGCTATCTCTGCCCCGCCCCATATGCCTCACTTCACTGATCTCTAGGCTATCTCTGCCCAGCCCCATATGCCTCACTTCACTGATCTCTGGGCTATCTCTGCCCTCCCCCCCATATACCTCACTTCACTGATCTCCAGGCTATCTCTGCCCCCCCTCCCAAATGCCTCACTTCACTGATCTCTAGGCTATCTCTGCCCCCCCCATATGCCTCACTTCACTGATCTCTAGGCTATCTCTGCCCCTCCCCCATATGCCTCACTTCACTGCAGGGCCGGACTGGCCCACCGGGATACCGGGAAATTTCCCGGTGGGCCGCGGCACCTGGGGGGCTGGAGGGAGAGATGGAGCCTTGCTGCACAAGAATATCGCGGCCGCCGGCCGCATGTCGGTGCCGCCGGGTGGCCGGTCCGGCGGCACACTATGAAGTGATTACTTGCGGCCGGCGGCCCCATCTCCTGTGCTGACAGCTATGCTGCTGTCAGTATCAGTGAGTATGCCGGGCGGCCGCCTAAGCGATCCAGCAGCACACTCACTGATACTGACAGCAGCATAGCTGTCAGCACAGGAGTACTGAGGGAGGGGGCGGAGCTAACTATCATGCTCCCTCGCGGTTCCCATGATTCCTAGCATCTACACATCATAGAGTAAGGATTACTCTATGATGTGTAGATGCTGGGAATTATGGGAACCGCGAGGGAGCTTGGTAGTTAGCTCCGCCCCCTCCCTCAGTCCTCCTGTAAAAAGGTCAGAAGGGGAGGGGGGGGGACAAATAGAGAGGAGGGGGGGCAAATAGAGGGGAATGGGGGGGACAAAGAGGGGAAAGGGGGAGGCAAATAGAGGGGAAGGGGGGGCAAATAGAGGGGAGGGGGGCAAATAGGGTGGAGGGGAAGACAAATAGAGAGGAGGGGGGACAAATAGAGAGGAGGGGGGCAAATAGAGAGGAATGGGGGGTACAAAGAGGGGAAAGGGGGAGGCAAATAGAGGGGAAGGGGGGCAAATAGAGGGGAGGGGGGCAAATAGGGGGGAGGGGGAAGACAAATAGAGGGGAAGGGGGAGAGACAAATATAGGGGAAGGGGGGCAAATAGAGGGGAAGGGGGGCAAATAGAGAGGAGGGGGGACAAATAGAGAGGGGGGGGCAAATAGAGAGGAGGGGGGGCAAATAGAGGGGAATGGGGGGACAAAGAGGGGAAAGGGGGAGGCAAATAGAGGGGAAGGGGGGAGGCAAATAGAGGGGATGGGGAGAGGCAAATAGAGGGGATGGGGAGAGGCAAATAGAGGGGATGGGGGAGACAAATAGAGGGGAAGGGGGGGCAAATAGAGGGGAAGGAGGGGGACAAATAGAGGGGAAGGGGGGCAAATAGAGAGGGGGGGACAAATAGAGAGGAGGGGGGGCAAATAGAGGGGAATGGGGGGACAAAGAGGGGAAAGGGGGAGGCAAATAGAGGGGAAGGGGGAGGCAAATAGAGGGGATGGGGAGAGGCAAATAGAGGGGATGGGGGAGACAAATAGAGGGGAAGGGGGGGCAAATAGAGGGGAAGGAGGGGGACAAATAGAGGGGAAGGGGGAGAGAAATAGAGGGGAAGGGGGGTGAGGAATAGAGGGGAAGGGGGAGAGAAATAGAGGGGAAGGGGGGGCAAATAGAGGGGAAGGAGGGAGAAAAATAGAGGGGAAGGGGGGACAAATAGAGGGGAAGGGGGGGACACATAGAGGGGAAGGGGGAGGCAAATAGAGGGGATGGGGGAGACAAATAGAGGGGATGGGGGGAGGCAAATAGAGTGGTGGGGGGGCAAGTAGAGGGGAAGGAGGGGGACAAATAGAGGGGAAGGGGGAGAGAAATAGAGGGGAAGGGGGAGAGAAATAGAGGGGAAGGGGGGGCAAATAGAGGGGAAGGAGGGGGACAAATAGAGGGGAAGGGGGGATAAATAGAGGGGAAGGGGGGAGAGAAAGAGAGGGGAAGGGGGGGAGAGAAATAGAGGGGAAGGGGGTGAAATAGAGGGAAAACAAATAGAGGGGAAGGGGAGAGACAAATAGAGGTGTAATAGAAACACAGGGGAAGGGGGGAAAATAGAGGGGAGGGGGGGCAAATAGAGGGGAGGGGGGAGACAAATCGAGGGGAAGGGGGAGAGACAAATAGAGGGGAAGGGGGGAGAGACAAATAGAGGGAAATGGGGCAAATAGAGGGGAAGGGCGGGATACAAATAGCGGGGAAGGGGAGAGACAAATAGAGGGGTAATAGAAACACAGGGGAAGGGGGGACACAGAGACTGAGGGGTAATAGAAAGACACCAGGTTGGGGGACGACGACAAAGAGACAGAGGGGTAATAGAGAGACAGGGGATGGGGGGACAAAGAGGGGTAATAGAGACAGAGGGGTAAAATAGAGACATAGGGGTTGGGGGGGACAAAGAGAGGGGTATTAGAGAGACACAGGAGAAGGGGGGACACAGAGACATATGGGGTAATAGAGAGACACAGGGAGGAGATGGGGAAGAGAGACACAGGGAGGAGATGGGGAAGAGAGACACAGGGAGGAGATGGGGAAGAGAGACACACTGAAGGTTTGTTGGGGGGACAAAGAGACATACAGTAGGGAAGGGGAACAAAGTGACACAAGATTTGTGGGAGGCAACGCTGGGCTGGGGAAAAAGAGAGTCTGGAGTTAGAAAGAGACACACAGATGAGATTTGGAAGGGGAGAAAGAGACAAAGTGGCTGGGGCTAAGAACAACACAAAAGGGGCTGGGGGAAAGAGAAATACAGAGGCTGGAGAAGGGTAAAAAGAAACAAACAGGGACTGGGATGAAGTAAAATATGCACAAGGGTTGCTGTAAGAGGAAAAAAAAGGAGACAATTGGAGACAAGATACACTAAACAAGGTAAAGGTAATAGACGTAAATTGATGTGATCCTGACAGTAATACACACACACACATATATGTATATATATATATATATATATATATATATATATATATGCATGTATATTGATGTGTGTATTAGTAACATATAATTAAGCCTATAATATTTACACATATAGTAATATACATTTATATATGCATAATACACACATAAATGTCATATATGTATGTATGTATGTGTGTATGTGTGTATGTGTGTAATGAGCACGTATTGGCCCTGTCTTGTTGCTAGATGCATACTCATGCACAATAACATATTCAAAGTGAAGAGCGCACCCATAGAACCCAGATCACTTCATTTTTTTTAGTTGTGCATCTGCAGACATTCAGCATTTCAGTATCATTACTAAAATGTCCTTAATAGGCCAAAGTAGTTGTACTGAAACATTGATTACATGCAAATGTACGTCTACTTAAAATTAAGGCGCTCTTTTGTTTATTTTGAAGCCCTATATGCGTTCCTTCGTTGGAGTAAGAGTTTTCAATTTTAAGTTATTTTTTCACCCTCTGTATCCGCACACTATGCTGGCGCGACGCATTATTGGGCTGGTATAGAATTTTTTTCCAGGGCTGATTTTAGTTCCCAGTCCGGCCCTGCTTCACTGAAATCTAGGCTATCTCTGCCCCCCCCCTATATGCCTCACTTCATTGATCTCTAGGCTATCTCTGCCCCCCATATCCCTCACTCCCCTAATCTATAGGCTATCTCCCCCCATCCCTCACTTACCTAATCTGTAGGCTGTCTCTGCTGGCTGTATGTGTTGCTCCCCTGCGGATTCAGTCAGAGAGAAGCAGGCATAATGCAGCTTCCTGTCCCTGTCTCTCTCCATACACAGTGACACCTACTGGCCGGCAACCGTATTGCACTGTATTTTCAATTTCACATGAAAAATGCAAGGGGGGGCAAGTGCCTCCCTTTGCCCCCTCCTCCTCCCCCGCCTGTGGACGCCCATGCCCTTAAATACTACTGTTACATTGATGGTTTAAAAAATCTAACTTTTTTGTGCTAAATAGAACATTTGCAGCCTGTGGTGCACTTCATATCTGAGAGTCAAATAGAACTGGCAAATACTTTGGTTACATCGCACTTTGAAAAATTCACATTTCTTTGGTGCTAAATAGTACATTTTGGGCCTGCACTTCATATCTGCGTGTCAAATAAAACCGTCAAATACTGTGGTTACAGCGCAGTTTTAAAAACTCACATTTCTTTGGTGCTAAATAGTACATTTGGGGCCTGCACTTCATATCTGAGAGTCAAATAGAACTGTCAAATACTGTGGTTACAGCGCAGTTATAAAAATTCACATTTTTTAGGTGCTAAATAGTACATTTGGGGCCTGCACTTCATATCTGCGAGTCAAATAGAACCGACAAATACTGCTGTGACATTGCAATTTGACTTATCACATTTCTTTGGTGCTAAATAGTACATTTGAGGCCTGCACATCATATCTGAAAGTCAAATAGAACCGTCAAATACTGCTGTGATATTGCAGTTTGACTAATTCACATTTCTTTGGTGCTAAATAGTACATTTGGGGTGTGCACTTCATATCTGGTGTATGTGTGCAACACTGGCTATTTACCGCTTCTCAAGAAAGTCTAAAGACAAATAAATGTTGCCTATGGTGCAGGTAGTATAGAAGGCAAGACTGAGACAAATCATTCGGCTTACGTTTGCCTGTTGACATGTTAATTATCTTAGATCATTAAAATTCAATAATCAATGAAAAAACACACAAAGGGTCATACAAAAACATGTATGTTGCAGACCGGCAAGGAGGGCAGGGTTGAGGAGTGGGTGGAAGATGATGTGGAGGATGATGAGGTCCTAGACCCCACATGGAATGAAGGTCATGCGAGTGACGTGTGCAGTTTGGAGGAAGAGGCGGTGGTCACATAGAGGCACCAGCACAGCATAAGAGAGAGCAGGGTGCAAAAGCGGAGCGGCCATCCTCTAGCGCTCGTCGGCATGTATTAGCTCTAGAATTACCACAGTTATCCAAGTAACAGATGGAGCGATCAAAGGAACCATAACTGATTTAATGAGCCATTCGCAGTTTCAAATTTATCAGGCTCCCTCACCGGAATCGAACCCTAATTCCCCATTACCCGTGGTCACCATGGTAGGCGCCGAAAGTACAATTGAAAGTTGATAGGGCAGACATCCGAATTCGTCGTCGCCGTCTCGGGGACGTGTGATTGACCCAAGGTTCTCTAGAGTCACCAAAGTGCCTGCGCAATGACTGCCGAGTTGCCCATATTCTAACTTGTGCTGATTACTGGGTGGCCACTCTGATAGATCCCCATTACAAGGACAACGTGCCATCCTTAATTCCCTCACTGGAGCGTAATCGGAAGATGCGCAACTACAAGCACACGCTGGGAGGGCATTCCCAACTGACACCGGGGGCTCAGTTGAGGCACAAGGCAAAGGCAGAGGAGGAGGAAGAGGTCACCAATGCAGCTGGGGCACCGCCAGCACCTCAGAAGGCAGGTTTAGCATGGTCGAAATGTGGAAAAGCGTTGTCAGCACGCCACAACAACCAGCACCACCAGCTGATATGGAACGTCTTAGCAGGAGGCAGCATTTCAGCAACATGGTGGAACAGTACGTGTGCACACGCCTACACGTACTGACTGATGGGTCTGCCCCATTCAACTTTTGGGTCTCCAAATTGGGCACATGGCCTGAGCTTGCCCTTTATGCCTTGGAAGTGCTGGCCTGCCATGCAGCCAGTGTATTGTCTGAACGTGTGTTTAGCACGGCAGGGGGCGTTATCACAGACAAGCGCAGCCGCCTGTCCACAGCCAACGTGGACAAACTCACGTTTATTAAAATCAACCAGGCATGGATCCCACCAGACCTGTCTGTACCTTGTGTAGAATAGACATTTATACCGGCCTCACCCAGCCATTGTTATACTCAAGTGCACTTATTCTTTGTTTTCTTCTTTTTATATGTCCCAATATTTTGGGGGCTACCCCAATTAAAAAAAAAAAAAAAACAGTGTTGGCTACCTCCTCCTCCTCCACCGCCGCTTCCACCTCCACCGCCACGGTCACCGCCTCCTCAGCCTCCTACTCCACATCCACCTCCTCCTCCTAGATCAGGGTGCAAAAGCGGAGCAGCCGTCCCCTAAATAGTACGCCTGCTACTGCCCACCGCACCCAGGGACCGAGCACACCAAAGCCAGCTCCAAGGAGTTACCTGGCGTGGCAGTTCTTCAGATGATTTGCTGACGACAAGACACTGTGCAATCAGAACCTGAAGCGAGGCATTTCAAAATTCCTGGCCTTTGAAATGCTGTCATTCCGTCTGGTGGAGACAGACAGTTCAAAAAACCTGATGGCGTTATTGGACTGCAAGAAATGCACCGCAGGCCGCAAATGTTTCTTTTTTTATATGTCCCAATATAATATTTAGTGCTATTTTATGGCTCAGCTGTATTTTTAATTTGTGTATATTTTATGTTATTTTAAGTGATTTCCCTATCCACATTTGTTTACAGGGCACTTGTCATACTCTTACCCCCATTTTACTTCCTTTTGCAGTCCTCTAGCCCTTTCCAGGACTTTTTTAGAGGCATTTTAGTGTCCAAATGTTCGAACATCCAGGTGTCCGCTCAACTCTACTCACCCTCTCTCTCCCCAAAACCACTCACTTTCATCTGACCACGCTCTTTTACTCTGTGGATGATAACCTATGGTTTGTAATTCTAGGTTACCATCAGCCATTTAACGGATGCATGCTTGAAAGGCTGGTGCAAACACGGTTTAGGGGAAATTCCACTATAAATGAACTTGCTTGTTCATTGTTTCTGTCACTTGTTTCTGACTTATATCTTGAAGAATTTTCTTTAAAAGCACAAATAAAGATTTTTTATTTGTTTTTAAAGTCAAGGTACACAGCACTCCCTCAAGGAATGTACGAGTAATAGGACAAGTGATTAAGCTTTAAAATAACCCCTTATTCTATAAAAGGAGTAGTGAAGTCATGGAATTTGCTCATTGTATAGTGCCGAATGCATAAAATACTGAGTACATTTCATTGTCTGTTTACTATGTTTTTAGCTACATTTTGATGTAAATGAGTGATCAACTACTTACAGAAAGAGCCAAATTGCATACATTTAAATAATGTAAGGAATAGTAATAAACTCTAGAAGAAAGAATGTTTCATTATTAGAACAGAGAAAGTCATTAAATTTAAGCAATCTAACTGGAAGCATTAACATTACAGGAAATACAGTGTGCTAAACAGCTACAGTAAAAATAAAATGAGATAAAGCAGAACAAATTAATTCATAGCCTTGTTTACCATATTCTGCTGACATTATTGATGCTCATTTTATTTTCTAGGAGTATTTTGTGATACACACACTGAATTGAAATTTCAAAAAGGTTTTCTCTGATCAAAGCATGATTGTTTGTGAAAATGCATGTACATTAGACTAGTTCAGTAAAGTAAAAATGGGATAAACATCAAAACCTGTCCAGATTAAAAATATGAATAAAAATGAACGTGACATAAGGCAAGAATAAATAAATACATAGATAAAAACATGTAGTTCTCCACTACTACAATGCTAGTTGTGGCCTAGTAGTGGAATACTATTAACTGTCTTTGTTTTGTATATATGTATGTAAAGTATCCTAGATGAATCCTGGAGCATGGTCCTCTGTATCCAAAATACTATTTCAGTGTTTATAAATGCCTGAATCACAACTGGAATGGAGAACTCTGCACACATACCCCAAAACATCTGCAGTTTGTATTGCCCTTGGGAATACAAATGACTGACATTTAAAACAGCACTGTCACTCCCCCTGAAATATTAATATTTCATGAAGATAGAATCTTTATGAAATACTCATATTGACTGTTTTGGAATTTCACTCAAATTCCAACCCTGTCAAGAGATATACAGACACAAAGTAGGGACTACTTTGTCTCAGTATTTTTCCTCCGCTTGACACTTCTAGACACTGGGCGTAGTTACCACCATCTAGAAGTGTCAGCAGTGATGAGGACTACCAGGAGAAGATGGTGGTGCCCATGAGGGACAGACTCAGGTAAGTAGAACCTATCTTGGCCTGCTCCCCTCGGCCATGTAAATGTTGGGGGTCTCTGCAAGTTCTATAAAGTTCCCAGACAGTGTTACTTTAAAGTTTGTAAAGTAACAACAACATGTTACAATCTGGCATTTTGGAAGTCTGTATTGTCAAAAGTGCCAGCAAAATCCTTACTAAAACATTAGCAGAGGATTTAACCAATGTTATTTGAACTGAGGTGTTATGCATTCTGTGTGTTATAGAAGATATATATTTTTTTTGCATTCATTCTCTAAAGCTATCCTAAGGATAGTGAGATAAGGAACGCAATTAATATAAAAAAGTAATAATTTTTATGTTTTATGTATTCCTACAAAAAAACAAACGCTAAAGAATTGTGCTCATGTACTCCTATTTTTTTGCTTGCTGGCTATGCACCCTTTGTATCAAATAAATGGTATGTGTATAAATAACCCAGTAGTGAAGAGATGTATTCTGTGATATGTTATAATTTTTGGAATATCACTACAAATAACTATTTTTTTTTTTTTATTGAAACCACATAAAGATACACGAAGACACTACTCGAGGTGGGAAGATATACTTTGTAAGCTCCTATGAATTCCAGTAAAGCTTTTCCCACATAGAACCTGTTCATGACTCCCTCTTTATCTTATTATTAGGATTTATGTTGCGACAACACATACGTTACAAGTATAGAAAGGCAAAATCTGAAGGCCCTGCTTAAATGTGTTTGCAGTCTATGAGAATTTGAGGTAGACAGATATATACTGTCTTGCCAAGGACACTTGTTGAGAGGGTGGTCTGACTGGGACACAAACCGAAACTTCCCAGTTCTAAGGCAGTGACATTAGCACTGCTCTAACCAGTGTCCACATAGACCTCTCCAAACCCATTTAAATTATATTAATATATCTTGTGGGTTTGTTTAATGGATGTAGTTCTTCTGCTTGGAGATAAGTAGGTGGACATGTTTTCTGTTGTGCCAATGAACCTAAAACATAAACTAGAATTATTTTTTTAGCAACTCTCTTTTTTTTTTTTTTACTTAGCACCTGTTATTACTTGTTTATTAATTGTTTAGTACTTGTTATAAAACTCCCCTAATCATAAGCATATTTAGATTTTGATGAATGACTCTATAATTTCAAAAACATTCTATAACTAAAGTAGAAACATTTTCTTTATGCAGCACTTCTGGCAAAACAGCAGCATTAAAATGACTGTATGTTCCGACCCCCATCCCTTTAATGTATTGTTATAAATATTATAAATGGAAAAAAATAGTAATTAGATAGATTTAATTGCCTTAACACAGAAATTTCAGATCAATACTGGGCTTTAATATTGATCAAGCTGCATGAAGGGAATTCAAGAAAATTTCTCAATTCACCAAGATCAATTAGTAGGCTTGTTAGTGCTGGCAAATTACAGCATTTACATAAAAAGTAATATTTTTTTGTTAAGAGTTTCTTAGATTAAGTCATTAAATGCTAATAAAATTGTCTAAATGGCAGCTTTAAATAAATATATAAGCATGTGAAAGCAAAGATTTATTGGAATCATTAGACCAAACAGCGTACTAAAGAATATATATAGTCCAGCATAATAATTGAGCTAATCAGCTAATACGATTGATTGGAATCTCCCTTGTTCATATTTCTTGTGTTCATGTAATTATTATATTGATTCAATTTAATTTTCTCGGTTGTTTGTTAACTAAATAATAAATTCAGGAACGTTGACCAAGTTGACCAACTTGACCAAAGTGTAAGCTAAAGACTAACATAGCTAAATTAAATAAAAATAAATTAATTAAGAGAGTTTTTGTTCAATATTTGCTACATTTTCCATAATTTCGCATTACCAAACTTACCTATGGTTATAATCAGACACATCATAGGCTAATTTTGCGTTCAGCTAGATATTATTTGTTTATTAGTTGTAACGGAAAATGAAACAATTTAGTTAAAATTACCAAAAGTCTAAAGGTTTATTATTAAAAAACAAAACTTTGTGTAAATCTGTGTGGTAGCCATATACTACACATGGGCAGACTAGATGGGCCGAATGGTTCTTATCTGCCGTTACATTCTATGTTTAGCTAAGTGTCCTGAATGACAATCTATAAAGATAATATTAATGGGGTATGTTCGTATATTTTCTCTTTTTGGTTTATGCAAACATATTAATATTACGGAGATCCACAGAGTTAAAAAAAATTGAGTCCAAATATTATATTGGTTCTAAGAAGACATAGGAAGGATTGCTAGTAGATTTGATGTGTGTTTTTTCTCTCTTCCTATTAACAAAAAGTTGAAAGTTATATTCAATGCATTTTTCAACCAAGTGAATTATGCCATTATACAAAGAAGTTAAGAGGTTAAAGGAAGAAGGCGAAATGCTAACCTCGTAAGTGCGCTATTCTTACTTGGTTCCAAATCAGCCATGCCTAAAATCTTAGGAAAATCTAGAAGGCAAGAAAGTATCTAGACATGGAATTTTAAACTTAAATTATTGGTTTATCAATGTTTAAACAATCTACATGGCACATTTATTGCTTAAAGGTTTTTCCCAGGCCAATGTTCAAAGTTCATATATATTATTGATGTAAGATCAAGAAAAAATAAATATTCAAAACAGATTTTATATGAACGTTAAAGTTACATCTCCTCGTGTTTGTAAATTTATTGTTTATATTTCTCTTAGATTGGATGTGGGAACTCCCTGTGCTGCTACTGTGCTAAAGGTTTTCTTATGGAGCTTATATCCAGAATTACACCTCCCACAAACCCCTGAAAGGATCCCTTTACTATGCAAAGCCAGAATAGCTATGCATCAGGGCAGACAGCCCCCTTAGTTCTATGCACAGGAACATTAAACAACCCTTGAGGGGGGGGGGGGGGGACTGTAACGGAGCTCCGTGTACTCCGACCGAGTACCCTCCGTTGATGGATGCTCCTAGCGCTCTCAGAGGACTCCAAGAACTGCAGACGACACCACAACCACCGCAGGCTCCACAACCGCCGTAGCTTAACTGGAGCCGCGCCGTCTTCCTTCCACCCTGGATCGGCTTCTGTCCTCCAGGACCGTGTGGGGAAGACCTCTCCTCCAGGAGAGCGTATCCGGAACAAGCTCTTACAAGAGCTAAGTGATTAAGAGCTCAGGGGAATATGCAGCGCATAGCAATCCCCAGTGTGATATAGCAGTTCCCTCCAATAACGAGACAAGGCTACGTATTGAGGGTCAGAAGAGGTCTCTGGACTGGAACACCCAGCCTGCTTTTTATTTGGATAAGGTACACACAGGACACTCCCAGGGGGAGGATGAAATTAACCAATAACAGCATAGTACAGCCCACAGGTTCCCTCCCCTCAGATAAACAGTTAAACCAATTATTACATACAATAAAAATACAGTTTTTACACACACACACTGTAACTTTAAAACCATACATCCAATTTCAATAAAAGTTGCATATTCAGACTCAGCATACATCAAACATAAACACTTCCAAAAATCAGCCAAATCCCTCCAGTGGATCAAAAGTTAGCTGGAAGTCCTTTATGACCGACCGCAAGCACAATTTCCTGCCCAAAACAGTTCCATAGATTTGGGCTGTGCGGTCGGTCAATTTCATGCGAAAAAAACGACTAAGTCCCATTTCGAACGGGACTTAGTCTCTGGAGCTGCAAGTTCCGTATGGGAGAAGGTAAGGGTCAGCGGTGTTCGGCAAAATGTGTAGCCGATTTCAGTTCCACAGAATCTTTAGCATACACCGCTGACCGCATTCGAGGAAACCAAGATGGCCGCCGCCACGTGCAATTGACCGGCAGTAACCTCACAGCCTGGGAGGTAAATTGCCTGCACACTTTAACTTCTGGGTGGTCTGCCTGTGTGGTACTTGGTTCAGTAAGCCCTATTTACTGAACCAAGTGGGGGAAAGCCAGGAACAAGTTATTTTACCGGTCTGGGGACATAGTCTTAAAGGGGCATTGTTCAGCAAAGTCACAATATGTCCCCAGACGGTTCTTAAAGGGCCATACACACCCAATAAATGTTAATAAGTTTTCAGGAGCACAATCTTCCAGGGGCCATAGTCATGAGGCAGGAGGCTGGCAAACATGCTTCTCCACAATCCAGGGAAGCAGGGCAATTTCTCATTTAAAGGGCCAGTTACAAATAGCGATTTGTAACACATCTCCCCTTTGGGGGGAAGACTAACCAGGCACCTGACCTTCTGTCGGTCAGTGCCTCCGTTAGTCGATCCACCAACCCACAATAAACAGATGTCCGAGTAGCCCCCCCACAACATCAAAGTACAGGAACAGCCCACCCACAACACACAGTCACTGCACCTGGGTATTTGGCTGTGGTAATGAGGCCACATGCCGAGGGTACTTGAAGGGCAGAGGCCAACTGCACTCTGCCCAGATGCCAGCTCTTCTGCTGGGGTAGCCTGCAGGACATCAGGCTCTGGACCAGGGACAAAGGTAGGGCAGAGGCCGACTGCACTCTGCCCAGCTGCCAGCTCTTCTGCTGGGGTAGCCTGCAGGACATCAGGCTCTGGACCAGGGAAAAAGGTAGGGCAGAGGCCGACTGCACTCTGCCCAGCTGCCAGCTCTTCTGCTGGGGTAGCCTGCAGGACATCAGGCTCTGGACCAGGGACAAAGGTAGGGCAGAGGCCGACTGCACTCTGCCCAGCTGCCAGCTCTTCGGCTGGGGTAGCCTGCGGGACATCCGGCTCTGGACCAGGGACAAAGGTAGGGCAGAGGCCGACTGCACTCTGCCCAGCTGCCAGCTCGTCTGCTGGGATGCTTGGGACATAGTCCGGCTCAGTAGCCAAGGGAACATGGACGTCAGTAGGGGTTAACATTGCCTCTGTTAACTCTGGTGCCACGCTAGGAGTTACCTGGGGAGGGGAATTTGTACTTACCCCCTCCTCTGGGTGTCCCGGTGAGGGTAGTTGGGGATCTGGAAAGGCTGTCCAGCATCCCTGTAGGTCAGGCACAGAGACCACGGTCCCATCTGCGCCGTCTGGGGGATTGGTGTCTCCCCTTGTTAGGGTAAGCTGCCGCTGGGGAGAGGGGGTGCTGTGCTCCTTTCCCGGAAACACAGGCTGCCGCTGGAGAGGGAGACCGCCTGTCTCCATTCCCGTAACATTGTCCTGTTGCTGTAGAGAGGGACCAACTGTCTCTGCTCTCTGTAGGACACACTGCTGCTGGGGGGGAGGGTCGGCGCCTTCGGCCCCCTGGGGTACACACTGCCGCTGGAGAGGGAGACCGCCTGTCTCCACTCCCTTACCATTGTCCTGTTGCTGTAGAGAGGGACCAACTGTCTCTGCTCTCTGTAGGACACACTGCTGCTGGGGGGGAAGGACGGCACCTTCGGCCCCCTGGGGTACACACTGCCGCTGGAGAGGGAGACTGCCTGTCTCCACTCCCTTACCATTGTCCTGTTGCTGTAGAGAGGGACCAACTGTCTCTGCTCTCTGTAGGACACACTGCTGCTGGGGGGGAAGGACGGCACCTTCGGCTCCCTGACACTCACTCTGGGGTTGGGGATCTTCCCAGTTAACCTCTACGATATCCTTCCAGCTGAAGGGCTCTAGACCTGGTTCTGCTTGTCGGGTAGGTTGGGGCTGCACGGAGCTGAGCAGGCGTAGGTAGTCTTGCTCCAGCTCCCACTCCCTTGTTACCAGGTGGGTCATGTCTTCTCTCACCTCGCGTTCGTCAGCCCAGACATACATGCCCATCCGGTAGTCGTAGATGTCCCAAAACCTAGACTCCTCCGTGCTGCCGAAATCAAGATCCTCCTCCATGGCATCCTGAAGTAGACCAGGACCATCATAATCATCCCCCTCCGGTAGGTCGTGCTCGGCCGTCCAGGGAGTGAGTCGAATGGTATGCCACCAGAGGGCCTGGTATGCGTTGTCTAGCCCAATCTCTCGCCATACCAGGGTCTCCAGTCTTGCCACCCACTCATCTAGGGGCTGCTCCCCCAATAGACATATTCGCATTGCCACACGCTTCTGTAGCCGCTGCTCATCACTGGGGAGGCCCTCACCTCGCCGCCACTGGGCATCTTCCAGGGCATCATACCAGAGTTCCCTTCTGGCTGCATCCCTGTAATCTGCGGCCTCCTTCTCCTCCTCATCATGGAACGCTGTCCGCAAACCAGCTGATTCCATCCTGTTGTAGCCAGGGGCGCTGCCCAATGGCTAGCGTTGCCCTCAATTGTAACTCCAAACGTTACCAGTGTCTCTGAGCTGCTTCTCCTCGCACTAGGACGCCATCCCACCGCTGCCACCAATGTAACGGAGCTCCGTGTACTCCGACCGAGTACCCTCCGTTGATGGATGCTCCTAGCGCTCTCAGAGGACTCCAAGAACTGCAGACGACACCACAACCACCGCAGGCTCCACAACCGCCGTAGCTTAACTGGAGCCGCGCCGTCTTCCTTCCACCCTGGATCGGCTTCTGTCCTCCAGGACCGTGTGGGGAAGACCTCTCCTCCAGGAGAGCGTATCCGGAACAAGCTCTTACAAGAGCTAAGTGATTAAGAGCTCAGGGGAATATGCAGCGCATAGCAATCCCCAGTGTGATATAGCAGTTCCCTCCAATAACGAGACAAGGCTACGTATTGAGGGTCAGAAGAGGTCTCTGGACTGGAACACCCAGCCTGCTTTTTATTTGGATAAGGTACACACAGGACACTCCCAGGGGGAGGATGAAATTAACCAATAACAGCATAGTACAGCCCACAGGTTCCCTCCCCTCAGATAAACAGTTAAACCAATTATTACATACAATAAAAATACAGTTTTTACACACACACACTGTAACTTTAAAACCATACATCCAATTTCAATAAAAGTTGCATATTCAGACTCAGCATACATCAAACATAAACACTTCCAAAAATCAGCCAAATCCCTCCAGTGGATCAAAAGTTAGCTGGAAGTCCTTTATGACCGACCGCAAGCACAATTTCCTGCCCAAAACAGTTCCATAGATTTGGGCTGTGCGGTCGGTCAATTTCATGCGAAAAAAACGACTAAGTCCCATTTCGAACGGGACTTAGTCTCTGGAGCTGCAAGTTCCGTATGGGAGAAGGTAAGGGTCAGCGGTGTTCGGCAAAATGTGTAGCCGATTTCAGTTCCACAGAATCTTTAGCATACACCGCTGACCGCATTCGAGGAAACCAAGATGGCCGCCGCCACGTGCAATTGACCGGCAGTAACCTCACAGCCTGGGAGGTAAATTGCCTGCACACTTTAACTTCTGGGTGGTCTGCCTGTGTGGTACTTGGTTCAGTAAGCCCTATTTACTGAACCAAGTGGGGGAAAGCCAGGAACAAGTTATTTTACCGGTCTGGGGACATAGTCTTAAAGGGGCATTGTTCAGCAAAGTCACAATATGTCCCCAGACGGTTCTTAAAGGGCCATACACACCCAATAAATGTTAATAAGTTTTCAGGAGCACAATCTTCCAGGGGCCATAGTCATGAGGCAGGAGGCTGGCAAACATGCTTCTCCACAATCCAGGGAAGCAGGGCAATTTCTCATTTAAAGGGCCAGTTACAAATAGCGATTTGTAACAGGGACGACGACAACATTATATAATTTATGATTGTATGTTTCTTAAAGAATAATTTGTGGTGCACTTGCAATGTTAAAGGGATCTATAGGTACTAAAACATTTAACTTAATGAAGCAGCTTTGGTGTATAGAGCATAGAAACATAGAATGTGACGGCAAATAAGAACCATTCGGCCCATCTAGTCTGCCCAGTTTTCTAAATACTTTCATTAGTCCCTGGCCTTATCTTATAGGTAGGATAGCCTTATGCCTATCCCACGCATGCTTAAACTCCTTTACTGTGTTAACCTCTACCACTTTAGATGGAAGGCTATTCCATGCATTGACTACCCTCTCAGTAAAGTAATACTTCCTGGTATTATTTTTAAACCTTTGCCCCTCTAATTTAAGACTATGTCCTCTTGTTGTGGTAGTTTTTCTTCTTTTAAATATAGTCTCCTCCTTTACTGTGTTGATTCCCTTTATGTATTTAAATGTTTCTATCATATCCCCCTGTCTCGTCTTTTCTCGACTGCCCCTGTAGTCTCACTACTCAAGTTTCTGCCATTTTGGAGTTAAATCATGTTTGTTTTTGTTTATACAATCCTAATCACACCTACCCTGGCTGTGACAGCCTGCATTAACCCCTTAATGACTGAGCCAAATGTACACGTTGTGAACAGAACAAAACGTAAACAAAACCTAGCATTTGCGCTATATGTCTGTCCAACCCTTATTATATATCATTTTATTCAGGGGAAACATGGCTTTCATTTAATATCAAATATTTAGCTATGAAACATAATTTAATATGAAAAAAAATGGGAGAAAATAAGAAATATTGTTATTTTTTTAGTTCTACATAACATTTTAACTGTCAATGTCATAATACTGTTTGATTTTACTGCAATAAAATACACATATTTGTATTCAGCAAAGTCTCACGTGTAAAACAGTACCCCCTATGTACAGGTTTTATGGTGTTTTGGGAAGTTACAGGGTCAAATATAGCGTGTTACATTTGAAATTGAAATTCGCCTTTGAGACTGTATAGTAGCCCAGGAAAAAAATTTACACCCATAATGGCATACCATTTGCAATAGTAGACAACCCAAGGTATTGCAAATGGGGTATATCCAGTCTTTTTTAGTATCCATTTGGTCACAAACACTGGCCAAAGTTAGCGTTAGTATTTGTTTGTGTGTGAAAAATGCAAAAAACGCCAATTTTGGCCAGTGTTTGTGACTAAGTGGCTACTAAAAAAGACTGGACATACCCCATTTGCAATACCTTGGGTTGTCTACTATTGCAAATGGTATGCCATCATAGGGGTAATTTTCATTCTTGGGCTACCATAGGGTCACAAATGCAACATAAGCAATCTGGCGAATTTTAATGTGAAATAAATGAAACACAAGCCTTATATTTGACGCTGCAACTTTTGAAAACACCATAAAACCTGTACATGAGGGGTACTGTTGTACTCGGGAGACTTCGCTGAACACAAATATTTGTGTTTCAAAACAGTAAAAAGTATCACAGCAATAATATCGTCCGTGTAAATGCTGTTTGTGCGTGAAAAATGCAAAAAACTTCACTTTTACTGGCGATATCATCGTTGTAATAAATTTTACTGTTTTGAAACACTAATATTTGTGCTCAGCGAAGTCTCCCGAGTAAAACAGTACTCCCCATGTACAGGTTTTATGGTGTCTTGGAAAGTTATAGGGTTAAATATAGTGCTAGCAAATTAAATTCCCTATACTTTCGGCATGGGTTGTCAGGCAGGTCCCGCTAATTGTAAAATATTACATAAATATATGTGTAGAATTAATATATGTATATATATATACATATGTGTATATATATGTATATATATATATTTTTTTTATATATTTTTATTTATATATAGGTATATATATAGTGATATATACGTATATATTTATGTATATAGATATATATATTATTTCGTTCTTTGTGTATTTTGATATAAATATCTTTATATTAATATCACAATACAGTTAGAATGAAATAACACACATCTATATATGTTTTAATTATTTATTTTTAATTGTTTTTTACATTTTATTTTTTAACGTATTTACATATTTTTTTCTATTATATATAAATATATATATAACAATAATTATATATATATATTAATAGTAAAATACCCCTAGACAGTGTATGCGTGTGTATGTATTTGTGTATATAAATACTTAGATCATATATATATATATATATATATGTATAATATATATATATATATATGATCTAAGTATATATATATATATTCTTTTTTTTTTACACTGTTTTAACATTTTTTTATTTTATTTCCAGCCAGCAGGGGGACTAACTGTTATTACAGTTAGTCCCCCTGCTGGCAATGCCTGAGCCAGCTAACCCGGCCATGTGATTGTGAGGTCCTCGCAAGGACCTCACTCTCACATGGCCAGGGGGCGGGGTTGGAAGAGGACGGATGTGCCACGGGGGGCTCCCTGTGAGTCCCCCCAACCGCGATTGATGGCGTGGGATCGCCGGCGACCGGGTAAGTAAGAAAAGACCGGAGGGTGTACAATTACGCCCGGCGGCGTTTAGAGCCGCTTAAAATAGTGCGTAATTGTACGCCCTCCGGTCTTAAAGGGTTAAAATAATGGTTTAATTTTCAATCAGATGTTAACTTACATTAGAGGTGTATATCCACTGCTCTGTAAATTTTACTTTTATCACATACAGGAGACTCATGCAGACTACAGAAGGCTACAGAAGGATAAGAAATTCTAGATTAAACAAACTGTGTAATAAAGGAACCTAACATATCTAGGTTTATTTTCAGGAACTGTTGAGGAAGGTTGCACAAGACACATGAAGGGAGATGTGGCTAAGGCTGATTAAACTCCTAAATGGTAGAGCATTGAGCAGTAAGATTAAAGGGACACCAAAACTGCTTCATTAAGTTAAAGTTGTTTTGGTGCCTATAGTATCCCTTTAAGCTAAATGTGAATCTGTGAGTAAATGATTAGGAATGTATTTACTTTTGTTAAATTTGTAAATGATTGTTTTTTTCCAGTTCAATACAATTTAAATATTTAGTAAATAAACCTCCAGGAATATATAAAAACAATAAGTTAATATATTCAAAATATATAGAGCCATTCTATAACTTGATTGATGAGATTTCTATAAATGTCATTAATGATCCAAGGACATACCATTTGACAGTCAAGATATAAAAAAGCATGCAGATACCTAGTGATTTGATTGATTAGAATAATTGATGCACAGATTTATCTGATTAACATATATTGCAAATGATCTTTGTGAAGAAGGGCAGTCATCCATTCTGATTCAACTTCCTCTTTGTCTTTATGTCTCTACAAACATAAACTATAATCTTTTTGTACTATAAAAATGCATTATCTCTTTAAAGACAGTGTGATGTGTCATGCTATTATACTTAACAGGTTTTTTATGTTCTATTTACTTCATGGAGTGTTGTTATTTTAGTACCAGCAAATTCCGGCTTGTACCAGCAGGATTCAGAGATTATTGATAACCGAGGCAGCCTTTTATAAGCTAGATCGGAATTAAATGTCCGTATACAGACCGATTGAATGTAAAATGTGTCCAAAAGAAGTATTGTTACTTGTACTGAATTTTCATGTGCAGTTGAAACATGAAATATAAAGCTAATATTTAATGTGTGATAATGTTGGCAAAAAAAAGTGTGTTTTGCTGAACTGTTCCAAATATCTGTAAAATTCTGGTTTCTGAAACTAAGGTGAAACATTTAAATTTGGCATGGGAAAATACAAAAAAAAATGTTTATTTTATTAATTCTGCACACACCCTGTGCACATAATTTACAAAACACATTGATGGTAAAATAGCCACGTTAAAAGAGTCTAAATATTTTACGTAAAATAACCTAACTTGTCCTAATATTGAAAAATATATATCTTTATACAGCTAACATCCTTTTCTAATGACGCTTAAAGGAATTCTACAGTGCCAGGAAAACAAAGAAGCTTTCCTGGCACTTTGGGTTCCTACAGTACCCTCCTCCCTCGCGTCCCCCCTCCCACGGTGCTGAAGGGGTTAAAACCCTTTCAGTCACTCAGCCAGTGTGGGAGACCTAATGCGCATGTGTGGCAATGGCTTATGATTCTTGTGACGTAGGTTGCATAGTGTGAGGATGTCCAGTGTCATTTAGGTGATCAAAAGTCGTCTAAGCACCCAGAAGTCCCTCTAGTGGTTGTCTGATAGACAGCCACTAGAGGAGAAGTTAACCATAGAAGGTAATTATTGCAGTTTCTCTAAAGGGACACTGTAGGCACCCAGACCACTTCAGCTCATTGAAGAGGTCTGGGTGCTGTGTCTCTTTTGCACCTAACGCTGCAATGTTAAACATTGCAGTCCTAGAGAACTGCAATGTTTACATTGAACCACTAAGTCTGCCCTCAATGGCTGTCTACCAGACAGTCACTGGGGGTGCTTCCGAAATTGTAACAGACTTTTGGTCCATTATCTGACACTGGAAGTCCTCAAGCTCTTCATTAAGACCTCCAGCGTCAGATTTCCCCCCAAAGGAAAGCATTGATTCAATGCTTTCCTACGGTGAGGTCTAATGCGCGCGCAGTATTTGTCGCACATTGTCACATATTCATCCGCATATAAAAATATGGTTGGTGGCATTTACCATCCTGACAGGAAAAGTTGTGCCGAGCAACATTATCATCCTGACAGGAAAGGTTATGCCGAGTAGCAATCATGCACATGTAAACCTGGTGATTGCTTTTGGGGCCAAAGGCCGGTTACAGCCAATCGGATCCACAGGAGAGGTATTTAAACCCAATTCTCCTTTTGCTCATTGCTCTGTCGTGATTTCATCCTGATGGTAATCCGAGAGTGCGTTCCTGATCTTGATTTTCTGGTATTTGACTTTGGCTTTGTTTTTGACTTTCCTGAATTCTGGTATCCTTGACTTTTGGCTTTCCTGACCTCGGCAAGTATTTTGACTATTCTTGGATACGTTGAGTCAGGCTATTCTAAGGTCCAGTTATTCGTTATCGTTAGTCCTAGGTGTGACACAGTTCTGCATGCTCGATCTACTTGTAATCCTGACACACATGCGCATTAGCTTGCCGCGGGTCAGATGAGGGGTGGAGCTTTGACAATAAGGTAAGTAAATAAAGGGTATTTAACCTTTTATTTCCTGGGAGGAAGGAGGCAGAGGGATTGGCAGTGTCAAGAATACAGCTTTGTATCCCTGGCACTACAGTATCCCTTTAAGCACACACTCTGACAGACACACATACATTAACTGACAGACACACACTGACAGTCTCACACACACACACACACTCAATGATAAACACACAGACATCACTGACAGACACAGACTCACTGATTTGACACACACACATTCACTGACTGACACACTGGCAGATACACACTGACAGTCACACACACACAGATGTCACTGACAGACACAAACTCCCTGATTTGACACACACACATTCAGTGACACACACTCACTCATTAACAGACACACACTGACAGACACACAAAAACTGACAGACACATGGATAGTCATGAACACACACTCAATGACAAACAGACGCACTGATTTGATAAACACTCACATACACACACAGACACTCATAGACATACACTCATACACACAAATACTCACATACATTCACACACACACACACACACACTCACACATACACTCACACACACATACACAGTTTTTGCTGACCCCTGGTTAGTGCCGCCCAAGGCAAATGCCTAGTTTGCCTTGGGCTAATTACACCCCGCCTTTCCCCGCGTGCTGAACCACTCTTCGCGGTACTGCACGTGAATGAACGAGGTAAGGGGGGAATTTTAGACAGATTTGACCCTTTTTCGGACAAAATGGCTCCCTAAGTATAACTGTAGGGTTAAATGACATGGGACATTGCACCCAGACCACATCAATGAGCTGGAGTGGTCTGGGTGCCTATAATGTCCCTTTAAGCCCAGCAAAAGTAGTCTGCGCAATTCTAATGAATGTATACTTCATTTGGCCCTGTCTTTTTGAACGAAAATACATTGGAGGCCTATTAATTTGGGCACTGCTGAAAGCAATGCATGTACACAATCCCACACAAATCCCACTTAAAGTACAGGAACAATGTAATGCTGCTTGCATTGATACATGTGTAAGAATTAAATATATGGGGGAGGGGGGAAACAAAAACAAATATCGTCACACATTATGACTGACATTGACAGTAAATTGGCTGCAGGAGAATTGTCAAGAAATGTAAAAACTATGGGTTGTCCACTATTTACCAACAAACTACTTTCACTTCTGGTTATGATGATAATGATAGTAATACTAAAGGGAACATTTTAAAAAACTGATCCTCTCTTTGCAATATATGATATCTATTTGTGATATGAATTGGTATTTTCATGTATCTCCACTTTAAGAAAGATAGCAAAATAAATATCTGCTCTTCATAGGAGACCAAATATGTGATCAATTTAAAAGATAATTCATGGAATCACAAGGGCTTTGTGATTTATAGTGCGTTACTTTCTTTCTGCAGCAAAATTCAATTCTTCGTGCAATGCCATTTCTGGTGCAGTAGCAGATTTAAAAGGGTGATTGAATTGCTATGGTGGAACTTGCCTTGGTCAAAAGCTGTGTTGAATCCTAATTTTAAAGACAACCATCCAACGTTTCAACTTTTAAATAAAAGCCAGTTGGAAAAAGTGAGATGACAGGATGTTAGGGTAGGTCATTACGCCTCTTGATGCTGCTTCAATTTTGTTGTTGTAAGTTATTGAACACTAAACATTATGTAAAAAACATAAAACATTTCTGGGAAGCTCCCAACCTACCTGAGTAGAATGCTCTCCCTAGCTATTCCCATCTCCTATAACCTCCGATCCAGTACTAGCACGATATTTAGTATACCGCAATATAAAAATAAAGCGTCTCGATCCTCATTTTCCTACAGAGCACCGCAATTAAAGGGACACTATAGTCACCTGAACAACTTCAGCTTAATGAGGTTGTTCAGGTGAGTGCTACAGCTACCCGGAGCCTTTTTCTTGTAAGCACTGTATTTTCTGAGAAAATGCAGTGTTTACATTGGAAGCTTGGAACACCTCTTGTTGCAGTCAATCAGACGGCCACCAGAGGGACTTCCGAGTTCAGAGGCCCTAAAAAGGCCTCTCGTCCGATGCATTCTGGGTGAATGCATCAGACGGGCTATCAGCACACAAAGCACTGTGAACGCGCTTTGTGTGCTGATAGCCTGTCAGCACTGCTGTGGGCGTGGCTTCAGCTGACAGCTTCAGCTTCAGCTGACAGCTGAAGCCCGAACCCACAGGGACGCTTACTGTCCACAATAGAGGTTGAAGGGGGGGGGGAGACCTACTCTCCTTCCCCCCCCCGGCCCCCGTGCGGCGGGTGGGGGCCCTAATATTATCAATAAGGGGGGGGACCTACTGTCCCCCCCCCGGCCCCCACCCCTGTGTGGCGGGTGGGGGCCCTAAAATTATCAATAAGGGGGGGGCCTACTGTCCCCCCCCTGCCCCCACCCCTGTGCGGCGGGTGGGGGCCCTAAAATTATCAATAAGGGGGGACCTATTGTCCCCCCCCGGCCCCCACCCCTGAGCGGTGGGTGGGGGCCCTAAAATTATCGATAAGGGGGGGGACCTACTGTCCCCCCCCGGCCCCCACCCCTGTACGGCGGGTGGGGGCCCTAAAATTATCAATAAGGGGGGGACCTATTGTCCCCCCCCCAGCCCCCACCCCTGAGCGGTGGGTGGGGGCCCTAAAATTATCAATAAGGGGGGGACCTATTGTCCCCCCCCAGCCCCCACCCCTGAGCGGTGGATGGGGGCCCTAAAATTATCAATAAGGGGGGGACCTACTGTCCCCCCCGGCCCCCACCCCTGTGCGGCGGGTGGGGGCCCTAAAATTATCAATAAGGGGGGGACCTACTGTCCCCCCCCGGCCCCCACCCCTGTGCGGCGGGTGGGGGCCCTAAAATTATCAATAAGGGGGGGACCTATTGTCCCCCCCCGGACCCACCCCTGAGCGGTGGGTGGGGGCCCTAAAATGATCAATAAGGGGGGGGACCTACTGTCCCCCCCGGCCCCCACCCCTGTGCGGCGGGTGGGGGCCCTAAAATTATCAATAAGGGGGGACCTACTGTCCCCCCCGGCCCCCACCCCTGTGCGGCGGGTGGGGGCCCTAAAATTATCAATAAGGGGGGACCTACTGTCCCCCCCGGCCCCCACCCCTGAGCGGTGGGTGGGGGCCCTAAATACAAAGGGGGGGGGACCCTAGTTAACCCTCCCCCCCCCAAAAAAAAATTATCTCCCTACCTACCCCCCTCACCCTAAAAATAATGAGGGGGGGAACATTAACTAAAAACCTGTAACAAAAAATAAATAAAAAGAGATAAAAAAAAACTTACCATTCGATGTTTTCTTTCTTCTAAAATCTTCTTTCTTCAGCCCAAAAAAGGCCAAATAAAAATCCATAATAACCGACGCAATTAAAAAAAAAAAAAAAAACGAGCGCAAAAAAAATAATCCATCTTCACCCATGGAGGGCTCCGCGCAGACTGAGCTCCGCAGGGTGGGGAAGGCTTATAAAGCCTTGCCCCGCCCTGCAATTAGGCTAAGAACACTCTGATTGGTGGGTTTAAACCAATCAGAGTGCTCTTTGTCATTTTACAAGCGTGGGAAAGTTCTTTGGAATTTTCCCACGCTTGTAAAATGACACAGAGCACTGTGATTGGATGGATTTCAAGCCATCCAATCACAGTGCTCTGTGTCATTTTACAAGCGTGGGAAAGTTCTTTGGAATTTTCCCACGCTTGTAAAATGACACAGAGCACTGTGATTGGATGGCTTGAAACCCATCCAATCACAGTGCTCTGTGTCATTTTACAAGCGTGGGAAAATTCCAAAGAACTTTCCCACGCTTGTAAAATGACAAAGAGCACTGTGATTGGATGGCTTGAAATCCATCCAATCACAGTGCTCTGTGTCATTTTACAAGCGTGGGAAAATTCCAAAGAACTTTCCCACGCTTGTAAAATGACACAGAGCACTTTGATTGGATGGCTTGAAATCCATCCAATCACAGTACTCTGTGTCATTTTACAAGCGTGGGAAAATTCCAAAGAACTTTCCCACGCTTGTAAAATGACAAAGAGCACTGTGATTGGATGGCTTGAAATCCATCCAATCACAGTGCTCTGTGTCATTTTACAAGCGTGGGAAAATTCCAAAGAACTTTCCCACGCTTGTAAAATGACAAAGAGCACTCTGATTGGCTCAAACCCACCAATCAGAGTGTTCTTAGCCTAATTGCAGGGCGGGGCAAGGCTTTATAAGCCTTCCCCCGCCCTGCGGAGCTCAGTCTGCGCGGAGCCCTCCATAGGTGAAGATGGATTATTTTTTTTTGCGCTCGTTTTTTTTTTTTTTTTTTTTAATTGCGTCGGTTATTATGGATTTTATTTGGCCTTTTTTGGGGCTGAAGAAAGAAGATTTTAGAAGAAAGAAAACATCGAATGGTAAGTTGATTTTATCTCATTTTTTCTTTTTTACAGGTTTTTAGTTAATGGTCCCCCCTCATTATTTTTAGGATGAGGGGGGTAGGTAGGGAGATATTTTTTTTTTGGGGGGTGGGATAACTAGGGTCCCCCCCCTTTGTATTTAGGGCCCCCACCCACCGCTCAGGGGTGGGGGCCGGGGGGGACAATAGGTCCCCCCCCTTATTGATAATTTTAGGGCCCCCTCCCGCCGCACAGGGGTGGGGGCCGGGGGGGGCAGTAGGTCCCCCCCCTCATTGATAATTTTAGGGCCCCCACCCGCCGCACAGGGGTGGGGGCCGGGGGGGGACAGTAAGTCCCCCGCTTATTGATAATTGTAGGGCCCCCACCCGCCGCTCAGGGGTGGGGGCCGGGGGGGGACAGTAGGTCCCCCCCTCATTGATAATTTTAGGGCCCCCACCCGCCGCACAGGGGTGGGGGCCAGGGGGGGGACAGTAGGTCCCCCCCCTTATTGATAATTTTAGGGCCCCCACCCACCGCACAGTGGTGGGGGCCGGGGGGGGACAGTAGGTCCCCCCCTTATTGATAATTGTAGGGCCCCCACCCGCCGCTCAGGGGTGGGGGCCGGGGGGGACAGTAGGTCCCCCCTCATTGATAATTTTAGGGCCCCCACCCGCCGCACAGGGGTGGGGGCCGGGGGGGGGACAGTAGGTCCCCCCCTTATTGATAATTTTAGGGCCCCCACCCGCCGCTCAGGGGTGGGGGCCGGGGGGGGCAGTAGGTCCCCCCCCTCATTGATAATTTTAGGGCCCCCACCCGCCGCACAGGGGTGGGGGCCGGGGGGGGACAGTAGGTCCCCCCCCTTATTGATAATTTTCGAAAGCGAGCTGAGCTGTCAGTCAGACAGCTCAGCTCGCGAACGCGCATTCCGCGCACATGCGCGGTAAAGCGCTTAGGTTCTTCATAGGGCGGCATTCAATGCCGCTCTATGAAGAACGCGATTGGTGCAGCGCGAAGCCGTCCCATTGGGCCCCGCGATTTCGTCATTTTGACGAAAAAGGGGACGCGGCCTAGCGGGGAGCTCGGCGCTGGAACGGAGGTAAGTTTTTAATATAAAAACACCGAAAAAAAATTTTTAATTAATGAAAGTTCATATAAAAGTAAGAAGAAAGGCTGGGGGACCTGTCTTTCTTGCTTTTATATGGTGACTATAGAGTCCCTTTAAGGAATAACCTCAGGGACACAGTCAAATCTTCACCCAATCTAAAATATTTTAAGAGATCTATGGCAATATACCTGTTCTGTATTACACTTATATATGTGTGTATATATATATATATATATATATATATATATATATATATATATATAGTTTGTATTTTTGTAATATTGTACAGTATTGTAACAATGCAATGTTTTGTGGACCCAGGACAAACTTAAAAACAAGAAAAATCTCACTGTATCCATCCTGGTAAAATATATTTTATAAATAAATAAATGTTGGCAGTATTGAAATAGTTATGTATGACAAATACCCAGGATGATCCAAATCAGACTTTATTAACCCCTTAAGGACACATGACATGTGTGACATGTCATGATTCCCTTTTATTCAAGAAGTTTGGTCCTTAAGGGGTTAAGACAAAGGGATTTTTTTTTTTGTTTTTTTGTTTTTTACTTACTAGGAGTCTTTCTGAAGCTTGAGAAAGATATCTAGTGAGCTAAAATGTTGCAAAACCCTGGGGAATGATAAATTCTGCTTTGGATCATTCATTGTGTGCCCGGACATTTGTCATATGCATTTATTTATTGGGAAGTTGCCGACCTTGTCTGAGAGGAGTGGAATTCATTACTGAGAGGCATATAAAGTCCCTCTTCTGTGTGTACTTACCAGCAATCAATGGCAATATTAAAATATCAAAAATGTATAAGAAAAAATTAATTATATATATATATATATATTAATTATATATATATATATATATATATATAAAAACACAACATACAAAATGCTAAATCCTTTGCACTCACTTATTCACTAAACAATGATTTCAAATCTCACAAATTGTAATAGTTTTATTTACAAACTACCTAAAATATAATGGGGATGTAGTTACATTAAATGATCATATATTGCATAAGCCTGCAACAACGTAAATGTACCCCATTCTCTTGCAATATATGATCATATAATATAACTAAACCCCCATTATTTTTTTGCCTAGGTGAAAATAAAACTACAGTGGGACCTCGGTTTACGAATTTAATGCGTTCTCCGGGACGTTTCGTATTGCGAAAAATTCGTAAACCGAAACACGGTTTCCCATAGGAATGCATTGAAAACCAATTAATGCGTCCACATTGCAAAACACACAGAACAGTTGTAACAGGCATGCACAGCACATGAGCTGGCATGAAAAGCAACCCCACAATGCAAAACACACAGTAACAGGCATGCACAGCACATGAGCTGGCATGGAAATCACCCCCAGAATGCAGAACACACAGTAAAAGGCATGCAAACAACCAAGCTCAGCTCCCTACCTTTCCACTTCTTGAGATGCACCAAAAAGGCTCCAAACCCTGCTGCAAAAGGCTCCGAAAGGCTCCACAACTTGCTGCAAATGGCTCCAAAAGGCTCAACAACTTGCTGCAAATGGCTCCAAAAGGCTCAACAACTTGCTGCAAATGGCTCCAAAAGGCTCAACAACTTGCTGCAAATGGCTCCAAAACCTCTCCAACACCTCCACACTACACACTCACGTGCTACCCACACTTCAGTATGCAGGGGGCGGAGCTATAAACCGGGACACTTGTTTCGTATTGCGAAAAAAATTCGTAAACCGAGGCATTTTTTTTACGAATTATCATTCGTAAACCGAATTTTTCGTTTACCGAGGCGTTCGTTAACCGAGGTTCCACTGTATTACAATTTGTGAGATTTCTTGTGAATAATTTGTGAATAAGCGAGTGCGCTGGATTGTGTATTTTGTTTGTTGTATATATTGGCCCCAGCAGCATCCTATAATGTATGCATATTCAGGTGAGGGCAGCCCTCTTATTTAAAAAAAAGTTACAATATTGTTACAATCTTAAAGAATTTCATTATTTTTAAAAAATAATTTGCAAAGTTTATCTGAAAATATTGAGGCCAATGTGTTGAGTCAGTCTCAGTTCCAAGGCCACAATTTAATATTTTTAGATACGTTTTTTCATATGATTTAGTATTTTTGGATAAACTTTTAAAATCCTTCTTTAAAAATATTAAAATAAGGGGCGTGGTCTGCAGACGGAGCAAGCTGGACGTGTCCGGCTGAAGCTCCGCACGGAACACCAGACCAACAGCTTACTACAGCACGAAAAAACTGCACACTAGCAGAGAAAATACCGGGGAGCGGCCATGGATAAGAGAGCCCCTAAGAAGCAGCAGAAAAAGTTAGTGGAACAGGGCGCAACGGTGTCCGACCTGTTCGCGGCCTCCCGCGCCACGAGGCTGAGCACCCAAGATGGCGGACGGGAGAGCCCGACGGTCACACGCACAACACCTAGCCCGGGGACTACACCAGCCCGCGTTCCATCTGAAGCCTCTGCCGCTCAAATACTGGAAACGCTGGCGGAGGTAAGGTCATACCTAGCCACAGAAATAGTTAGAAACACTGACGAAGTGAAGCGGGAAATTCAGGCTGTGGGTGCCAGAACTGCGGCACTTGAGCAGCGGCAGGAGGCCACAACGGTCTCCCACAACGCAGCCGTGGCCCAGATCAACCACCTGACCACTAGGCTGGCATTGGCCGAAGCTGCCCTGGACGACCTGGGTAACAGGTCGCGCAGGAACAATATTCGTTTAAGGGGCCTCCCAGAGCAGGAGGGGGAAGGCTCCCTGATTGCAGTAGTCACCGCTATATTTAAGCCGCTTATGCCCGAGGTGCCTGATCATCAGTGGCACATTGAGAGAGCCCACAGAGCTCTCCGGGCGAGGTGGGCAGAGAACCAACCCCCCAGGGATGTCATTATCAAATTCTTGCATTTTCCTACGAAAGAAGCCCTCATGAGACGCGGTAGACATGGCCCCATCCACTACAAGGGCGCGGAATTGTCCCTGTTTCAGGATTTAACCCCGACTACCTTGCAACAACGGAGAGCATGGCGACCGATCACCACTATGCTACAGAAACATCAGATCAGGTATGCCTGGGGATACCCTTTCCGCCTACTAGCATTTAAGGAGGGCCGCACCAATGTCCTGCATCTAGACGGCGACCCGACAACATTTCTGCGGGAGCTGGGAGTGCAGGAGCCTGTGGAGTTGGAGGTGTCTACCCCACTGTCGGAGGAGCTGAGACCCCTTCCTCGTGAGTGGATCTCTGCCGACGAATGATGAACCGGGCGGGAGGCCTCCTTGGAGTCACTGGAAGAAGGTGTGGGGGAATAATAGGCGCTGCTTGGGAGGGTTACTTTTCATTTTTGGGTGACATAACGGTCGGGCCCTAGGGTGGTGTATTGGGATACCTTGTTGTTTGGGCGGCGGGGAGAGGCCTCGGGAGCCCGGCTCTCATATATATGTTCTTGGTCCCCAATCCACGGCAGGCATATGGGGGCTCTTTTTGGGGTCTGCATTCCCCCACTTGTTGGGATGTGGCCCGCTGCCGAGGTGGGGGGTCTGCATTGTGACTGTTTGCGAGTGGGGGTCGGGAGGGGGGACCACATTCTGGAAAGCCTGCGTTTGGGAGGCGGGCGGGGGATGGAGAGGCCTGTAGCCTGATGGCTTACACATGGGGGTTGGGCGGAGGGGGGGACTGTATTCAGGTAGCTTACATGTGGGTTTCGGGCAAAGGTAGCGAATTTTCAATCTCAACGGAGAAGGCCACCGAAACATTTGACTACCCGAATTGAGACTGTGATGATGTTGGTAATATGCGGGGGTGGGGGAGGGTCTTATGGGTTTAACCCCCTGTACGATTTTCTATACTCTTTTGGTTTCTTTCCCCCTCCCGTCCGCCCCTGTCCCCATAGTCCCCCCCTTTCCCCTTTCACTTGGCCACACTTAGCACTCTGGTTACTTATACCCGCAGCGCTGCCGACTTATAGGTGTGAACCCAATAGGGATGTAGGGCCTTATGGGTGGGTTTCTTATGTTTATAGCCCCCATTTGGCCACGGGGTGGGGTTACTTCCCCTCTAGACAGCGGGGGGCCATGAGGGGGACCGAGCACACCCCACACTTGCGATGGGGTGAGCCACAGGAGGGGTGAAGGAGTTCCCCAGAGGGTGGGCTTATATTGGTTCCATGTATGCAGGGGACTTAGCTCCTCATAGCCTCATAGTTCATGTGCCGGTGGTTACGGTTATATCCGTCGTTGTTTTCACTTATATGTATAATATGTTGCTTTTTGTAACTATGTGGGTACCCTGGAGGTACCTTTGTAGGTTGGTCTGCGTCCCCGCTGCTCTGGAGATTGTATATACAACCCGGGGGAGATGGGACGTATACCCCGTTTGGACCTGGCTATAGGTAAGACCAGGCAATATTTGTATTATATGTTTTTTCTTTTTCCTTCTATTTCTATTCTACACTTTCCTGTTTACCCATCCCTTTACTCTATCCATCCCTTACATTCTACCCCTCAGGGGGGGAGCGGAGGAGATCCGACGGTACGGACGGTTACGAGGAGGCAGTTGGGGGAAAGCCCGACGTAGATTACTTGACCCCAAGGGCTCTAAACGGACTAGGAAGCGCTGGCTCATAGTCCTCCATCTATCCACGAAAAAGGTAAACAAGGTCACTTTACAGCACATGCTTAACATTTCACCTAATTGTTGCGCAGCCCATAAGACGGTCCAATGTCGTTGAAGTTACTATCATTGAATGTTAAAGGCCTTAACGCACCCAAAAAACGATGCCTCATGTTTAAGGAGCTCAATCGATTAAATCCCGATGTAGCATTCCTGCAGGAGACACACATCCAGGCGACGGCAAAGTTTGTGCATAGGGACCATACATACCGCACTACATATGAGTCTAGGGCCCTCAATAAGAGGAATGGGGTAGCTATTTTGATAAAAAATAGATGCCCGCTCAATGTTTCAAAGGTGCACATAGACCCGGGAGGTCGCTTTGTGCTTTTGTCAGGGACGTTATTTTCCCACAGTATACATATACTAAATCTTTACGGTCCGAACGGCCCGGCTAAAGAGTTTTGGGAGGAGTTAACCCAGATAATCAACACATTGCTGCATGGAATGGTAATAGTAGGGGGCGACTTCAATGCGGTTCCATGCCCGGCGAGAGATAGGGGACCTGCGAAGGGTCTCCCCAGGTCGCATAGACGGGGCGGGCAGGACAAATTGTTACATATTTTTATGCAAGCTACGGGCCTCGTCGATGTCTGGAGGGCGCACCACCCGGATGATAACGATTTTACATTTTACTCAGCACCTCATGACACTTATTCGAGAATTGATCTGTTTTTGGTTAGTCCATCCTTAGTCCCCAAGGTATCGGAGTCGTCGGTGGGCTCCATCACTTGGTCGGATCACGCGGACGTCTCCTTAACACTAGATAAACCGAGCGTGGCGTCCCCGTGGTCCTGGAAACTGAATATGTCTCTGCTCCGTGATCATGCAATCGTGGAGTCGGTGCAGAAGGAAATAACTGAATACTTTGCTAGAGAAGCCGGATCGGGTCAGTCAAGGGTGACGGTGTGGTCGGCTCATAAAACAGTTATCAGAGGCATCTTGATTCGTGAAGCTACGTTGAAGAAGAAACGTAAGGCCCTATTTTTATCATCCCTTTTGGACACTTTACGTAAGGCGGAACAGCGACATAAGACGGACGCTACACCCGCCAACTTACAAGCGGTTCAGGCATTGAGGACCTCAGTAAAAGAAACGCTGCTTGACGACACGGCACGGGCAATTATAGGGTCTAAACGGACTTTCTTTGAAAAAGCGAACAAGATGGACACCCTATTGGCGAGATCGCTCAGACCACGTCAGCATAGAACCCAAATCACTAAGATCAAAGATGCCTCGGGTCAACACCATACTGATCCTATGAATATAGCGAAGGTATTCACAGCATTTTTCACTAAACTGTACAATCATTCCACGACAGACCCAACCGGAATGCGAAATGATAGCGATAACCTCTGCACCTTCCTTGATGGGCTGGACTTGCCAAAACTAAGTGGAGCGGAGAGGGCGGGCTTGAAGAGACCGATCTCAGCAGAGGAAGTAGATGCAGCGATCTCTGCATTGAAGAGTAACAAGGCACCGGGACCGGATTTCGATGGCTCCTATTATAAAACCTTTAGGGAAGAATTAGTGCCGCATATGGAAGCTTGGTTCAATGAATTGATAGATGGAGGTACCCCCGATAAGGACATGTCACTGGCTGATATTGTCTTGTTACCGAAACCGGGACGGGATCTGACGCTCCCAGAAAACTTTCGCCCGATCTCCCTTATAAACCACGATTCCAAAATACTTTCGAAAATTCTGTCCGCCAGGATAAACCCGATGTTGTCCAGATTAGTACATCCAGACCAAGTGGGATTTATTCCGAATAGACAACTTTTTGAGAATACCAGACGCAATGTAGATCTCATTTGGAGACAAACCACAAGAAAAATACTGACGATGTTACTGTCGTTAGACGCCGAAAAGGCGTTCGACAGGGTTAAATGGCCTTATTTATTTGCAATAATGGATCATTTCGGCGTTCCACCCCAGTTTACGACGGCGGTACGGGCTATGTATACCAGAGTCAGGGCGCGCATTCGCATCGCGGGAGCACAGATTCATACATTCGAGCTAAGTAACGGCACTAGACAGGGCTGTCCGCTGTCCCCCTTGTTGTTCGCCTTATCGTTAGAACCACTCCTTCAGGCAATACGTAAGACCCCGGGCATTAAAGGAGTGGACGTCGGAGGACATAGATATGTAGTATCGGCGTTCGCCGATGACGTATTGCTGACTCTGACCGAGCCGAGAGCGTCTATGGCGGCGCTGACGGATGTATTGAAGAACTTTGGCAAATTGGCGGGATACAGGGTTAATATGGACAAATCCAGCGTGTTACCTTTAGGTATGCTAGATCGGGACATCACTTACATTGGGACAACGTATAACATACGAATAGCAAATGAGCACATACAGAATCTAGGCATACAATTGACGGCAAATCCAACTCACTTATTTCATCAGAATTATACGCCACTGATAAAGACGTTGATGACGGACATGGAGCAATGGACAGATAAAGCAATATCTTGGATGGGGAGGATTCATTCCGTGAAAATGAATGTACTCCCTAGACTACTGTTCTTGTTTCAGGCACTCCCGATTAGAGTAACCAGATCTGACTTGGGTCCACTTCAACAAACGATAGGCAAATTTATTTGGTAATATTCTTTACCGAGCTAAGGACAGGGGTGGCCTTGGTCTCCCACACCTCTATTTTTATTATGAGGCAGCCCAACTAGCCCAGGTGGCATTGTGGCACTCTCCACAGGAGGAAAGGAGTTGGGTAGATCTGGAAGCGTCCCTTCTAGGGTTGGATATGCCTCAGTTCCTTATGTGGACCCCTAGGGAGCACAGGCCAAATATCGAAGTACCATGCCCAGCGATTCTCAACTCCTTGAGGATATGGGATATGGCCGCCCCTAAGTACGGACTGGCATCCTCCCCCTCCCCAATGACCCCTCTGTTGAGGAACAAGGCTTTCCTTCCAGGGATGACGGCCCGAGATTTTAGAGGTATAGAACGGGCAGGGTTACAGAGATTACACCAGCTGTACGAGGGGGGGTTGTTTGTCAAGTTTGAGGAACTGCGAAACAAATCACATATGCGTCCCTTTGATTTTTTTCGGTCCCTCCAGATTAGAGCTTATGCTCAAGACACTCGAGTTAAACAAGTCGCTGTAACACAGATGACGTTTTTCGAAAGAATGTGTGCGAAGGAACAGTTTCCGAGCAGACTGATTTCCCTACTTTACTCGCAGTTGTGCAATACCACTTTAGAATGGGGAGGACTGACATATATAGACCAATGGGAGGCAGATTTGGGTGAGATGCTGGAAGGAATAGAGTGGCAGGAAATTTGGGAGGCAGCCGAGCAGTCCTCTATGTGTGTCTCGCTGCAGGAACAATCATATAAGATGTTATTTCGCTGGTATGTTACACCGGTTAAGCTGAGCCGTATGAACCAAACCACTACAGACCTATGCTGGCGAGGGTGCGGCCTCAAAGGCTCATATGTTCACATGTGGTGGGGATGCCCAATAGCGCAAGTCTTTTGGCGGCAAATTGCGCAGCTTTTGCGAGATATATTTGAGAGAGAGATCCCACTAGACCCATGGGTGTTCTTGCTATCTAGATCTATGGTTAAGTGGACAAGAGCGGAACAGACTTTATTACATAAAGTCACCCTAGCCGCTAGGAGAGCCTTGGCACAGGTGTGGCTGAGGAGTGAGGCTCCGGAATTGGCGATGGTAATCCAGAAGATTAAGGATAATTATCTCATGGATGACCTTACGTCCCGGGTTAGAGGCACGACGACAAAATTCGAAAAAGTTTGGGGCCCTTGGATGGCCAGCGCAGCGAGTGCCTGATTCACACACAACGTAGACCTCCCAGGACAGGGTTGAACCGATGGAGTGGGGGCTGCTATGAGGCCCCCTCCATCTTTCTCCCTGCAGTTCCCTCCTTTACCCCCTCTCCTGCTTACCTCTACCTCAAAACCCTTACTTACCCCTCTCTCTTTTCTTTCACTATATCTATTCTTATCGTAAGATATATTGGCAAATGTAACAATAAAACCATACAAAATGCAACCGTCTTGTATTTCGAAAAGATATGGGCCTATGCTCAATAACACAAATAGATATAGTTTTTTAAGCGATTAAGATACCGATATATTAGATACGCATTTTTGATACTTGGAAATGATGAGGCATGATCTATCGACCAAAGCTTTGCCTGTATGGTACTATGTTACATCTTTATGTTATATTTGTTTCTCATTTTATATTATAAATTAAAATACCAGGGAGAACAGATACTCAGCTTGATCCTGTCTGTGGTACACATTGCAGGATACATTGATACAGTAACAGTCGTGGATGTGTTAATCCATGGCTCTTAATAGATTGATGGGAATGCGGGATACACAATGTAACGATGCTTTAAAAATTTATTGAAGTATCACACTTTTTGTTGTACTGTTCTACCTTGAAATAAATAAAGAATTTAAAAAAAAAATATTAAAATATATAAAAATAGCAGAAAAATATTTAATATATCAAAAACATATCATATAAAAAACAATTTATAAAAAACGTTTATCCAGAATATTAAATCATTTTAAAAGTTTATCAAAATATATTACATTGTGGCCCAGGTTAGAAAATGATTTCATATTTATAGCAGGAGAATAAATTAGTTGGCTTTCTTTATTTTATTTAGAAAAAAAAAACATGCATGTATATTTAATTTGAAGGGTGAACCAACTAATTCTGCAGCACTTTACAATATTATGAAAGGGGGGAATTTACAATAAATGAGACAATTTCACTATGACACAATAGGTAGATGAGGGCCCTGCTCAAATGATCTTACAGTCTAGAGGAGGTGGGGTACAAATATACAACAGGGCAACAAGGTTGACAACCACCAAACAAGGTGGAAAAGTAGAAATGTTGACTGTTGGAGAAGTGTCCTGATCTAATTAATCAGGTATATATATACCTGTCTTGATCCTGAGGAAAGTCCCCAAGTGGGACTGAAACGTTGATCTTTTTAAGTATGGAACAATAAAGCATTGCAGATTTTAAAACTACTATCCATGAGTGCAGCTATACTTTTACTTATTGTTTGGATACTACTGGGCCCGGCTGGCACCCAGTATTTTGGAATATTATAGCTTGTGTGCAAGGATACCTTTGGCTTATATCCTTTATTTATTTATAAAACATTTTACCAGGAAAGATACATTGAGATTTCCCTCGTTTTCAAGTATGTCCTGGGTCCACAAATCATTGCATTGTTACAATTAGGGTACAATAAAATACAAAAACAATATTAATACACAATATACACAAAACATAACATAGAGCAGGTAGGAAATATATAATCAACCATGACAGGTGCATTCTGTTTTGAGAGGTATGTAGAGAGGGATCTCTTAAAGGACTTTAGGCTTAGGGAAGATTTTAAGTTGTGCGGGAGGTCGTTCCACAATTGCGGTGCTCTGTAGGAGAAGGAGGATCGGGCTGCTTTCTTTTTGTATTGAGGTAGACTAAGTAAAGTGTTGGTACTGGATCGGAGGTTATAGGAAGTGGGAACAGCCGGGGAAAGCATTGTGTTCAGGTAGGGTGGGAGTTTCCCAGAAAAGCTCTTAAACACAAGGATGGAAAGATGAAGGGTGCGTCTGGATTCCAGCGACAGCCAGTTTAGTTCTTTTAGCATGTCACAATGGTGGGTCCAGTAATTACATTATAGCACAAATCTGCAGAACGAGTTATACAATGTGTTGAGTTTATTAATGTGGGATTGCGATGCAGATGCGATGCAGATGCATATACTACATCCCCATAATCAATGATTGGCATCAGCATTTGCTGTTCAAGCTTAGGCAGGATTTGTTTCTGTACAGGGCACCTAGTTTTGGATAAAGTTTAGATGCAAGCTTTTCTATGTGCAGGCCAAAAGATAGATTGGGGTCTAACATCATACCCAAGTATTTGAAAGAGTGGACTGCGGTCAGTGTGCCATTTGAATTTGTTTTGATGGATAGGTGGGAATTGTGTAATTTGTGTAATTTAGGTACTGTTCCAAAGATCATTGTGACAGTTTTGTCGGTGTTCAGGAAGAGTTTGCGATCCACTTTTCTACCTCTGTAAACTGGTCTTGGAGGACAGCCTCAAGCTGCGGTAGATCGGAATTGCTTGCATAGATTACCGTTGTGGCGGAACCCGCCTCGCCACTGGGCATTGGAGAGGCCTGGCTGCTCGCCTCCTACCTGCTGACTATGGCCTCTGGTAAATTTGTACTTTTGAATGCAATATTTTGGGCATGTGGTATTTTATATTGTTAATACTGATTGTTCGGTAGAATCACTCCATTCATTATATTGAGTGAAACTACCGAACAACCAGACCACCCAGGAATAAGTGTGCCTCCAATTGGCCATTTATGTAATGTGTTCTTCGTCCTCTGGGTGGCCGCCATTTGGGAAACAAACACGTGGCGGCGGCCATCTCAAACAACCGAACACCGCTGAGACCTCCAGAGTGCCATAACTCCCGAATGGAGGGACTAGACAGCCCCCCGTTCGGTTAAAACAATGTACCGAACAAGGGAATAAAGGCGAAGGTATTATTAGCTGTGGATGGCAAGGATTACTATGCAATTTAACTGCCGAACGGAGACCGACCGCAGGGCCAAAACACATGGAGCCTTTTATGGATACCACCTCGTGTGCGGTCGGTCAAACTTCACCCTCCACCTAACTCCCGAACCCCTGGTCGTACCATCAGAAGCCTTCTTTCTTCTCGTGTATGTGTAGAGAAGCCTGAGTGTGGCTGAGTATTGTGTGTATGTGTGTGCGTTCCTCCCTTCCTTCTACATACCTTTCCTGGTGGTCCTGTGTGGAATCTCCATTGTCTCCATTGTACCAATATTAGGTACAGACTGCTTTAAGAGCACCCTCACGGTTCAAAACCTCGCAGAGATTGTGAGTGCACTTTTAAAGCAATGTGTACCTAATATAGGTACAGACCATGCTCCCTAAATTAAGCTTGAGTAGGGTCTGCTCAGAACACTAGGCAGCTGCCTTGGTCAATAACATGTAATCTGCCTCTGGCTGTCATGCATTGCTTGGTCCAGCTAAAATCAGGACCCATTTCAAACGTTTTTAGAGCATGAATTGCAGAATCTGTACCTTGTCAAATAGCATGAACAATGTCCAGATTTTAAAGTAAAAAAGTAAAAGACAGATCCATAATAACATTCTGTCCAGGCCTGGACTGGCCATCGGGCACACCGGGCAAATGCCCGGTGGGCCGCGGTGGCCAGGGGCCGAGGCCGGCAGGGGAAGGTCCCATGATCTCCCCTGCCGGTCTATGCAGGGCCGGCACTATCCGAGCGCCGGCCCCGCTGTGTGCCATGGCGGGCCGGTGAGGAGATCAGAGATCTCCCTCACCGGCCCACTTAAAAAGACCTGCTGCTGGGGAGGAAGGGAGAGGACCCGGCGGAGCTCTATCTTGCAGCTCCGCCGGGTTCCTCTCGCGAGATCGGGAGCGTTGCTATGGCAACGCCCCCGATCTCGCGAGAGTGAACTCTAGCCCTCTAGCCCTTAGGCTAGAGTTCACTCACCACTGGATCACCAGGGATCGTGTGCGACTGCCGGTCCCCCCCTCCCAGGTACCACCATGCCTGTCCCCCCTCCCAGGCTAAAGGTAAGAAGGGAGGGGGGGGATTTAATGCCTTCTTAGTTTTTTTTATTTGTTTATTTACCCCCCCCCTTAGTTTTATTATTTGTTTATTTACCCCCCCTAGTTTTTTTATTTTATTTACCCCCCTTAGTTTTTTTATTTGTTTATTTACCCCCCTTAGTTTTATTATTTGTTTATTTACCCCCTTAGTTTTTTTATTTTATTTACCCCCATAGTTTTATTATTTGTTTATTTACCCCCTAGTTTTTTATTTGTTTATTTACCCCCAGTTTTTTTTATTTGTTTATTTACCCCCCTTAGTTTTATTATTTGTTTATTTACCCCCCTTAGTTTTTTATTTGTTTATTTACCCCCCTTAGTTTTAATATTTGTTTATTTACCCCCCTTAGTTGTATTATTTGTTTATTTACCCCCCCTTAGTTTAATTATTTGTTTATTTACCCACACAACATTTACACACAGCAATCTCACACACATCACACTCAGCACTCTCACACACATCATATACAGTACTCTCCCACACATCACACTCAGCACTCTCACACACATCACTCACACACAGCACACTCACACACCACATCACTCACACACAGCACTCTCACACACATCACACATCTTACACAGCACTCTCACACTCAGCACTCTCACACTCTCACACACAACACTATCACACTCAGCACTCACAACACTATCACACTCAGCACTCACAACACTATCACACTCAGCACTCACACACATCACACTCAGCACTCACACACATCACACTCAGCACTCACACACATCACACTTAGCACTCACACACATCACACTTAGCACTCTCACACAGCACACCCAGCACTCACACATCGCACTCACACACATCACACTCAGCACTATCACACTCATCACACAAAACACTCTCACACACATCACTCACACACACACATCACACACATCACACAAAACACTCTCACACACATCATACACCGCACCCTCACACACATCATACACCGCACCCACACACACATCATACACCGCACCCACACACACACATCACACACAGCACTCTCAGACACAGCACCCTCACACACAGCACCCTCACACACAGCACCCTCACACACATCACACCTCACACACACATCACACCTCACACACATCATACCTCACACACACATACTGCACCCCTCACATACACACACAACCCCCCCGATACACTACATCACACACATACACAATACTTCCAAACATATTTATATAATATAGCACCCCTCACACACACAGCACCCCTCACACACATACTGCACCCCTAAACACGTTACATTCCAGACACACACTACATCCTTTACCCAACTCTGGATCATCTACACACATACACACACTAGATCCCTATATACACTCTGAATCCGTTATATACGCACACTCACTAGATCTCCTATACACATTCTGGGTCCTTCAAACACACACTAGACTCCTATACATATATATATATATATATATATATATACACACACTCTGGATCCCCTATACACACACCAGATTCCTTGTAAGCAAACACATACTACATCCCTAAACACACACTCTCTACAAACACTATACACACACACACTATACACACACACACTATAGCCTGTATGCACACACTTGCTACATTCCCCTATACACACATTCTCTACAGTCCCTAGCCACATATGCATTACATTACACCACAAACACAACACGACTAAAACCGACCTTATTACACAATACCACACCACAATCAGCTCACTCTACACACACGTAATACCACAAGCAGGCTCCAAACACATGCACAATACTCTTTCCTGGCATTTTTGTCTCCTGGTATCCATTTATAGAGACACCAGAGACAAGTTGCAAGGAAACACAGTGCAAGCATGTTATTAAATTTGCTTGCGCTGTGCAGAACAAATGCAGGGCTTTTTTCTCATGCTAGAGCTCTTTAGCAGAGTTCTGCGTATGGTCTGCCCTGGAAGAGCATTGAACCAATATGCTCACTTTGAGAGGGGGCGTGTCTGTCATTAGTGATGACAAAACACACACCCTCTCTGCCCCGCCCCCTTCTTAGTGGGCCGCTGTGATTAAAAAATGCCCGGGCCGAATTTTCTTCCCAGTCCGGCCCTGATTCTGTCTCATAAACAGCTAAAAAAACTAGCAAAGTTTCCTGGCATTCAGTAAACTTTCTCATGCAGTCTTATTAACTGTGTTTGGTGAAAGATCTTTATTAGAACTCAGATTAACCCAGAACACTAACCTTTAATGGTAAACAGACTGCTAAAAGCACACATCATTGAAGCAAACATGAAAACAAACAGTTATAGTTAGAATATGAGTGTTATAAGAGAATAGGGGCACATTGTGCTTTATTCTGTAACTTTAAATATACGAGCTACAGCACCATCTCGTGTGCAGTCTGCCAAACACATTAATTATAAATGACCGATGAGTGTCAGTAAAATGCTGAAAAGTTAAAGGTACTTCAAAAAACCCAACACATCCCAAAAATAAAACAAAAAACAAAACCAAGTTACCATGTTTTTCTTATGTATGCTGTTATAAAGAGTTACCTGCTTCTCCTTATGAATGGACATAAATGGTAAATGGTAATGTCACTGAACAAATGTCAATCATTTTCAGTTTCTAATTGGTCATTAATAATGGTAATTCTTCTCTTCTTTTTAAAATGTGCATATAAAATGTATTGTAATACACAGCAGTTGATGCAATCAATTTTTTTAGAAAGGCAGGCAGATCGATACACTAACATGAAAGCTGACAGATAGGAACAAAATATCAGCAAACACATTGATATCCTATAAATATAGACAGAAGGCTAAGTAAGAAGAAAACTTACTTCTGCTTTAACATGACAAGCGTTAATGTAAAAATATAATCATGTAGTGCTTGAATTAAATTATCTGCACCTTGAAATATAATGCAGACTAGAAAGTGACATAAAAATGCAAGATAAGTGTATGGGTTCTAGTAATATCCATTGCATCACTAGGCCTGTTTTATCCAAAAGAAAACAGATGTTATCAACTATGCGTCAGTGGTTATCATAAACTGTATAGGTATATATAGACATGTATAGGCACACAGTGACACATTGCCACATTCTAGCATACATACACAGATGTAAACTAATACATAAAGACCTGGGTACAGGTCGAAACGTTGCCGTGTACAATAAATCTGCCTGATTCATCACAGAGAGTGCCTGAGATGTTTTCTTGTAAACTAATACATAGACACTGTAGCGGAGAGCCGATCTTGCACAGCTATTCTCCACTAGAGATTCCAGTGAGGCTCAGGAACAAGGTGATGTTAAGTCCATAGGCAAGGTTTCCAGCAGGTAAAGTAATACAGCAGTATCCCCATCGCAATCCCAATAACTGGACGACACACAGTTTCAGGAGTAGACTCACAAGCTTTATTCCACAGTTCCTTATAAAGCCCTCTCCCATGCAAGGGAGGAGGTTCTATCACTTAAGACATTATCCAATCTCTAAGTAGTAACCTCCCACAGATCTCCTCCCCTCCTCTAGCATCATAATCCCCTTATTGTGTACACAGTTTTCCCCGAGTTTTGGATGTACCCTAAATACTTGGGGTACATCCACAAATCCAACATCCCCAGATAGCTCTATTCTGGGGGACCAACATACTTAAAAATTAGCCCAGTCGGATGAATGGTTCGTGAGATATGGGGTTCCAAAGATTTGACCGACCGCATGGGTAAAGTATCCGAAAACAGTTCCATGCATTTTGGCCCTGCGGTCGGTCACAAACAAGGGAATGAAAACAGGCGAATTGCCTGTGTTATAGAGCCTGGAGAGGGTTTGAATGAATTCCCTTGTTTATGGGGCTCTTTCTACCGAACGGCGGGTCATTCGGTAGTTTCCATACGAATTTCTGGAAGTATGGAGGTCTCAGCGGTGTTTGCCTAGTCAAGTGTCCGATTTTAGTTCCAGACACTCGACGGCAAAACACCGCTGTTCGGTAGTTTAAGATGGCCGCCGCCACGTGTTTGTTTCCCGAATGGCGGCCACCCAGAGGACAAAGACCACACTGCACTGATTGCCAATTACCTGTTTGCAACATTGTTGCAAACGGTAATTGGAGGCACACTCATTCCTGGGTGGTCTGGTTGTTCGGTAGTTTCATTCCCTTGTTTTATTTGAATGATTCTACCGAACAACTAGAGGAATACAATTCTTTACATACATTTAACTGTCATTATACCCGGATACCATGCTTTCTATACATGTACATACACATTAAACCAGCCATATGACCAAATACACTTATTCTCATACATGTCGTGGGACAGCCCGGTACCAATCCGCTACACTGCTCCCCCTTGCCCACAAGCCGGCATACACAGTCTGATCCAACACGGATCGGCTTGGGGATGTCCGGGGGCTCACGGATCATTTCTCTAAGTCAGTTTGTCTTGACAACCCGTCAGCATTTCCATTCTGCTTACCCGGCCGGTACTGGATATTAAAGTCAAAAGGCTGTAGCGCCAAACTCCAGCGCAGCAGCCTGGCGTTGTCTCCAGCCACCCGGTTCAGCCAGACTAACGGGTTGTGATCCGTGAGCAAGGAAAAGGGCTGTCCATATAAATAGGGTTGTAGCTTCTTTAGGGCCCACACCACAGCCAGGCATTCCTTTTCGATGGCGGCGTAGCTTACTTCTCGAGGTAACAGTTTGCGACTGATGTAAGCCACTGGATGTTCCCCGCCATCGGCCCCGACTTGACTCAGTACTGCCCCCAATCCAAACATAGAAGCGTCGGTGTGAACAAGAAAACGTTTAGTTGGATTGGGAGCTGCCAAGACAGGGGCATTTATCAGTGCATTTTTCAATTGTTGGAATGCCTGCTCACACTCCGGGGTCCAGTTTACTTGGCGGGGAAGGTTCTTACGGGTCAGGTCAGTGAGGGGTTTGGCCAGGGCGCTATAATTGGGAACAAACTTCCGGTAATACCCTGCTGTCCCTAGAAACGCTAAAACCTGGGTCTTAGTCCTAGGGGTGGGCCACTGGGCTACAGCCTCTACTTTGGCGGGTTCGGGTTTTTGTTTACCGCACCCTACTCTATGTCCCAGGTATTGTACCTCAGCCATGCCGATACTACACTTGGCCGGCTTCAAGGTCAGACCTGCTTCCCTTATCCTATCTAGTACAGCTCCGATGTGAGCTAAGTGTTCCTGCCACGTATTGCTAAAAATAGCAATATCGTCCAGGTAGGCACATGTATAGTCCTGGAATCCATCTAGGAGTCAATCCACCATCCTTTGGAAGGTGGCTGGGGCGTTTTTCATCCCAAATGGCATGACCTTAAACTGGTACAAGCCAAATGGGGTGACAAAGGCCGACTTCGGGATGGCGTCTGGGGCCAGGGGGATTTGCCAATACCCTTTACACAAGTCAATAGTGGTGAGGTATTGGCCCCTGGCCATTCTGTCCAGTAACTCGTCTATCCGGGGCATCGGATAGGCGTCAGATACAGTCTTCTCGTTCAATCTCCTATAGTCCACGCAGAAGCGGGTCGTACCGTCTCGCTTTGGTACGAGGACTACAGGAGATGCCCAAGGACTGTCTGAGGGTTCAATCACCCCCAGTTGGAGCATTTCGTCGATCTCCTTACGCATGTTTGCCCGTACCGCTTCTGGAATGCGGTATGGCATCTGGCGCATGGGTAGTTGCCCTGGGGTCTCGACCCGGTGAGTTGCCAGAGGCGTGTATCCAGGTACATTAGAGAACGTGTCGCGTTTCTCTTCCAATAGTTGCTGTACCTCGATCCGCTCCTGTGGGCTCAGCCGATCTCCCAGCGTAACCTCCCCTAAATCTCCGGACAGCTGCCCATCCCCCAGCAAATCGGGGAGGGGTAAGCTGTCAAACTCTTCCGTGTTAGGGGCACAGATGGCGGTTACCTCCTCAGTACGCTCGTGGTAGGGCTTCAGCATGTTCACATGGAGCATGCGTCGCCCCCCAGTCCCTGTGCAGGGGCCGATAATATAGGTGGTATCGCATCTTTGCTCCACCACCTTATATGGGCCCTGCCAGGCGGCCTGTAACTTATCATGTCGGACAGGTTTTAAAATTAGTACCTTCTGCCCGACCTGAAAGCTACGGTCCCTGGCTCCCCGATCATACCATGTACGCTGGCGGGTCTGGGCCTCCTGAAGGTTTTCCCGTACCGTCTTGGTCAACGCTTCTAGGCGGTCCCGAAAGGCCAACACATATGGTAGGATGGGAGTGCCATCTGTGCTCCGGTCTCCCTCCCAATGCTCTCTAATAAGATCCAATGGGCCTCGGACCCTCCTTCCAAACAATAATTCAAACGGGGAGAACCCTGTGGATTCCTGCGGCACCTCCCGGTATGCAAATAGGAGGTGCGGCAGGAATCGTTCCCAGTCCTTGTGGGTCTCTGCGAAGGTTCGGAGCATCTGCTTCAAGGTACCATTGAATCGTTCGCAGAGCCCGTTCGTCTGGGGGTGGTAAGGGGCGCTGATTATAGGCTTAATGCCACAGATCTTCCAGAGGTGTTGGGTGAATTCTGCGGTAAACTGGGTACCCTGATCCGAGATAATCTCCCTGGGTAATCCCATCCGGGAGAATATCCGCATGAGGGCATCCGCGACCGTCTCAGCGTGGATGTTGGTCAGAGCCACTGCTTCTGGATACCTGGTGGCATAATCTACGACCGTTAAAATATACCGTTTTCCTGACGGGCTAACTTTATTGAGGGGGCCTATCAGATCCACCGCTATTCGGCTAAAAGGTTCCTCTATTATGGGTAAGGGGTGAAGTTTAGCCTTCCTGCGATCCCCCCTTTTTCCCACTCTCTGGCAGGTATCGCAAGTCGTGCAATATCTGCGTACTTCCTGGCTAATCCCTGGCCAGAAGAAACTCTGGGTTAGTCTGTACCTGGTGCGACTAACCCCTAGATGTCCGGATAGCGGAATATCATGCGCTATCCGGAGTAATTCAGCCCGGTACCGCTGTGGTACCACTAATTGTCTCCTTGCTATCGGGTCTAACCCCGTAATCTGTTTGGTTGTTTCCCTGTATAAAAGTTGTTTATCCCAGATAAACTTCTCTCCCTCCTCCCCGGGGGAACCCGTGCCAACCTTGTCCCTATACACCTGAAGCGTGGGGTCTGTTGCGACTTCAGCTACAAATTCATTAGGTGGAGCCCAGGGGACACATTCTAGAGGGGGGGTAGGGTTGCTTACCTGGACCTCCGGCAGTGTGTTGTGGTCCTGGGTGCGGGCCTGTTGTCGGGTGACTACAGGGTTGACCTCTCCTGTGGTGGGTGACTGGGGCTCAAAAGCAGAAGTGAGCCTCCCCAGATCGTTCCCCAATAAAACCTCCGCCGGTAAATGTGGCATCAACCCCACCTCCACTTCCCCTGCCCCCGCTCCCCAATGTAAATGTACCCTTGCTGTAGGTAGCCGGTACACTGCTCCCCCAGCTACCCGGACGGCAACAGTTTTGTTCAGTTTTGCCTGATCTGAAATCAGGTGGCTCTGTACCAAAGTGATGGTGGCTCCCGAATCTCGTAATCCCCGGACTGCTGTACCATTCAGATATACCGTCTGTCGATGGTGCCGTAGATTATCCACATTGGCCTGGACCGGATCTGCCTCGTGCAGTACCTCCCATTGTTCCACAGTAGTAATGGGGACTGCGGAACCATATGGGGTGGTGACTAGGTCCTGGTAGTGGTGGGCTGCGGCCGCCCTGGCTGGAGGTGGGCCTGGACGAATCCAGGTGGAACGGTCCCGTAGCTGTGGGCATTCCCTTTTATAATGTCCCCACTTCTGGCAGTGATGACAGGGGCCAGCGGTGGGTTGTCGGAACCGGGGCTGTGCAGCGGGTGGTGGAGGTGGTGGTAGCGGTCTCGGTGGAGCTGGGGTGTAGTTGTTTCCCCCGAATGTTTTAAAGGTTGCTTTTGGAGCTGCAGGTTTTTGTGACCTGCGTGCATCCAGGTAGTCATCCGCTTTCCTAGCCGCCTCGGTAAGGGAAGTAGGGTTTCTGTCCCTTACCCATTCCTGGACCTCATTGGTTACTCCCTCATAGAACTGCTCCATCAGCAACATTTGTATTACATCCTCCATAGAACGTGCCTTGCTAGCTTGCACCCACCCGAGCGCTGCCCCCTGTAATCGGCATGCCCACTCTGCGTGCGAGTCCTTCTCTGTTTTCTTTAGATCCCGGAACCTCCGCCGGTATGCCTCGGGTGTTATAGCATACCTGGCGAGTATAATTTCTTTCACTTTACTGTAATTCCTTATTTCGTCATTAGGTACAGTCCGATATGCCTCTGCTGCCCTCCCGGTTAACCTTCCGGCCAAAATAGGTACCCAGTCCTCTGCGTTAATTTTATGCAGTGCACACAGTCTTTCAAAGTCTTGCAGGAAAGCGTCTATATCTTCCTCTGCCTCCACATATGTTTTAAAAGCCTGGTATGGTATTTTAGGCTTACCTTCCTGTGGCACATTAATTGCAGAGCTTTGTTCTGGTGCCTGTGTCCTTAGGATGAATTCTTGTACCTCGGCCATTGTCCTGGTAACAATTTCTGTTGGGGGGTTTTCCCCATAAAAGGATAGCCTGAACTGAACCTGCCTCTGGAATTCCGATCCTTGTGGTGTTCCTCCCGGCTCCCTCTGTGCCGGAACTGAATCGCCCTCCATTCTGTACTCTGCCATGAGTTCTGTAACAAGTACTGCTTTCTTCTTATTGCTGGCTTGTATACCCCTTGCCTCTAGGAGGTCCTTTAGCGTGGAGCGTTTTAGCGCAGAAAAATCAATCTCCATCCGTACTCCATTTACGCTTGTTCCTCTGTGAGTTTGGATCCCAGCGCTGCCAACCAATGTAGCGGAGAGCCGATCTTGCACAGCTATTCTCCACTAGAGATTCCAGTGAGGCTCAGGAACAAGGTGATGTTAAGTCCATAGGCAAGGTTTCCAGCAGGTAAAGTAATACAGCAGTATCCCCATCGCAATCCCAATAACTGGACGACACACAGTTTCAGGAGTAGACTCACAAGCTTTATTCCACAGTTCCTTATAAAGCCCTCTCCCATGCAAGGGAGGAGGTTCTATCACTTAAGACATTATCCAATCTCTAAGTAGTAACCTCCCACAGATCTCCTCCCCTCCTCTAGCATCATAATCCCCTTATTGTGTACACAGTTTTCCCCGAGTTTTGGATGTACCCTAAATACTTGGGGTACATCCACAAATCCAACATCCCCAGATAGCTCTATTCTGGGGGACCAACATACTTAAAAATTAGCCCAGTCGGATGAATGGTTCGTGAGATATGGGGTTCCAAAGATTTGACCGACCGCATGGGTAAAGTATCCGAAAACAGTTCCATGCATTTTGGCCCTGCGGTCGGTCACAAACAAGGGAATGAAAACAGGCGAATTGCCTGTGTTATAGAGCCTGGAGAGGGTTTGAATGAATTCCCTTGTTTATGGGGCTCTTTCTACCGAACGGCGGGTCATTCGGTAGTTTCCATACGAATTTCTGGAAGTATGGAGGTCTCAGCGGTGTTTGCCTAGTCAAGTGTCCGATTTTAGTTCCAGACACTCGACGGCAAAACACCGCTGTTCGGTAGTTTAAGATGGCCGCCGCCACGTGTTTGTTTCCCGAATGGCGGCCACCCAGAGGACAAAGACCACACTGCACTGATTGCCAATTACCTGTTTGCAACATTGTTGCAAACGGTAATTGGAGGCACACTCATTCCTGGGTGGTCTGGTTGTTCGGTAGTTTCATTCCCTTGTTTTATTTGAATGATTCTACCGAACAACTAGAGGAATACAATTCTTTACATACATTTAACTGTCATTATACCCGGATACCATGCTTTCTATACATGTACATACACATTAAACCAGCCATATGACCAAATACACTTATTCTCATACATGTCGTGGGACAGCCCGGTACCAATCCGCTACAGACACTGACACCAATGGACACCCATAAACACAAACTAGTAGACAATTATTATTATTATTATTGCCATTTATGCAGCGCCAAAAGATTCCGTAGCTCTTTAAAATATTATTAGAGGGGGATTTAACTATAAATAGGCCAATTACAAGAAAACTTACAGAAACGATAGGTTGAAGAGGTCCTTGCTCAAACGAGCTTACAGTCTATAGGAGGTGGGGTATAAAACACATTAGGACAGGAAATAGCAGACAAATTAGGTGGGAGTGAAGCAGAGCTGGAGGAGAAAGTAGAGTGCTGCCCTTTAGGAGAGACCAAGAGACAGGTATGTAAGGTAGAGGTTAGGCTGGAGGCCATAGGCTTTCCTAAAGAAATGGGTTTTAAGGCACTTCTTAAATGATTGAAGACTAGGGGAGAGTCTGATGGCGGTAGGCAGGCTATTCCATAGGAAGTGAGCCGCCCGCGAGAAGTCCTGCAAGCACGAGTTGGCCGTACAGTTGCGAGCAGCGGACAGAAGAAGACACGGGCAGAGCGGAGAGACCGAGAAGGGACATACCTATGGATCTGTGAGGAGATATAAGAGGGGCTAAGATTATTCAGTGCTTTATAGGTATGGGTTAGCACTTTGAATTGACTCCTATAGTATACAGGAAGCCAATGTAAGGTCTGACAGAGGGGTGAGGTATGAGAGGACCGACTAGAGAGGAAAATCAGTCTGGTGGCAGCATTCATTACAGACTGTAGTGGGGCAATACAGCTATTGGGAAGACCAATTAGGAGAGAGTTACAATAATCCATGCAAGAGATTACTAGAGCATGGACAAGCTATTTAGTAGCATCTTGTGTAAGAAAGGGGTGGATCCGGGCGATGTTTTTGAGGTGGAATTGGCATGATTTGACAACAGACCGGATGTGAGGCTCAAAGGTGAGGCCAGAATCAAAAGTAACACCAAGACAACGTGCTTGTAATGAATACCACCAATCTGAAGGGAGAGTGAGAGAGGAGGATTAATATTAGGAGGAGGAAAGACAAACAGTTCTGTTTTGGAAAGATTCAGCTTCAGAATGTGGGAGGACATCCAATCAGAGATAGAAGAAAGGCAAGAAGTGACACATTGCAGGACATCAGGGGAGGTCTGGGGAGGAGAGATATATCTTGGTGTCATCCGCGTACAGGTGGTATTGGAATCCAAAAGAGGTAATACGTTTGCCAAGAGAGGCAGTGTAAAGAGAAAATAGGGGGACCAAGGACAGAGCCTTGGGGGACTCCAACTAAGACAGGACGAATGGTGGAAGTATTATTAGAAAAGGAGACACTGAATGAGCATTGGGAGAGATAAGAGGAAAACCACGAGAGGACAGAGTCACAGAGACTGAGTGATTGAAGAGTTTGAAAAAGGAGAACATGATCAACGGTGTCAAAAGCAGCGGAGAGGTCAAGAAGAATTAGTATGGCGTAGTGTATTTAACTGTGATAATGTCATTACTGACTTTGATAAGGGCAGTCTCAGTAGAGTGGAGGGGGCGGAAGCCGGACTGAAGAGGGTTAAGGAGAGAGTTGGAGTTGAGGAAGCAGGCCAGACGGGTGAAGACTAGTCTTTCAAGAAGCTTTGAGGAAAAAGGGAGCAGGGATATAGGGCAATAGTTGGAAGGGGAGGATGGGTCGAGACATGTTTTTTTTAAGATGGATACTACAGAAGCATGTTTAAGAACCGCCGGAACAGTGCCAGAAGAAAGCGAGCAGTTGAAGATGTGTGTTAAGGAGGGCACAAGACAAGAGGAGAGAGATCTGATAAGGTGAGACGGGACAGGATCAAGTGGGAAAGTGGTGGAGTGAGAGGAAAGGATACAGTAGCCTGGGAGAAGGTAGGAAGGGTTGGAGAGGCATGATCCAGGTGAGCTTGAGAAAGTGAGGGGCAAGGTGGTGAGAATTCTTTCCTTAGCTATTTAATCTTGACAGTAAAGTAGCATGCAAAACTATCGGTTGTAAGGTTAGTTTGGGAGGTGGCCGCAGCAGGGCAAAGAAGAGAGTTAAAGGTATCAAAGAGACCCCTGGGATTGTGAGAGCATTAGCGAATAAGAGAAGACAATCCATAGACACACAACAGTACACATTACAGTACACATTCATAGACACCCCCAAGCAGTAACTAGTAACTGGGTAACTAGTAACTAGAAACCTTGGTGCCCAGGTGCACACATTTTTTAAGGGCTCCCCTGTTCGCTATAAAATAGAAGTGGCCATTAGTTAGCTCCTCAGCTGCTGTACAAATCCTGTGCTGCATTGCCAGCGGTGGATCTGCTATTCTTGCAGGTTTTCATTTTTATGCAGGCTATGTGAATGTAGGAGTGTTTTGCGAGGAGTATATTTGAATGTATGGGATCTGTTTGTGTGAAGTGTTTGCATTTAAATGTGTGTAGTGCTGGTGTTTGAATGCAAGATTTTTTATGCAGTGTTTGTGTAAGAATGCAGGGGTCGGTTTGCCTGTAATGTTGGCATGTGAATGCAAGGGTGTGTTTGTGTGTAGTGTTGTCATTTGAATGCAGAAATGTGCAAATATGTACTTACAAATACATATGCACTGTACAAACACACACACGCACACACACATGCACATTCACATACACATATACACTGCCACACAAAGATTCCCAAAGATGCATTTACACACAGATTCACTCTGAGAGATACACACACTGATTGACACACATACACAAATACATTGACTAACATACATGCACAGATTCACACACATGGATCCTCTAACATTGAGACACATGTACTGAAACATACCCCGGAATACACAAACACTAACACACATAGACATACTAAACCTCTCTCTCAGTCCAGCTCTCTCTCATGTGGCCTTGTAGTAGGCATTTAACTGCATCCTCCTGGACCCCAGAGGGGTTTCGCTCCAAAGGAGCATGCCCTAATCCCAGGGCACTTCCACCACTTCCACCACAATTAAAGATAGACCCTCTCCTACCTACCTGCTCCATGGAGATACAGAGCAGGACAAGTCTTCCACCCCAATTAAAGAAAGACTCCTGTCAAACCTACCTGCTCCCGAGAGATACAGGTCAGATTATGCCTACTCAATTAAAGGAAGTCCCCCTATCCAACCTACCTGCTCACTGGAGGCACATCTTAACACTGCCATAGCAAGTTGAGGAGGTCTCCTCTGGGTTCCAGATCTCTCACAGTACTGGGCCCCATTTAGCAGGGGTCAACAGGGCGGCAGGGCCTCCTGGAGTGACGGGCCTGGTCGCCCCTGCAATCCCTGTGACTGTGGTAGTTCCGCCACTGCCCATAAGACATTCATAGACATCCACAAGACATTCATAAACACTCACAAGAGGCCACATACAACACATTCCAATACAAACACAGAAAAAATGTATAATTGTATTATCCACTTCTCTTCTCTCCACAGCTTATCATCATACTCTGGAATGGAGAAGGTCTTTATAGTCATGACTCTCTGGAGTCTAGTGTTTGGAGAGTAGTAAAACTGTGCACTTGACAGCTCTTCCTCCTTCTCCACTTTAACATGTGGCTGCATATTAGAAAGGCAAATGGGACATCCCTGTACCTGCTATAATATTTTTGCATTTACTTTGTGTAAGGACAAATCTACTAATGAACAAACGTAAAATAAATCTGTTTTATGTGTTTCTTCTTTTTAAGTGTGATCTCTCTTTTTTATGGTTAGTTTATTTTAAATGATTTTTTAATAATACTAATTGGGATAGGTATTCGGAAATGTAAATCTAAAGGAACACTATAGTGTTATGTATACAAACATGTATTATACTCTTCCAATTTATACCAGCAATGAGTAGTTTTAAATGCTGTCATATCTAATAATTGCTGCCCATGGCTGTTAAGATAAATGGCTCCTCATTATCCCAAACATCACAGAAGGGATAGTATCCTAGGAACTTAAAGTTTTAAAAACGGTTTAACACAGAATGGAAGATGGCGCAATGAGATGAAGTTGTTATAGTGCCCACAGTGTCCTTTTCAGAAGGCAAAAAATTTAAAGGTAGAAAACAATCAACAATTTATTTACATATTACTTACTGACTCCACACCCCTCGGTTCAACAGGATGCTGCCTTAGATGTTACTCAAAACAAAGATACATCGACACTACACTTTTACAGTATTACAGTATAGAATACATTCATCATCTATAAATATCTTAAAATAATAAATGAAAATCTCATACCTACCTTCACCATGCTAATCATGGAGATTACAACACACACACATATGTACACACACACACACACACACACACAAACATACACACACACACACACTCACACACTAGCAATATGTGTTTAGGTTTCCCATTACAAATTCATACTACACCTGCTGAGCATTAACATACAGATAATCTCATGAATCTGTGTTCCTTAAAATTTATGTTTGCATACATACACATGCATATAAATATACTGTTATACACACAGACGTCCAAGCACGTCTTTGAATATGAAGTAGATTAGGCCTAGTGATGTGTTTGTAAATGTTTGCAGCTACATGAATTACTAACTAATTATTTTAACAGAGATTGAAATGGTACGTTAGCCTTGCGTGACCCTTTTACAGATATTGTGTGTTAAACGCAACATGTACCCTTGAGCTGAATTAAGTAGAAATGTCACCTTGAACTCTTTTTTTTGTATTAGTTGATAGCGAGGCAATTTTCGCTGACAGCCTGGTAATAGGTAAAGAGCTGCAGGAAGGCAGGAAGAGGGGGAGGATGGAGGAAGTGAAAGAAGGAAGGAGGAGAGACCATGTAGGTCAAAGAAAAAGCCATTTAAAAATAACTCAGGCTGGAGGCCACGCATATCACTACTGCCAAATGTTTAGCAGCTGTATCATCGCCCCAATGTGGTCACACATAGATAATGAGGCAATGGAAATTCATAGGGATCAGAGGGGAACCTCTTGGATAGGCAAGTTAGTTTTCAGCCTGTTTTCTGACAGTTATTGGCTGACGAGGTTTAATTTATCTTGGTTTGCCATATAGCCGCTCTATTGAGAGAAGCGTAATGAAAAGAACTATTAAAAAAAAACAAAAAAAAACAGGACTTGCTACGGGGATGTGTTTAACCCACTGCAGCTGTGGAGTTTAGGTTTTGGAAATTCTTCAAAATGTTTTCCCATTAGCCTTACTAAATTTGTAAAATATATTTCTATATATATATATGGCTTGACTGGTGTGCTGATTTTTGTTTTACATTGTATTAACTATGTATATATATATACAAAGGAAGAAGATTTAGCAGTGATCAGTGTAGCAATTCATTAAAAGTAACAGATTTTTTTCCAAAGCTGACTGTTTCCAGTTCAGGAAAACTCTTCATTAATCTAAATCTTTTAAAAGAACACAACAATCTATGACTGAGGAGAGCATTCGCCACCTCCTTTAGCTCTTAACCCTTATTGTTCCCCAACACGCACACTGATATTTTCATCATGACATACTTTTTGTTCAGCAAAGAGAAGCATGATTCATTTATTTATGCATATACCAGGGTTCAAACTCTCTAGTTTTAAACTGTGTACCAGACTTAAAAAGTTACTTGCCACTGCAAGTCTGGAGGATTGGGGGTTAATTTCTTCCTGCCAGGGCTGAATTTTAAATATACGTACACAATCATGTGAGTGCTGAAACTCGGTCTTAACAAATTAGCAATGAGACCAGTGGATCAAAACAGTATTATGTCTCGAGTCAAATAATTTAATAGTTTACTTATATTTCAGTTTTTATGGATGCTTTTGATTCAGCTTTATCACTGCGGAAAGGGTTAAAACCATGAGTTCCTCTCTAAGGATGGTTGATCCCCGGAGAACACTGCTCAGATAGAAAAGGATCACTCGTCATTTCAATTTCAAATTTCTTCTCATTGATGGAGCTGTCTGACTTCCAGCCATTGTAAGCAGCCGAGAGTGCAAGCAGTAGCGGGGTTAAGGATTTGGTATGCATGACAGACTTACAGTATAAAAGTGTCAGGATCACTAAGGCAGGTAGAATGCTAATCAGAACCCTGAATACAACACGCATGTTTATCTTTCTGCCTTGACAATATATATCTCTCGGAGCATTGGAATTGGAAGAGTACAGATGCCTTCTTCCTCTGCAAAAATATTCATTCCATGATTGGACTTCAAAATGATCCAATTTCAATTCTGCTTTAGGATAAATTGCATTTTACTTTTCACAGAGAATGTTTGACTGATTTACTGAAGATTAAATGTGCAGCACCCCTTATTGCAAAAATAAGCTGATCTTGATGTACAGAGGATTTAGTCTCCACTGAGTTAAAGGATAAGGACATCGGTGATGTCGAGTTGGCTTCGAACCATGCAGTATAAACTGCATATCATTAAGCAACCTACAATATAAAAAACAAACAAACAAACAAACAAAAATGACTCTGAACTTTTTCTATAGATAAAGGCAAAACAAAGTAAACAAGTTTATCTTCAATAGCTGTATTATATGTATCTCACTAAAATATACAGGGTTATTCACTAAACACTATTTAGTGCTGGCATTTATAAAGGGCCAACATATTCCATAGCGCTGTACAATTTGGAAAAAGATAGTACATGTATAGAAATATAAACAGACCAATATAAAAAGTAAAAAGGTCCCTCCCCCATGATCTTTTCTACAAAATGCTTTGCTAAATAGCCGGTGAGCTTGCAATCCCTCTGCTACCCCTTGTTTCATCTCCATATTTTAACCTTATAAATAAGTAAATAAACACCAGATTTGAATGGAAAAACATCCAATGAAAATTACTGAGTTATTTTTTTGCAGGTTATATCTGCATAGCCCATCTGTTATTTCTTTTGCTTTTACCACAAGATGAGATTGGGAGGGTTTTATTTAAAAGAACACTCCAGACACCAAAACAACTTCATCAGAAGTAAGTCTTCAGTTCAGCGACCCGTCAGCTCTGTCCCTCCACTTTTGTTTGAGTCTGATCCTTGGACTGTATGCAGTTGATAGACTCAGAGTGTCAGTAGCTCCCCATTCAAAAGCATCAGTATCTTTTTTACTCTTTTTTTTTGTAAATGGGAAGCTGCTGATAAGGTGGGATCGTCAGCCGACTTTCAGCCTATTAGTGGCACACAGTCTGAGGCATCCTGATTGAAGCATCAGATTCAAATAGAAGTGGACTGACAGAGATGATGGGCACTGGAAATTGGGGTTAAACTGTTCATTAATAGTTTATAACCTAAAGTTTATACCTGTCTGTTATTGAGCAATTCCACTCCTTCTCACGCCTCACCAGACACCTCTCTCTGCTCCCTACTTGTCATACCTTGCCAAGTTTCCTTAATAAGGAGTGGCCGTAATGGTGTGTGCCCTAATGCCCTACTTTCTAGAAGCTCCATATTGCTGGTGTGTCTGAGTGTATAACTAGCTTCACAGTAATAAAGCTCAAAGTGAGATAAACAAAATAAATGTGTTTAGAAATCAGTCTGTGTACATAACATAAATTGTTCTTGTTCTAAATTACATTTTAGCTGTTAAATTGTTATGAGAAAGTCACCTAAAATATCTCACAACAGCCACACACCCACTCACACCTCTAAAAATGAAAGTTTACCTCTTTGTCCATTTTATATTATTGGACGTTTACTCTCTCATGGATTACACACAAATTATATAGAGGGAAGATACTCAACAGCCAAATATGTATGTATGCAAGTATGTATGTATCATAAGGGGCTCTCTAAAAGGGTGATATAGATGGTTACTTAAGGCCTCATATACACTGGGATCTCACAGCCACCTAACTCACCTAATTGGAGTACAGGATCTGTAGCACGGGGAAGGCAGCGTAGGGCCACCACCAGGCAGCTGTCCACTACTAGGAGGTGTGAGGATTGGCAGCAGCTATCTGCTCTTTGCACCGCCTCAGATTGGTGGGAGCTGTTTGTTTCTGAAGGGAAAGAGAAGATAATGTAGCTCCTAGCAGTAAGCAGTACTGTAGCACCAGACTAACTGGCCTAACAATTTATTGTGCTGGGGAGAGAGACAAATTACATTGAGAGGAGAGAGGGACATGGTGATTTTAGGAGAGAGGGAAATGAAGCCAGGGTGGGAACAAGCTGGGTGAAAGAAGGAGATGGAGTTAGGAGGGGAGTGACATTGATGGAGCTTGGTGGAAGAGAGGGAGATGGAGATGGAACTGAAGGGTGAGACGGAGCTGAGGGGTAAGAGGGGGATGGAGCGAGGGACAGTGATGGAGCTAGGGGAGAAAGGGAGATAGTGCTGGGTGGAGATGGGGAGTTGGAGCTGGGGAGTGGGGGGATAGGGTTGGGAAGAAATGGAGATGGATCTGGAGGAGAAAGGGAGATGGATCTTGGGAGAAAGGGAGATGGATCTGGAGGAGGAAGGGAGAAAGGGAGATGGATCTTGGGAGAAAGGGAGATGGATCTTGGGAGAAAGGGAGATGGATCTAGGAGAGGAAAGGAGAAGAGAAAGGGAGATGGATCTTGGGAGAAAGGGAGATGAATCTTGGGAGAAAGGGAGATGGATCTGGGGGAGGAAGGGAGAAAGGGAGATGGATCTTGGGAGAAAGGGAGATCGATCTGGGGGAAGAACGGAGAAAGGGATCTTGGGAGAAATGGAGATGGATCTGGGGGAGAGAGCAAGATGGTTCTGGGGGAGAGAGGAAGATGGAGCTTGGGGAGAGAGGGAGATGAAGCTGGTGAAGAGACGTAGATAGATCTTATGGAGATGAAAAGGAGATGGGGTAAGAGAGAGTGAAGTAGGGGGGGATGGATCTGAGGGAGAGAGAGGGAGATGCTACATGTAAGTAAAAGCTTCCGGGACAGCAGGGCCACTATCAGGCGAGTACAGCCCATAATTGGTTAAGGTTGACCGACCATGAGGTCTGCAAGATTCCCTATAATGCCATGGGGTCCAATTGAGCACCTGACCACATTACGAGCTCGGTGATGGCATGGACCCCTGACAAAATAAAGTCTCTCCACATGCATGGCTGCAGTGGGAGGAATTAATGTCCAATCTATTCCTCCTAATGCTTAGAGGAGGACTGCAGGTGGACTGAGAGTTGAGGCAGCAGGTGCAGAGTGGTATACCGGTACCAAATCTAGAACCACTTCTAGTGAGTATATATATGATATGATTGAGTGGCTAATTATATATGATTGTATGTTAATGTCAGTGTTCGGCTATTTATGTATGCAGGTATCTGTGTTTGTCTGTTTGCTTGCCTGTGTGTATGTGTTATGTGTGTATGCATAGGTAATAACTTTAGTGACTAGAGATGTCCCGAATAGTTTGCTGGCGAATAGTTCCTGGCAAACATAGCTTGTTCGTGTTCGCCACGGATGGCGAACATATGCGATGTTCGGTCCACCCCCTATTCGTCATCATTGAGTAAACTTTGACCCTGTACCTCACAGTCAGCAGACACATTCCAGCATTCCAGCCAATCAGCAGCAGACCCTCCCTCCCAGACCCTCCCACCTCCTGTACAGCATCCATTTTAGATTTATTCGGAAGCTGCATTTTTTTTTTTTAGACATAAGTGTGTTATATTTGAGCATGCTAGGCTGAACGTGCGTATATCATGGCTAGTTGCACTGAGGGTATGAGTATATAGCAGTACATTGTTGTGAAAGATGGCTGTCATGTTTAGGGTGTAGCTTGCACGTTATCAACTGTGTATTTATATCAGCAGCTCCACCACTAGTTATAAATCAAATGTGAGTCACCCCATTAGATGAGACTAGTGAATAACATAATACATGAACGGTTAAGGTAAAGGCATGTAAGGAACTACGACAATAAACTCTTTAGGAGGTGAAATAATGACATGTTTAAATGCTTGCTACTTTACGATTAGTTAATGTGCAGAGAGCAGTTCATGTGATCAAAGGCATGGTGTGGAGGATCGGCTATAGTGGGACATGCTTGGCAGGCTGCTGTTTACTGCTTGTGCTCATCTGATACCTTCTGGGCACCAGGTGCAGACCCTGGGAGTCCCTGATACCTGGAACAACAAAGGCAAGTCTCTGGCTGAGTGCTGGGTTCGCCGCTTGAGGTGGTGGAAGCTTGTTTTGTCGGGTGGCCAGATAAGTCCCGGTGGTGCTTCACGTCCGGTGCGGGATTGTGGTGGCTTAAGGTGGAGGCGAGTGCTTGACGTGGGGCAGGCTCTGCATTTCTGTTTGTGCCTCCGGTCCCGTCTTCGACGCCTTTTGCGTTGGTGGATTTTAATGGGGACTGCTTCGCTTAGCTGTGGTGGAGCTTGTTAGGGCTGTGGTGGAGCTTGTTGGCGCTTCCTGCTTGTTATTTGCTTCCAAAATTGATTAAAGAGTCTGTCCAGCTTAGACTTAATTTCCTGCCATGCTTTGCTGGTACCAGGAGGACACGCGGCTGCCGCCATATTGGGAGAGTCGCAGATGAGTATGTCAGCCTGGGCGGCTGTGCTCTGTGCGTCCATTAGCTCCAGACAGCCTCTCAGGGGTGGACCGGGATAACCCCCACCGGTCCAGGGGGGGGGAACAGAGCTCCTGCCGGGAAGTAGTTCCTCCTGGGCATCCCAGGATCGGGAGATCGGCTGCCTCTCCCACCCGGTGAGCATCCGGCCACACTTGCCACGCGGAGGTAAGTATGACTCTGTCGAGTTGCTGACCGCTATTAAGCATGTCGGGTCGGTCAGGTAGGAGCAACATTGCTGGGTCATCCCCTTCTGGGGTGAAATTCGCTTGTTGATAGCTGCTTAAAGTGAGATATTGAGGGAGCCCACACGAAGTGCGTCTTTCCTCCATGACAGCTAGGCCCCTCCCCCAGGAAGCTGCATTCTTAGTGAGAGGAGGGACAGTGTAGCTGCTGCTGATTTAATAAGGAAATCGATAGCTAGGCTAGTTTCCAGTGTCCACTACAGTCCTGAAGGACTCATCTGATCTCTGCTGTAAGGACAGCACCCCAAAAAGCCATTTTTAGGGCTAGAACATCAGTCTGCTTTTTTTTTTTTCTGTGTAAGCTAATTGCAGTTGCCTGCCTGCCAGCATGTGTGTCAGGCTCACAGCGTATATTTTGCCCACTTGCCCAGTGCCACCACTCATATCTGGTGTCACAATAGCTTGCAGGGCACAGTGTCACACCAGTGCAACTCATATCTGGTGTAACAGTAGTGTACATTAAAAAAAGAAAAACTACAATTTTGACTGTGAAATAATAGCAGTCAGTTTCCTTCACACGTGTGCGTTTCAGGGCCTGCCAGGGCACAGTGTCACACCAGTGCAACTCATATCTGGTGTAACAGTAGTGTACATTTAAAACAAATAAAAAATGTTGACTGTAATAGATTGAATAGCAGTTAGTTGTCTGCAAGCGTGTGTGTCAGGCCTACAGCGTCTACTCTGCCAACTTCTGCCAGTGCACAGTGCCACTCATTTCTGTTGTCACAGTAGCTTGCACGCATAGTACCACTAATCGAAAAAAAAATGACAGGCAGAGGCAAACCAACCCGCAGGGGCTGTCGTGGTCGTGGTGCTGTGATTCCCTTTGGCCCTGGAATAATGCTGTGTTCAGTGGCCACGTACCCTGAACTTGAGGACATAGTTGAATGGCTAACACAGGACACCCAATCTTCTACAGCTTCCGCTTGGAACCTTAATGCACCATCCTCCACCAGCTTAGCTTTGGGCACCTCTCAAGTTACCACTCGCCCACCTGCCGCCACCACCAACACTAGCACCACAGCCACTTCACTTGATCTGTCAGAGGAGTTATTTACACATCAGTTGGAGGAAATAAGTGATGCGCAACCATTATTGCCAGAGGATGTAGATAACAGGGATATGTCTCAGTCAAGCAGCATTACACACATGGACGTACGGTGTGATGATGATGATGATGTACCCGCTGCTGCTTCCTTTGCTGAGTTGTCAGATACAAGTGAAGCGGTTGATGATGACTATGTGTCCGTGGATGTCACGTGGGTTCCCGCTAGAAGAGAAGAAGTACAGGGGGAAAGTTCAGATGGGGAGACAGAGAGGAGGAGGATACGAGTTGGAAGCAGGGGGAGGTCATCACAAGGAGCTAATGGCACAGTCAGACAGCATGCATCGGCACCCGGGGTCAGCCAGACAGCACGCCAATCAACGTATGCTGTTGCCACCACCAGAATGCCGTCATTGCAGAGCTCAGCAGTGTGGCTTTTTTTTGTGTGTCTGCCTCTGACAACAGCGATGCCATTTGCAACCTGTGCCAAAAGAACCTTGTCGTGGTAAGTCCAACACCCACCTAGGTACAACTGATTTGCGAAGGCACACGATCGCACATGACAAACACCTATGGGATCAACACATGAGTACAAGCAGCACACAAACTCAAAGCCGCCATCCTCCTCCTGGTTCAGCATCTTCAGCCACGTCAACCACTGATGTCCTCCTTGCCCCGTCTCAACCATCCGCCACTCCGTCTCTCGCCTTGAGCAGTTCCTGCTCATCTCCCCACAGTCAGGTGTCTATCAAGGACATGTTTGAGCGTAAGAAGCCAATGTCACAAAGTCACCCCCTTGCCCGGCATCTGACAGCTGGCTTGTCTGAACTCTTAGCCCGCCAGCTTTTACCATAAAAGCTGGTGGAGTCTGAGGCATTCAAAAAATTTTTAGCTATTGGGACACCACAGTGGAAGGTAACCGAACTAAATTTCTTTGCACAAAAGGCAATCCCCAACCTGTACTTGATTGTGCAAAAGGAAGTAATGGCATGTCTGGCACACAGTGTTGGGGCAAGGGTCCATCTGACCACTGATACCTGGTCTGCAAAGCATGGTCAGGGCAGGTATATCACCTACACTGCGCATTGGGTAAACCTGCTGACGGCTGCCAAGCATGGAATGCGTGGCTATGCAAGGGAGTTGGTGACACCGCCACGACTTGCAGGCAGGCCTGCTGCCACCTCCTCTACTCCTCCTACTCCATCCTCTTCCATAACCTCCTCGGCTGAGTACTCTTCTGCTGCTGCGTCTTGCTCCACATCAACGGCACCCCCCCAGCTCCCCATGTACTATTCCACATCCCGGATACGACAGTGTAACGCCGTCTTGGGGTTGACTTGCCTGAAAGCAGAGAGTCACACCGGACCAGCACTCCTGTCCGCCCTGAACGCACAGGTGGATCAGTGGCTGACTCCGCACCAACTGGAGATCGGCAAAGTGGTTTGTGACAATGGAAGAAATTTGTTGGCGGCATTGAAGTTGGGCAAGTTGACACATGTGCCGTGCATGGCACATGCGTGTAATCTGATCGTACAATGCTTTGTGCATAAGTACCCAGGCTTACAGGACGTCCTGAAGCAGGCCAGGAAGGTGTGTGGCCATTTCAGGCGTTCCTACACGGCCATGGCGCACTTTGCAGATATCCAGCGGCAAAACAACATGCCAGTGAGACGCTTGATTTGCGACAACCCGACACATTGGAATTCAACACTCCCAGTTCGACCGCCTGCTCCAACAAGAAAAAGCCGTTAACGACTATTTGTATGAATGGGGTGCTAGGACAGCCTCGTCGGAGCTGGGAATTTTTTTGCCACGTTACTGGACGCTCAATGCTTGTAGGCTCATGCGTCAACCTAGTCAGTCGCACCGAAGGCATCATCAGTGACATCATACCATTTGTTTTCTTCATGGAGCGTGCCCTGCAAAGAGTGCTGGATCAGGCCATAGATGAGCGTGAAGAGCAAGAGGAAGAGTTGTGGTCACCATCACCACCAGAAACAGCCTTATCAGCATTGCTTATCAGCCTTATCAGGATTGTGAGGAAGAGGAGTCAGAGGAGGAATGTGGCTTTGAGGAGGAGGAGGAAGACCAAGCACAACAGGCATCCCAGGGTGCTCGTTGTCACCTATCTGGTACCCGTGGTGTTGTACGTGGCTGGGGGGAAGAACATACCTTCAGTGAGATCACTGAGGACGAGGAACGGGACATGACTAGCTCGGCATCCAACCTTGTGCAAATGGGGTCTTTCATGCTGTTGTGCCTGTTGAGGGACCCTCGTATAAAAAGGCTGAAGGAGAACGACCTATACTGGGTGTCTACGCTACTAGACCCCCGGTATAAGCAGAAAGTGCCTGAAATGTTACCGAATTACCGCAAGTCGGAAAGGAATCCAGCAGTTCCAAAATAAATTAAAAAGTATGCATTACACAGCGTATAAGGGTGATGTCACAGCATCACGGGAATCTAACAGGGGAAGAGGTGAAAGTAATCCTCCTCCCACGACCACGCCGGCAAGGACAGGACGCTTTACAGACGTGTTGTTGATGGAGGACATGCAGAGCTTTTTAAGTCCTACGCATTGCCACAGCCCTTCGGGGTCCACCCTCAGAGAACGACTCGACCGACAGGTAGCAGACTACCTCGCCTTAACTGCAGATATCAACATGAGGAGCGATGGACCCCTTGACTACTGGCTGTGCAGGCTTGACCTGTGGCCTGAGCTATGCCAATTTGCGATAGAACTTCTGGCCTGCCCCGCTTCAAGTGTCCTGTCAGAAAGGACCTTCAGTGCAGCAGGAGGTATTGTCACTGAGAAGAGAAGTTGCCTAGGTCAAAAAAGTCTAGATTACCTCACCTTTATTAAGATGAATGAGGGATGGATCCCGAAGGGACTGACAGAGGGCGATACATTCAACTAAAAAAGGCTGAATGAGGGGGACGTAACAGGGATTAAACTGATAAGAATACTACTACTTAACACACCACTCCTATCTGGTGGCACATTAGATTGCACGCGCAGTGCCCCAAATTTGAAGTAGGAGGACCGACCAAGCATCTTTTTCCATCTCCCGGTTCCTAAAATCAATGCCATATACACGTCCCCTGATAGGGGACGTAACAGGGATTAAACTGATAAGAATAGTACTACTTAACAAACCACTCCTATCTGGTGGCACATTAGATTACACGCGCAGTGCTCCAAATTTGAATTAGGAGGACCAACCAAGCATCTTTTTCCATCTCACGGTTCCAAAAATCGATGCCATATACACGTCCCCTGATAGGGGACGTAACAGGGATTAAACTGCTAAGAATAGTACTACTTAACACACCACTCCTATCTGGTGGCACATTAGATTACACGCGCAGTGCCCCAAATTTGAAGTAGGAGGACCGACTAAGCATCTTTTTCCATCTCCCGGTTCCTAAAATCGATGCCATATACACTTCCCCTGATAGGGGACGTAACAGTGATTAAACTGATAGGAATAGTACTACTTAACACACCTTATAATAACGCAGAGAGAGGCAATGCAGAGAGAGGAATCTGAAGAAGAGGAGTCAGAGGAGGAAGGTGGCTTTGAGGAGGTGGAAGACCAAACACAGCAGGCGTCCCAGGGGGCTTGTTGTCACCTTTCGGGGACCCTTGGTGTTGTACGTGGCTGGGTGGAGGAAGAGACCTTCAATGACATCAGTGAGGACAAGGAACGTGACATGGCTAGCTTGGTATCCAACCTTGTGCAAATGGGGAGTTTGCGGTTGTGCAAATGGACTGTTTGCGGTTGTTTGCGGTGCGTTAAACGGGGAGTTTGGTCTGTCACTGTGAAGCGGGCATAACCCTTACACTACCTGATCGATACAACATCATACCTGATGTTTTAAAGCAGGTTATTCCAAACAATTTAGGAATGTTAGGTGATTTATGCCCTTTATGGATTAAAACCAGACTCTGCATCAAATATGTAATTTTCCATGGGAGTTTTGCCATGGATCCCCCTCCGGCATGCCTCAGTCCAGGTGTTAGTCCCCTTGAAACAACTTTTCCATCACTATTGTGTCCAGAAAGAGTCCCTGTGGGTTTTAAAATTCGCCTGCCTATTGAAGTCTATGGCGGTTCACCCGGTTCGCCCTTCCATGAACATTTGCGGAAATTCTCGTTCGCCGTTCGCGAATGGAAAATGTTATGTTCGCGACATCTCTATTAGTGACTAATTTTGTATGTATGAGACTGAGCACAGCTTGTTAGGTATGTGTGTGAGAGTGGTTCATCTTTTATGTGTGAGTATGACTATCTATGACTAGTATATCTATCTGAGCGTATTGAATCAGCTGACCTTACTGCAACCGGAAGCCTGAATCTATCACTGCATTGAGGAAATATTATGCAGAGAAGATTTACTTGCTTATTTTAATATCAAAACACTTAGGATTTTGATAAGTTGAGGCTGTGAATTAAGGAATAATTAGTGCAGAATTTAACCTCAAATTAAGTAATGTGCCAAAACCAAAAAAGTTAAATGACAAGCTTTGGAGATTTGCATTCATTAATCACTAGGTATACTGAGCAACTGATCTACACACATAACACCTTCAATTAAAATAAAACTTAAACACAAGTTTTTAAGGTATGCCTTAATATCTCAACATCATGTATACATTATAAGAAACACTTTGCAAATGAAATATTTTATTGCAAGCTCTGCTGCTTTAGGTAGAGGAGGGATTACATTCAGCTGGTTCTGGGTGGTTTCAATTTGGAAGTTGGTAAGTAATATTTTTGCATTTAGATTGGCTAGTGGTAGTTAGCTCATGCATTAGAATCCTGAGGAGGACTTAATCTATTGGCTAGGAGCAAAGTAAGGCGCAAAATCAGCAACATTTTAAAATATATATAAGGCTCTATTTAGCACTTTAATTTGCGTTGCCAGCAACTCTCTGAGTAGTGCCAGCCGAAGGTGGAACAGCTCCTCGAAGAAGTAGCATGTAGAGCGGCAGCCATCGAAGGAGAAGATCGATTAGGGTCCTGCCTCTTGGCTGCTCCTGGCCCTACTGATTATGTTGGGATTGAAGTGTAACATATTCATCCTCACCTTGCGGTATCTGTGCTCAGCGGCCATCTGCTACATGCTGGTGGACACCGGCCGCTGTGGTTCCACACCAAATTATAGCTCTACGTCCATCCACGGTGATGATGACGTTGGCGTGCGTGTGACGTCATGTGGGAGACGTGCGCACGTTCTGGGGTCAAAAGCCGATTTCAGCCACATTTGTAAAAGACTTATTTAAACGCATTTCTACTTCTCCTCTTTGCCCTGTCGTGGTTTCCCTTAGTGGTTGTCCGAGACTGTGTTCCTAAGCGTTTATTTCTGGTATTTGACTTTGGCTTCGTTTTGACTTCTCTGTATTCTAGTATCCTTGACTTGTGGCTTTCCCTCATCGCTGTGTCTCATTCTGTGTACCCAACCTCGGCAAGTATTCTGACTATTTTATGGTACGTTAAGTCCGGCCATTCTAAGGTCCAGTAAGATGCTAGCTTTTAGTCCTAGGTGTAATACAGTTCTCCGTGCTGGATCAACTAGTAATCCTGACAGTGAGGCCAGCCCAGGTGATGTAGCATCATCAGCCGGTACGACTGGACAACACGAGTACCCCAACATTGTGATGCTTCAATCATGTAAACATGAGACAAGAGAAGCCCAGGAAGCAGGGCAAAGTATGGACAAGTACAGCAATTTGCTGGGAAGAGGCAAATCCGTGCCAAAAGGTGCCCAAAATGAATTTGGACCCTAAAAAACAGATTAGAAGAAAATGTGGTTCCTGCTACTATGATTTTTAATGTGCTGTGGACGAGCTTACAGCTGGGTACAACTGGGTTTTTTGCCTTCTTTTGGATCAACATCAAAAAACATATGTGAGGAAGGCTGAACTTGATGGATGCAAGTCTCTTTTCAGCTATGTAACTATGTAACTATGTAACTATGATGAATTTCAGCTATGCCTATCCAGTTCTGATGAAGAGAAATTGAATGCAGATGTGAGGATGTTCCCTGCTTCTCAAGAGACTGACTGTTTGGGAGAATGCTTAAATGGCAGCAGTGGTGAATACAAACCCCTTGAAAAGATTAATGCTACTAAACAATATTTCTAATTTAAGTAAATCTATTTCAAGGAATATCACAACTCACGCAGGTCAGTGTAAGGTTTCCGTCAATGAAACGTGTAGAAAGGAAACGTTAGCTTTTTAATCGCTAATATTTCGGTTGTGGTTGCATTAAAGTAAAAAGTTTAATTTCAGTTTTAAGGAATGTTGATGTTGTCAAGAAGACGATTGGTTAGGAACTAGACATAGGTCAGATTGAATGGCCTTTTCAGGACCCCCCATTTCCTAATTTTAGATTATCACCTTTGGGTTTAGTTTCTAAAAGAGAGCCTACATTGAATAAACCAATTGTACCAATGGTTTGTTAATTTTAATTTTATTATTGTGAGGCATTTTCTACGTTTAAAAATTAGGTTATCGGTTTTAAATCTGTCTTATATTTACCAGTTCATTATTTGGATGTTTTATTTATTGGTTCCTCTCAAGGTAATGAATGAAGTTACCATTTGACACATGTTGTACCTCTGCCAAAGATGGTATTCCTTTGGTGGTTGAGAAGTCAGCTAAACCTGCATGTTGTTTGCAATTTCTTGGAATGACTGTTGACTCTGTGGCTATAAAGTGTCAGCTTCCGCTTGAGAAGCTATTACATTTGAAACTTGAGATTGACCATATGTTATTGCTAAAGAAGGTGTCAGTTAAGTGTTTTCAATCTTTACTGTGGCTTTTGTCCTTTGCAGGCAGAATCATGCCAATGGGTAGTTTTTTTTGTAGAAGAATGACTTTAACTTGTGCTAGTAAAAAAAATTGCCTTCTCATTATGTTCAACTGACCGTATCCATTAAAAAAGATTTAGTAGTATGTAAAAGTTTTTTGAAGGACTACAATGGTAGGACTTTTTTTGCAAGCAGATTTCACTTTTAATCCCAATTTGCAGTTTTTTGTTGATGCATGTAGATCTTTTGGTTTTGGCATATTTTGGCATAAAAATGCAGATCTTGTGTTAGGCCTGAGCATTGCATTGAAGCTGGTTTAATGAACAAGTTAAAGTTATTAGAACATTTTTCCCATTGTTTTAGCACTTTGGATCTGAGGTGAGCAATTTCAAAATAAAAATATTCTATTTCATTTTGATAATATTTAAGTAGTTAACCTACTGAGGAATATAGTTTTATTGAGCTCACATTATAACATTTGGTTAAAGCAGTACATATTTCAAGCTCAAAAAATGCAATAGCACATGCTCTCATCTGCAGTTCAACAGGTTCAAGGTTTTGGCTCCAGAGGCAAAGGCTGGGGGTTAGCGATGTTGTTACGGTTGCCTCCAGGCTAGCTGAAAGTTGGACCGTAGAAAGGATGCTCCTAGCGCTCATCAAAGGACCATCAGCACCGTAGACACCATAAATACTGCAGACTCTACGAACTGCCGCTGCTGGGCTGGGATCTCGCCGTCTGCTATCCACCCTGGACCTATGACCAGGCTCCAGGTTCCAGTAGGTGAACCTCTTCCTTCTGTAGAGCGAAGCAGGATCAGGAACAAGAGCTCTTACAAGAACTCAGTAGCTAAGGGAGTATGCAGAGCATAGCAATCTCTGTAGTGATTATAGCTGTCTCCTACAAACACGAGTCGAGGCTGCGAGTTAGAGGGTCAAGTAGTTCTCTTTTAATCAGCACCAAGGGGCTTTCTTTTATGCAGGTTTTACACACATAGTACCACCCACAGGGTTTTGTAAAACAACCAATAAAACACGTAATATACAGTAAAACACTCCCATTCATTCCCACAAAATCCTCCTCTCTGCCTGTGATATAATTACTGTACACAATGGGTTAATGTAATTATCACAGGCACTTTTATATCTAGCTATGTGTGTATCTAATTAAGGGAATGTGGGTGCAATAAGACAACACACAGGGCAAATAAGAAAAACATATAAATCATAAGGGATAAAACCAAAAACACATAGTGTGATGTTACATGACAATATTTGCAAAATTGTTGTGAACAATATGACAGGGTTACTCAAACAACTTTTTGTAAACCACTGGTTTTGATTGTAGCAAAACCTTTCTGTAGAGGTCTGCAACCGCCAAACGGCAAGGAAAAACTATATATAAACATACCTTTTTTATCAGCGCCAAATTCTCCCCTCAGTCTGATCCTCCTCGGCTGACATCACTCCACATCACTTGATGGGGAGGAAAGTAAGAGAGGGCTGGTTGAGGGGAGGACATGGGTGGTACAAAGTGGGGAGGCATGCCTCCAATGGCTGTCTGGCACCAGCATGAAGTATGCGCTGGCATTAGCTGCCAATTTGCTGCGCAGAGTTGATATAAGCCAGCCTGGAACTTTGCTTTTGACTTATTAATAATGCTGCATGAGGTGGAGTTACATAACCGGCAGCTAATGGCATAATCTCTGTGCAAAGTTTTAAGGCGAAGCGCAGGGCATACCGACTCCAGGCACCATGACTACTTCAAATTTTCAACCGAACGCTTTAATGTGCAGGGCTAGCATGCCAGTGATTGACAAAGATACATGTGAGGATTAATTTGAGGTATATCATGACCTTATATGGGGCAAAATGGAAAGATATTGGGTCAGTTTGACACTATAGTAAAAGGTTGGCTTATTGCTTGATGAACTGCAAAATTACTTAAAACTAGAAAGCGTATATTTTGCATTGGAATGATAGTGTTGTGTCTTTGATCTGTTTTGATAATAATGAAGCCCATGGAACAGCGCAGTCAGGGGAGTGGGCCTTGACAGAGCCAGGAGTAGGCAGGGGAGTAACCAGTTAAAGGGGCGTGGATATCTGTAAATGGGGGTTGGAAGACAGGAGTATATTAAGCAGCCATTTTATGAGTAAGGGACATTTTAACAGAACTGACACTTACCTGGTAATTGTTTGGCAGGTCTGTGTTGGTTTTTTTCTTTTCTCTTTCAGGTCATGGCATCGCTGGAGGAGATCCTGGAGGGAGTGAGAGCTGCTGTGCGGGATAGAGGACTGGCCTGGCTTCATGAGCAACAGGGGGCTCAGGGTCCCCCCCCTGCGGCGGCTGCACGGCGTTCCATGAGGAGGGCGAGACCGCCCCAGCGGCTGAGCCCAGGCGTGGAGCCCGAAGTCGGCAGACGGAGGAGCCCGTCGGCGGAGGCTGTTGGGGCCCTGGATGAGGTTGCGGGCCCCAGCGGAGTGGAGGAACCGCGGCCGGCACCGTCTGTTCAACGCAGTGCCGGTCGGGCGCGAGCAGCAGCCAGGCCGCGGCCTGCCACGCGGTGCGCGCCCCGCCAGAAGGTGGCTGGCAGGACGGTTGCGGCAGGAGCCAGGACCCAGAGCGGATCGGATGGAGGGAGCAGTGAGCGGATGCGGCCCGGTGAGTCAGGGAATGGCGCTGGGGCCGGGCAGCGGGCAGGGGGCAGAGTGGAGGCCTCTAGAGACCAGGCGGTCCCCCTGATGGCAGGGGGAGCCTCTGGACACGGGGACACATCGGGGGCGGCCTATAGTGGGGCCAGGTGCAGCCCTGGGGACACAAACGGCGGGTCCACCCAGTCAGGTACCTTGGGGCAGGCAGGGCCCACGGCTTTGGGGGACTTGGGGCGCCAGGAAAGGCAGGCGGAATCCCCAATTCACACGGCAGCCCAAAGAGGGCCAGGTGCAGCGCGTAGGGATAGCTCCCAGGAGTCAGCCCAGGGCATGGAAGCAGGATGGGTTAGGAGAGAGTGGGAGGGCCCCAGGGGCGGCTCCCAGGGGCAGCTGGATCTTACACACAACCCTAGGCCGCATCTCAGTAGGGAACAGCACGGCGTCAGTGCCAGGCGTGACAGGAGGCGGGCGGAAGGGTGGAGGGGCAGAGAGAGGAGCCGGTCCACAAGCAGGCATAGTAGATGGAGATCAGTTTTGGGGGAACGGAGGAGGAGGCAACGGCGCAGCGCCTCTGGGTCATCAGGCAGGAGCTCGCCAGGTCAGCGGCGCAGCGCATACGGCCGGGAGGGCCAGGCAGTGGGACGGGACAAGGTGCGGAACTACAGGCAGGAGCGTAAGGAGGTGGGGCGGGTATGTGATCATGTGGACACACTACCCAGGTGTCGTTCTCCTTGCAGGTCACGCTGCCCTACACCCGCGGTCCTGAGGCAGGGCCAGGCTGACAGGAGTCGGCGCCTATTGGATGCTCCGGAGCCAGGCATGGCGGACGGAAGGGAGACGAACCCACGGCCTTCCGCGGCCTCGGGCTCGGGCGGTGAGTCAACTGTTGCACCACACGCAGGAACACTGTTGAATTGTTTAAAATCTTTCTTAGACTCATGGGCGGGTGGGGAAGTATCTTCACCTCAGTTTGGGAGAGTGTGGACGTGTGAGAAGGGTCAAGGGTCGTCGGGAAGGGCCGAGGGTCCGGCACAGGATAGCGAGGTGGGTTTATCTGTGTCTGAAGCTAGTAAGGAGTCGGGGGAGAAGGCAGGTGTAGGGGGCGAAATTACCGACGCTGCGCGGCAAAACGTGCATGTGTCTTTCTCGGGCCCCTTAGGATGTCATTTAAAATTGGAAGTAAAGGAAAAGATTTGGAAGGGTGAGTTTGTGGAGGTTGTTTCCCTCCTCCCATTGGAGGAGTTTTTGGACATGAAGGAGGAGGACAAGAAGGACGCGAAGAAGGAAGAGGAGGAGAAAAAACGTAGGTATTGGAAGATTCCCAAAACATTTGGGAACTGGCTGAGGGCCTTTTGTATCCTGGCCAGTGTGATAGGGGAAAAGTCCCCGGATAAATGCTCCCAACTGTTTTGCTATCTAGACGGGATTGGGGACGCGTACCAGACTTACGGAGGGGTCGCCTGGTGGAGGTACGATGAGCAATTCCGCCAAAGGTTAGCGGCGAATCCCAGTATGCGGTGGGATCAAATGGACCTCCCCCTCTGGATGCGGCTCATGATGGCACAGAAGGCTGCGCCCTTTCACGGGACGGCCGGTGCGGCCCCTGGGGGACCTGCATCGGCCGGACAAAAGAAAGGCTTCTGTTGGCTCTTTAATGAGGGCCAATACAAATGGGGAACGTCGTGCAGGTTTAAGCACGAATGCTCCGGTTGTGGAGGGGCCCATGGAGCCAGTCGGTGTTTCAAACGAGGTAAGTCTGCACCAGGAGTGGGAGCCAGCAGAGCAACGGCCCCCTCCGCTGCCGCGGGGGGCAACCCCGGTGAAAATAGGCGAGATGCTACCGTGGCTAAAACAGTACGTTAACCAACAGGACGCCGATTTTTTATGGCGGGGTTTTACGGAGGGGTTTACCATACCGTTTCAGGGTAGGGACGTGGGGAGGTTATGTAGTGACCTCAAATCGGTGGGGGAACACCCAGAGGTTGTGCGGGACAAGTTGCTGAAGGAGGTGCAGCTGGGTAGAATGGCAGGGCCGTACGCGGTTCCGCCGTTGTCTGACTTGAGGGTGTCCCCGCTGGGGGTAGTCCCCAAGAAGGAAGCAGGCAAGTTCCGGTTGATGCATCATTTATCATACCCGAAAGGGGCGTCAGTAAATGATGACATTGACGAGTTGCTCCATTTCATGTGCGTATTTTGAAAAGTTTAGCACGTTCTTGGAATGGGTAGTACGTAGGGAAACGGGCGGGGGTACAGTGGTCCATTACCTGGACGACTTCCTGTATGTGGGCCCGGCAGGGTCCGACAGATGCGCCCAGATACTACGAGTTTTTCAAAGGGTAGCGCAACAGTTTGGGATTCCTTTGGCTGAGGATAAGACGGTGGGTCCGACCGAGTGCCTGAGTTTTTTGGGTCTGGAAATTGACTCGGTCAGGGGGGAATGTAGGCTGCCGGAGGAGAAGTTGAGGTTGCTCCGCCAGCAAGTGAGTAAAGGGCGCTAGGAAGGTTACCCTGAGGGGACTGCAGTCCCTGCTGGGAAGCCTTAACTTCGCTTGTAAGGTGATCCCCATGGGGAGGGTTTTTTGTAGACTGCTAGCAAGGGCTACCTGCGGTGTTGGGCTGCCGAGTCACTACATCAGGGTGTCGGTGGGCATGAGAGAGGACTTGGACATTTGGGACCGGTTCCTCACTAAATTTAACGGGCGGGTGTTTTTTAGGGATGCGACAACAGCATCAGGTGACACTGGGTTGTTTACGGACGCCTCGGGGAGCGTTGGCTTCGGGGCATACCTTGGGGGCAAGTGGTGTGCCGAGGTTTGGCCTAAAGCTTGGTCAGAGAGCCCCTTGATTAGGAACCTGGCCTTCTTGGAGCTTTTTCCGGTAGTGGTAGCAGTATCGCTCTAGGGTAGGGAGCTCAAGGACAAAAAAGTTATCTTCCACTCTGATAACATGGCGGTGGTACAAGTAATTAATAGTCTCTCGGCGTCGTCCCTTCCCGTGGTAAGGTTGTTACGACAGCTAGTGCTCTTGTGTATGTCTTGGAATATTGTCTTCAGAGTGCGGCATGTGCCGGGTCTGCTGAATGTGGTCGCTGACGCTCTGTCTTGTTCGCAGTGGGAGCGGTTTCGGGAAGCGGCGCCGGACGCACAAGCGAATGGGCAGGCGTGCCCAGAAGAGATGTGGTGGCTCGGGACATCGTGCTTGGGCGATATATAAGGAGCTCGTTAGCACCGGGGACTTGGGCCGCTTATACAAAGGTTTGGAGTGAATGGGAGGAGATGATGGCACAGGCTGGATACGCTGTTGTGGCTTCTTTGCAGGTTGGTGGCAGGTGGGTCGTCCCCTTCTAGGGTTGAGCGCTACATGTCTGCCCTGGCTTTCCTGTTCAAGTTTAACGGGTGGGAGGACTTGACAAAACATTTCTTGGTGAAACAAACCTTGCGGGGATTCAAGAAAGGCAGGAGGTCGGTGGATGCGAGGAGGCCCGTGTCCTTTGCCACCCTTCAAGGGCTGGTGGAGTTGTTGAATGACTTGTGCATATCGGCATTTGAGGTAACTTTGTTTTCCGCGGCTTTCGTATGGGCTTTCTTTGGGGCGTTTCGAATTGGAGAATTGGTAAGTGCCAATAGGACAGGGACGACGGGTCTCCGGTTCGAGGATGTGGTAGTCGAACAGGACAAGGTCGTGATTTGGCTTCGGCGCTCGAAGACAGACGTCTTCGGAAAAGGTAAGAAAATTGTCTTGTCCTCGTTACCGGGGTCCACGGTGTGTCCGGTGTTATGTGGGGACAGGTTTTTGCAGATCCGCCCAAAGGTCGGTGGTTGCTTCCTGATACACGAGGATGGGCGAACGCTGTCGCGCTTTCAGTTCTTGCGGGTCTTTCGCATGGGTTTGGCGAAATTGGGCTTCCAGCCTGGGCAATTTGGTACACACTCCTTCCGCATTGGGGCTGCGACTGAGGCGGCGCGTCTCGGGCTAGGAGAGGAGTGGATAGAGCGGATTGGGAGATGGGAATCCATCCGGTTCCGCGCATATGTGAGGCTGGATAGGTTGGTGTGAATGGAATTGTGTGGTTGTGGGAAACAGGTGCTCTGCCAGATAACTGAATTTGTTTATTTTCAGGCTTGGTCGCTTGGCTGGTGGGTCACTCGTTTGTCTACTGGGCGGAGAAGAGGGCCGTAGTTCGGAGTCAAGGCACACAACTGGGTTTTCTTCTGGACACAGTGGACCTTTGGTGGTTTGGTTTTCGGGGTTTTAGCTGGCAGAGCATAAGTGGGGAGATTTTTAGGAAGATATCAAGGGGGTCTGCCCCGGACATACTTTTAATTCACGGTGGGGGCAATGATTTAGGTTTGGTTCCCCAAAAGGTGTTGATCAGGAGGATGAAGAGGGACGTAGATAGGGTGCGGGAGCTGGTCCCTGGCATGGTGGTAGTGTGGTCTGAGATGGTGCTGCGGTTGAACTGGAGGCATGCCAGGGACCCGGCGGCTGTGGCACGCTGCCGAGGTAAAGTTAATAAGGCCATGGCAGTTTTTATTCGGAGGATAGGGGGGGTCCCGGTGAGGCATGTAGAACTGGAGGGTATTGTGACGAAACCAATCTCGCCACATTGTATTGGAGGAGCCTGGTTGCCCGCCTGCTGCCTTTGGACTACGGCCCCTGGACATATTGCTCTATGAAAACTATATTTGGGCATATAATAATGTATATGGCTGCTACTGGCCCTTTAAAATCATCTATGAACAGATTGGGACTTTTGGGACTACTGTCCCTTTAAGACTGTGAAGCATATTCTAGTGTACTGCCTGTAATATTGTATATGTATTCATGTGTTAAGTTTAACCTGGGTGATATGTATGCAGCATTCATCTTATTGTTCGGTGGAATCACTCCATTCATTATATTGAGTGAAACTACCGAACCAGACCACCCAGGAATAAGTCTGCCTCCAATTACGGTTTGCAACAATGTTGCAAACGGGTAATTGGCAATCAGTGTAATGTATTCTTTGTCCTCTGGGTGGCCGCCATTCGGGAAACAAACACGTGGCGGCGGCCATCTTAAACTACCGAACAGCGGTGTTTTGCCGTCGAGTGTCTGGAACTAAAATCGGACACTTGACTAGGCAAACACCGCTGAGACCTCCATACTTCCAGAAATTCGTATGGAAACTACCGAATGACCCGCCGTTCGGTAGAAAAAACCCCACAAACAAGGGAATTCATTCAAACCCTCTCCAGGCTCTATAACACAGGCAATTCGTCTGTTTTCATTCCCTTGTTTGTGACCGACCGCAGGGCCAAAATGCATGGAACTGTTTTTGGATACTTTACCCATGCGGTCGGTCAAATCTTTGGAACTTCATATCTCCCGAACTGTTCATCCGAATGACTTGAATTTTGGATATGTTTCCCCCCTGAATAAGGGCTATCCAGCGATGCTGGATTTAAAGGTGTACCCCCTGTTTTTGGGGTACATCCAGAACTTGGCTGGAAAAGTGTACCGGATAATTGGGTTTAATGTTATCTGAGGGGAGGGGATGTGTGGGCTGAACCATGTATGTGATTGGTTATTTTATGCCTCCCCCTGGGTGGGGCCTGTATGTGTACTCATGTAATAAAAACCAGGCTGGGTGCCCCAGCACCTCAGACCACTGCTTGACCCTCAACACGGAGCCTTGTCTCGTTCTTGGGGGGGATTCACTGTATGCTGTTGGAGATTGATTGCTAAGGAGTATAAGCTGATGTCTGCTTTTCCTATTCATCTGCTAGCAGCTATTTTTGAGGTTCCAGCTGGAGTGCTACCTTATTCACCTATATCCAGTTCGTGAGTTTTGGTGTTTTTACAGTAGCTGTGCCTTTTTGGGAAAAGGGGATTATCGCCTAAACTGATTTTTCCCGTTTTATGCTGAAACGGTCCGTAACAGGTATGTTGCCGGTTACTTTCGACGGGATGGAGTGCACCTGTCTGAGGTTGGGTGTGATTGATTGAATTTAGGTTTCCAAGAAGGAATTGCTAAAGCCCTATTTATGTGTGGTGGGGGTCGCTCGAGACATTAAGGGATCAAGTCTCTTGCTATGGCGGGATAGGGCTTGGGTAATTGGAAGGTAGGAGGAGTATCAAGTGGTTAGGCTAAAGTTAGGCTGGATTAGACCGGAGTGTTAAAGGGTTTGTGGGTTCGAGCTCATCGGTGGCTCCGAACCAGGTGGTGTAGGGGGGTCTCGGTACACCCCTACAGTTAAAAAAGTTATGGATATGGGGCCTCTTTGGTAGGCCATGTGTTATGTGTTATTTGTTATTTATAATGTTATGTATTGTTATTGGTCGGGGTCATTGCCGGGGGTAATTTATGTACGGTGGGGGATGGGGGTAAATTTATATTATGTGGCAATGACCCCAATTTGTTACCTTGTTTATAATAATAAATAAAGCTGTGGACTTTTATATTCCAACAGAAATACGGTGTCTGTAAGTTATTGGGGTGTTGGGGTAAACATCGCACCTTCCGAATAACGACTGTGCGCATGTCATGAAGCCCATGGAACAGCGCAGTCAGGGGAGTGGGCCTTGACAGAGCCAGGATGTCACGTCTAAACATTTGTTATGAAGGAACACAACTGCAGATTTCTTATAGTTTGAATATTTATTATAAAAAGTAAAAGGTATTGACTTTAATTCCAATTTACAGGTACTGTAGCTTTAAGTAATAAACGATAACTGAAGTCCACAATTATAGGCACTGTAGCTTTAAGTAGTAAACGATAACTGAAGTCCACAATTATAGGCACTGTAGCTTTAAGTAGTAAACGATAACTGAAGTCCACAATTACAGGCACTGTAGCTTTAAGTAGTAAACGATAGTAAATTGCAGACACTGAATCAATAAAGAGTCTCTTAGTAGAATCAACGGTTTAGGTGATAAGCAGTCACAATAGCTGTTCCATAGACTTTAACCGAAGCAAGACAGATGCAGCTAACTGAGATAAAGTATGAGTTGAAGTTAGCTGTAACGGTTTTGTATTATCGAAGGATTTTGGAGACAGAAAATAACAGCTTGAGATGCAATGCTTATCACAGAGGTTTTACTTAGCTTCCGGCACATAGAACACTGGTTCCCGAGATCTCCTCAGAGGCGTTTATCCTGGATGGAGAGTGTTAAGCTTTTAGTTGTGGATGAGGAGAGGTGAAGGGAACTTGCAGAGTCTTTCAGTCCGGTCTGGTAACAGAGGTTTTCACAACGAAGTTGTAGCCGGTTCGTGAGTACGGAACGTAGTTCAATAATCCAGCCTAGATCAGCTGGTGCAGTCAGATTAAATAGGCAGACCGTGTCATAAAGGGGTGTGGCTAGGCTCTGTGGAACCAGGAAGTAAGAGGATACCATAGTTAAGGCATGACAGTACCCCCTCTTTAATGAGCAACCTCTGGGTGCTATTGACTTGGTTTAGAAGGGTAACGCTTGTGAAATTTGGAAATCAATTTGTCAGCATGAACGACAGAGGAGTTTTCCCATGTATCTTCATCAATTCCATATCCTTTCCATCTGATGAGGTATTGTAAGGAGCCACGATGGATCCTTGAATCCAGTATACTTTGAATTTCGTATTCTTCTTCACCCTGGACCAATATGGGATCAGGAGAAGTAGTGACATTTCTTTGGAAAGGGTCAGGATGATGAGGCTTCAACAAGGACAATTGATTGGATCTTTGGCATACAGAACAAGATTTGACATAAGATTCGATAGTTTGGTCTTGACGAGGCCACCAACAGTATCTTTTAGACAATTCAAGGGTCCTTTTCATACCTGGATGACCTGCCAGAGGAGAATCATGAATAAATTCAAGTACTTTAATTCTGAAAGAGGGAGGTACATAAATCCGGTCTTTAAAATAGTAGAGACCGTTTTTCTTGGATAATTTCATTGATTTAGGAAGTTCAAGAGCATCTTCACTGAGACCTTTAATGTCGTCAATAAGAGAAGATAAGATTCCAATGACTTTAGGCAAAGGAGGTTCTTGAGGAGTTTTGTGTTGAGAAAGGACAGCTCCAATTGCAAAATCCGAAGCATCCGTTTCAAGGACATAAGGATATGAAGGATTTGGAAGTTGAAGGATAGGAGCTGTTGTAAACTTTCTCTTTAATTCACCAATGACTGTAGGAGGAGGAGACTCCAGTTCGGTGTCAGAACAACATGAGGTTTTAGCTGGTTCTTTCGTAGACTGAAGAATTGGAATTTGCTGTAAACATGTTTCTTTACAATAATGTGAGTTAAAGGTGAGAGAGAAAGGAAACCATGAGATTTGAGGGTTGTGGTTCCTTAACCAGTTGATCCCTAATATAATAGGAAAAAATGGTGATGAGATAACATCAAATATAAGACTTTCCGTATGAGTATGATTGATGGTTACTTTTAGAGGGACGGATTCATGAAGTATTGGTCCCGATGAGATGAGGGACCCGTCAATCACTTTAACAGGTACAGAAGTTCTTTTACGAACACAAGGAATTTTATTCTTTGTTACAAAGGCTGAGTCGATGAATACTCCATTTGCACCGGAATCGATAACAGCCTTGGTTATGATTCTTTTATTGTCCCACTGTAATACAAGAACGATAGGGGACATTTGAGTATTTGCTGTAGAGGGAAGTACACTTAGGATGGAAGAGGCATGAGACTGCCTTCTGCCTTTTATCCGTTTTAATGAAGGACAATCAGAGACTAAATGAACTTGAGAGGCACAATACATGCAGAGGTTTAACATACGTCTTCGATTTTTCTCTTCAGGAGTGAGGGGACTTCTAATTATCCCTATTTCCATAGGTTCGATTGGTTCAGATGGGTTGTCAGGAGGCTTTGGAGCCCCTATTTCCATAGGTTCACGTGGTATGGAATTCTTATCTGGAGCTTTTGAGGGAGTGAAAGGTTTGCGGTCTTTTGAATGTGAAAGGGCTTTTTCGGCCTTTCTTTCTCTTAATCTTCTGTCAATGCTGATTGATAGGCGAATTAGAGCGTTCAAATTAGTAGGGAGTTCTGTTCTAGATAATTCATCTTTTACAGCTTCCGATAAACCAATTCGAAACTGGTTGCGCAATGTGATGTCATTCCATTGCGTTTCTATAGCCCATCTTTTGAATTCAGCAATGTAATCTTCAACGGGTCTATTTCTTTGCTGTAGTGTTCTGATTGTTAAATCAGCTGTAGCTTGTTTGTTAGGATCTTCATAGAGAAGAGACATGGCTTCAAAAAATTCATCTAGTGAATTTAAAATGGGGTCATCGTTTTCCAGAAAGGAATGGGCCCATGACATAGGTTCACCTCTTAGAAAGGAAATAACCGAACAAACTTTAGTTCTTTCTGTAGGATAGGATCTAGGTTTCAAAGCAATTAAAAGTTTGCAAGAGTTGAGGAACTCCCTGTATCTGGAACGATCTCCATAGAACTTTTCAGGGTTACACACAGCAGGATCACTAGCCGAGTGCAGAGTAGTATGAGGAGTATGAGTTTGTAAATCTCTGATATAAGTGAGAAGTCTTTCATTAGTAACTTGCAGGTCTTGCACACTTTGGGCTAGTGCATTAACTCTTTGATTCAGCGTAGCTATAGTAGAATCGAAATCTGCTGGATCCATTACAATGGCTGGATTATTCTGTCACGTCTAAACATTTGTTATGAAGGAACACAACTGCAGATTTCTTATAGTTTGAATATTTATTATAAAAAGTAAAAGGTATTGACTTTAATTCCAATTTACAGGTACTGTAGCTTTAAGTAATAAACGATAACTGAAGTCCACAATTATAGGCACTGTAGCTTTAAGTAGTAAACGATAACTGAAGTCCACAATTATAGGCACTGTAGCTTTAAGTAGTAAATGATAACTGAAGTCCACAATTACAGGCACTGTAGCTTTAAGTAGTAAATGATAACTGAAGTCCACAATAACAGGCACTGTAGCTTTAAGGAGTAAACGATAGTAAATTGCAGACACTGAATCAATAAAGAGTCTCTTAGTAGAATCAACGGTTTAGGTGATAAGCAGTCACAATAGCTGTTCCATAGACTTTAACCGAAGCAAGACAGATGCAGCTAACTGAGATAAAGTATGAGTTGAAGTTAGCTGTAACGGTTTTGTATTATCGAAGGATTTTGGAGACAGAAAATAACAGCTTGAGATGCAATGCTTATCACAGAGGTTTTACTTAGCTTCCGGCACATAGAACACTGGTTCCCGAGATCTCCTCAGAGGCGTTTATCCTGGATGGAGAGTGTTAAGCTTTTAGTTGTGGATGAGGAGAGGTGAAGGGAACTTGCAGAGTCTTTCAGTCCGGTCTGGTAACAGAGGTTTTCACAACGAAGTTGTAGCCGGTTCGTGAGTACGGAACGTAGTTCAATAATCCAGCCTAGATCAGCTGGTGCAGTCAGATTAAATAGGCAGACCGTGTCATAAAGGGGTGTGGCTAGGCTCCGTGGAACCAGGAAGTAAGAGGATACCATAGTTAAGGCATGACACAGGAGTAGGCAGGGGAGTAACCAGTTAAAGGGGCGTGGTTATCTGTAAATGGGGGTTGGAAGACAGGAGTATATTAAGCAGCCATTTTATGAGTAAGGGACATTTTAACAGAACTGACACTTACCTGGTAATTGTCCCTCCCACCCTCCCTGTAGTAGTGGAGTTCCCGTTTGGTCACAGCGGCGGGATAGGGCTTGGGTAATTGGAAGGTAGGAGGAGTATCAAGTGGTTAGGCTAAAGTTAGGCTGGATTAGACCGGAGTGTTAAATGGTTTGTGGGTTCGAGCTCATCGGTGGCTCCGAACCAGGTGGTGTAGGGGGGTCTCGGTACACCCCTACAGTTAAAAAAGTTATGGATATGGGGCCTCTTTGGTAGGCCATGTGTTATGTGTTATTTGTTATTTATAATGTTATGTATTGTTATTGGTCGGGGTCATTGCCGGGGGTAATTTATGTACGGTGGGGGATGGGGGTAAATTTATATTATGTGGCAATGACCCCAATTTGTTACCTTGTTTATAATAATAAATAAAGCTGTGGACTTTTATATTCCAACAGAAATACGGTGTCTGTAAGTTATTGGGGTGTTGGGGTAAACATCGCACCTGCCGAATAACGACTGTGCGCATGTCATGAAATAAGAAGGATTTTTTTAAGCTTTTATTTTAAGGTAGAAGAAAAGGGAATATTCACTGAAAACTCAGGTGAGTAAAGGTATAATGTTTTTAATAATTACCTTTAATATAAATGTAAGTCAATTTTACTTGACTGGAGGAGGTGAACTTCACTATTGTGAAGGAACCATGAATAGATAGGAAATAAGGCTCTAGAAAGATAAGAACAAACAACATTCAAAATCAAGCCGAGCCAGGTTTCAAGTACAGTGAGGGAAAAAAGTATTTGATCCCCTGCTGATTTTGAATGTTTGCCCCCTGACAAATAAATGATGAGTCTTTAATTTTAATGGTAGGTGTATTTTAACAGTGAAAGACAGAATAAAAAAAAAAAAAAAAAAAAAAAAAAACAGAAAGATTTATGTCAAAAAAGTTGTAAATTGATTTGCATGTCAATTATAGACCGATCATTTCTTTGTCAGTGAGCAAACGTTCGAAACCAACAGGGGATCAAATACTTTTTCCCCTCACTGTATATCAATCAATTAGTAAGAATACAAATAGCTGAATCCTTAAAACAATCCTAATTGTTACAAGCAGGGCTGGATTTTCCTATAGGCTAACTAGGCTTCAGCCTAGGGCCTCAAGATCAAGAGGGGTCTACATTCAAATTGTTAGCAAAATTAAAATTACACTATTCTAAAAACAGTGAACACTAAAACACTGAACCGAAAATAAGGAGAAATTCTACACATATGATATGACCAGTGGGGGGTGGGGGGAGGCGGTCCGCCCCGGGTGCCACTTACTAGGGGGGTGCCCGGGGCAGACTACAATGCCCCTCCTGCCGCGATCGCCGAGACCGGCGGTCTGCAGCTCCGCAATGTGCAGAGCGGCAGACCATGGATCTCGCATGCACTGCCCAATCAGAGCATTGCCGCGGGTTACCACGGCAACGCTCTGATTGGGTCTTGCAAGATCCATGGTCTGCAGCTCTGCTGAGCCGAAGACCGGAAATGAGGGCCACCGGACCACCAGGGACCCCACTGGACCACCAGGCAGCCCCCACTGGACCACCAGGGATTTAAGGTAATTTTTTTTAGTCACCCCCCCTCTCCTCATCACCCCCCTCCCTCTCACAATTACCCTCCCTCTCCTCATCACCCCCTCCCTCTCACAATCACCCCCCACTCCTCATCTCGACTTTTTTTTAAATTTATTATCCGTGCCACATTTTTTATAAAGGTTAGTACCAATCCCAACATGTTTCATTTAATATATTGATATATATCACAGTAATGATGTATTTTATTATCTCTCATGTAATTTACAAACTTAAAAATGGGAGGTGAAAGGGCCTCATAAGTGAAATAGCCTAGGGCCTCTTTTCATTTAGATCCGGCCCTGGTTACAAGGTGTTCACATTGAAAGGGGGAGCCTTCAAGATGATAATCCTATAGGCAGTCGGTAATGGGTTTTATCAATCAGATATATGGTGAATCCAATTCCAGTGTCCATTAGGCAGCCAGGGTCTGGAATGGTTTACCAGCCAGAAGGGGGAACTCTAAAGCCAAAATCTGTAATAGTCCAAGTCCATTTTAATAATAAGGATAAAGATTCAGGAGCTGTAGCATACACTTCAGATGCATTAACAGAGCATGTAGGCATTAACGGCACACGCTTTTAATAAGACGCGTTACTTCCGTCAGGCTCTCTTAAAGACACAGTAAACATTAAAACATTAAAGAGACAACACACATATGACAGGCTCATTGATCATTCCTTTTTGCTTCATCTGGATAGGTTTTCCTAAATGATTTGCATGAACGATAGTCAGACTAACTTAACAGCCTTGTCGACAAAATTCCATTGGATCAAATAAGTTTTTATCTTTGGACAAAAGATTTACTAGAACAAAATGTTCCTGATGTTCACAAATCTAGTAACACGAAGAGCACAATAAAGATAGCTAAGTTTAAAATGATTTTAACCCATACATGGGGAATGAATAAAGAAAAAAAAAAGATATTGTAAGGATTAACATGGCCTCAGTCTCATTGTTTCAATTTAAAATGTTTAAATTTTATATAACGACACTGATTTTCAACTTCATTATATTGTCACTTTTTAATTTTAATAAAAAGGTCAACTAAGAATCAAAGATACACACACACATATAACGTTGGCAGCTTTGCATGTCAACATTTCAACATTTCAGTTTATTTCAAACTTTCAGACAAACCTGATCAGGTACAAATAACCTAAAACCTCTGCAAACTAAGTAACATTGAAAAAAAACACATCAAGTAGCATGATAACAGCAACTTTCCAAAATGTTCAGAGATAAATGGACACTCTACGGTTTATTAAAATACATGTATTATATAAATGATCTATAAAAATCACAACCTCATTTTTGCAAAGAACGTCAATTAACTTTGTTGCTTTTGCAATGTCCATAAACAGGGCCGGACTGGAAATGAAAAGCAGCCCTGGAAAAAAATTCTATACCAGCCCTATAATGCATTGCTCCATGAAATCGGGAAAACAAACTGAAAACTATCACTCAAACGTGAACGAAAGCACTCATACGGCTTCAAAATAAACAAAAGAGCAGATTTATTGTAAGGAGGCGTGCATTGTTTCAGTCTAACTAACTTGACATATTAAGAAAAGTTTTGTAATGGACTGAAATTGTGAATGTATGCTATTGCACAGAAGTAAATATTTTGAAGTAACAAGAGTGTTACTTAAGAGTGTCTCCTTTTCTTACAACACACATTGGAAGCACAACCTCTGAGAAGATTTAAAAAGGGGGGTTTATGTTACCCTAAAACATACTTGCTGAGGAGTTTAGAGCCTGTTTTCTAAAAAGGCTCATAAGCATTCAAACTGTCCAATTAACTCAAATAGGGTGAGTTTATTTTATTATATAGCGCTGCACTACTGTCCCACAGAGTGGTAGAGGGTCTTTTCACTCTCTATCTTCTCTGTGTGTTCTTATTGTACTTTTCAAAATAGTGGGTGATTTTTGGAGCACCCATAAAGTGTACAAGCTGCCATTACTGAAAAATTACTACACTAATAAGCGCCTATAACTCACACATTTGTTTCTTCTAACAAGAGTGTGCTCTTCACTTTGGCTGACAACTGGATGATCTCAGTCAAAACCAATTTAATTCCCATAGGATAGCATTGGGAAGCTATTGTGCATCAATGCATAATGTATGGGGAGCGTTCAGTGCCTCCATGCAGATCGTGGAGATGCTCAACAGAGGTGCTGCACATTGTGACTAGAAAACAGCTCTAGTGATCTTCTGAGTGACTGTTACTAGAGATGTTCTTAGGCAGCAATGTAAACACTGTCTTTTCTCTGAAAAGGTAGCATTTACAGTGCTATGCCTACAGGGACAGGCTATAGACACCAGAGTTACTACAATAAACTGTAGTTGTTCTGATGACTATAGTGTCACTTCAATACGACGTCTTTCTCTCACCGGTCGACTCTGAGTTACAGGGAGAGCAGGAGACACAAGTGAAGATGCATTTTGTTTGTGTCTTTCTCCCCCAAGCCCCTTTCATGTTTCTCTTAGCCCCAGTCCCTTTGTCTCTTTCTCCTCTTCCCCAGCCCTTCTGTGAGTCTCTTTCCCAGGCCCCAGCACCTCTGAGTGTCTTTTTCCCCACAGCTCATCTGTGTGTCTCATTCTACCCTTCCTCAGCCCCTCTGTGTGTCTATTGTTTATCTTCCTCAGCTCCTCTGTGTGTCTCCTGTTCCCCTTCCCAAGCCCCTCTGTCTCTTTCTCCCCAGACCCCTCCATGTCTTTTTTCTCCCCATGTCAGGGTACCTGAAGTCTCTACCTCGGAGGAGGTTAGACTTTCTAACGGCCGTCCTCTCAGGGGGACTGATTCACCCAATCCTCACAGCTCTCATAACCGTTTACACGCCGGCCGCGATAGCCCCGCTTCCTTTTATGACGCGGCGCTCAGGAGCCGACGTCATGACGGCAATCACGTCCCGACCTGTCAATCTAGTTCCGAACAACGAATCAGGGCTCGGCAGGGGCAGAGTCATCAATCAAAGAACTAGGTATAAAATAGGGATGTGTGTAATGGTTCATTGCCCTGTCGTGGTTCTAGCTTGTCTGGTCACTCAGTGCTCTTATTACTATTGTCTCTTTGGTTCTGACTCGGCTTGTACTTTCGTTCCTGCTTATCTCTCGTGTCCTTTGACCTCGGCTCGTCTCTCGCTTACCTGTTCTCTCGTTCCCTCGACCTCGGCTTGTCTCTGACCATTCTTTGCTTTCTCCTTACGTTAGTCCGGCCATTCTAAGGTCCGGTATACGTACCTAGCTCCTGTTTGTATTCTGCGTGTTGGATCCCTGTCCCGATCCTGACACCCCAGTCTCTCCGTGTCCTTTTTCTCCCCAGCCTCTCTGTGTGTCTTTTTCCTCCCCTGTCCCTCCACATTTATAATTTACTTCCAGACCTCCACATATCTCATTAGCTCCCTCAGCCCCTCCATGTGTCCTATTAGCCTCTCAAAGTGTCTTACTAGCCCCCCAGCCACCCATGTGTCCCAATAGCCCCCTCCAAGTGCTCTATGTGTCTCATTCCACCCCCTCCAGCCTTACATGTGTTTCATTAGCCCCCATCCCTCCATGTGTCTTATTAGCTCATTTCGCCCCTCCCAGCCCTCCATGTGTCCCTATTGCCCCCTCCTAGCCCTCCATGTGTCCCTATAGCCCCCCTCCCAGCCCTCTATGTGTCCATATAGCCCCCTCACAGCCCTCCATGTCTTCCTACAGCCCTCCTCTGAGCCCACCACATGTCCCAATAGCCCTCCTCCATAGCAAAGTGCTATTAGCCAATGAATGAAACAAATAACTGGCTAATGATGCTTAATTGAAGCCTCTGAAGGTGGAGGAGTGTGGTTTACCCTCTCATTAGCCCCTGCAGACCCCCATGCGTCTCATTAGCCCCCCTCATGTGTCCCATCCGCCCCTCAGCCCCTCCATGTGTCACATTAGCCTCCCGATTCCCACATGTGCCTCATTTGCCCCCTAGCCCTCCATGTGTGTCATTTGCCTCTGCAGCTGCTCCATGTGCCTCATTAGTCCCCAGCCCCTCCACGCGTCTTATTAGCCCCCATTTGTTTCATTAGCCCCCTCCCAGCCCTGTGTCTCATTAGCCATCCCATGTGTCTCAGTAGTCCCCCTTGTGTCCTATTAGCCCCCAGCCATCCATGTGCCCATTTAGCCCTCCCTCCCAGCCCTCTATGTGTCCCTATACCTCGGTTGGTCGAGTGGCGGGATAAAGTGGGACGTTATAGGTTGATACGTAGGTTGAGCTATGTGTTTGCCGTAGGCTGGTGCATAATGGAACCTTCAATATGAATGTTAGTAACTGGGATTTAGTATACGGTTCATTTTGCGTTAAGCACGTAATTTCCCTCTTTTACTGTTCAGCCGTTCTTAAAGTGTAGGGTCTTAAAGTGTGAGCATTGTGCTTAGAACTGGTCTAGGCTGAGTCGAGGATTGTGGGTGTCCCTAACCAAGGGGGTGGCGGGGGGGGAGATGGGAGCTCCACCAAACTAAAGTAGCTCCACGCAGCAAGTACCCTGCCTGGCAGTGGCGCTTGCCAAGACCGGGCATGGAAGGGCCGCAACAACTTGTATTTAACAAAAAACAGAAGTGAGAACATAAGTCATAGCGGCATAAGTTGCTAAACTGCTTAGTAGATACACCCCAAAAGGAAACATGCTTTTTTAAAAAAAATGTATTGGGATTATATTTACAAGAGTGTCTTAAAAGCCCTACAGGGCCTCTGACACATGGTACTGCCATTCGATTCGACAGTCACTAGCCTGATATTAATACATGTTACTCTACGTTATACTAGCATTTGCCGTTGCTTTCAACCCTATTGTGCCATACCAATTATGTATGCATAAGTGTTAATCATCCTCCTAAGCATTCCACAAGTATGCCTTATAAACATATGTATTATCTATAAAAAATAATAAAAATAAAAATATTACGTTCACCATTTCACAAGCGTTTTATAAATGTATATCTTATAAATTCTGTCTCCTCCATCACAGCCTCAAACCAGTTGAGCACTATTGCATTCTTGTGGTATAAACCTCATTCCTGTTGTAAATTCTCTTTTATACCCGCCGTTCAACTGGCTCAGTAAGTATGTATTGTATAACTTTTAACATGTGTATTTCTTATGGTCTCTATGTTAACCATTTCAAAAGCTAGACATTTATTATTATTATTAGTAGTAGTAATCACACCATAGGTTTCTGTACTGTCTCATTACTATCATATTTCCTTTAATTGCTACTTCTCCAGAATAGTGATGAACCGAACTGTTAGCCGGCGAATAGTTCCTGGCGAACATAGCGTGTTCGCGTTCGCCACGGCGGACAAACACATGCGCGGTTCGATCCGCCCCCTATTCTTCATCATTGACTAAACTTTGACCCTGTGCCTCACAGTCAGCAGACACATCCCAGCCAATCAGCAGCAGACCCTCCCTTCCAGACCCTCCCACCTCCTGTACAGCATCCATTTTAGATTAATTCTGAAGCTGCATTCTTAGATAGAGGAGGGAAAGTGTAGCTGCTGCTCATTTGATAGGGAAATGTATAGCTAGGCTAGTGTATTCAGTGTCCACTACAGTCCTGAAGGACTCATCTGCTGTAAGGACAGCACCCCAAAAAGCCCTTTTTAGGGCTAGAACATCAGTCTGCTTTTTTTTGTGTGTAATCTTATTGCAGTTGCCTGCCTGCCAGCTTCTGTGTCAGGCTCACAGTGGATACTGTGCCCACTTGCCCAGTGCCACCACTCATATCTGGTGTCACAATAGCTTAAGCTTGCATTTAATAACAAAAACATGTTTTCACTGTAATAGATTGAATAGCAGTTGCCTGCCTGCCAGCTTCTGTGTCAGGCTCACAGTGGATACTGTGCCCACTTGCCCAGTGCCACCACTCATATCTGGTGTCACAATAGCGTGCATTTAAAAACAAAAAATGTTTTTTCACTGTAATAGATTAATTAGCAGTTAGTTGTCTGCAAGCGTCTGTGTGTCAGGCCAACAGCGTGTACTCTGCCAGTGTGCACAGTGCCACTCATATATGGTGGCACAATAGCGTGCATTTAAAAACCCACAAACTTTTTTTTCACTGTAATAGATTGAATAGCAGTTAGTTGTCTGCAAGCGTCTGTGTGTCAGGCTCACAGTGGATACTGTGCCCACTTGCCCAGTGCCACCACTCATATCTGGTGTCACAATAGAGTGCATTTAAAAACAAAAAAATTTTTTTCACTGTAATAAATGAATTAGCAGTTAGTTGTCTGCAAGCGTCTGTGTGTCAGGCCAACAGCGTGTACTCTGCCAGTGTGCACAGTGCCACTCATACCTGGTGGCACAATAGCGTGCATTTAAAAACAAAAAACTTTTTTCACTGTTATAGATTGAATAGCAGTTAGTTGTCTGCAAGCGGGTGTGTGAGGCCTACAGCGTGTACTCTGCCAACCTCTGCCAGTGCACATTGCCACTAATATCTGGTGTCACAATAGCGTGCATTTAAAACCAAAAAACTTTTTTCACTGTTATAGATTGAATAGCAGTTAGTTGTCTTCAAGCGGGTGTGTCAGGCCTACAGCGTGTACTCTGCCAACCTCTGCCACTGCACAGTGCCACTCATATCTGGTCTCACAGTAGCTTGCACACATAGTACCACTAATCCAAAAAAAAATGAAAGGCAGAGGCAGGCCACCCCTTGTGGGCCATCGTGGTCGTGGTGCTGTGATTCCCTTTTGCCCTAGAATAATGCCCAGTTTTCAGAGGCAACGTACACTGAACTTGAAAAGTTCTGAGGACATAGTTGACTGGCTAACACAGGACACCCGATCTTCTACAGCTTCCGCTCGGAACCTTGACGCACCATCCTCCTCCAGCTTAGCTTCGGGCACCTCTCAAGATACCACTCACCCGCCTGCCGCCACCACCAACACTAGAACCACAGTCGCTTCACTTGGTATGTCAGAGGAGTTATTTACACATCCGTTTGAAGAAATGAGTGATGCGCAATCATTATTGCCAGAGGATGTAGATAACAGGGATATGTCTCAGGCAGGCATTACACACATGGGCGTACGGTGTGATGATGATGATGTTGTACCCGCTGCTGCTTTCTTTGCTGAGTTGTCAGATACAAGTGAAGCGGTTGATGATGACGATGCGTCCATGGATGTCACGTGGGTGCCCGCTCGGCAAGAAGAAGAACAGGGCGAAAGTTCAGATGGGGAGACAGAGAGGAGGAGGAGGAGACGAGTTGGAAGCAGGGGGAGGTCGTCGCAGACAGCATGCATCGGCACCCGGGATCAGCCCAACAGCACGCCAATCAACGCATGCTGTGTCCACCACCAGAATGCCGTCATTGCAGAGCTCAGCAGTGTGGCAAATTTTTAGTGTGTCTGCCTCTGACAACAGCGATGCCATTTGCAACCTGTGCCAAAAGAAACTGAGTCGTGGGAAGTCCAACACCCACCTAGTAAGCACATGATCACACATCACAAACGCCTATGGGATCAACACATGAGTACAAGCAGCACACAAACTCAAAGCCACCATCCTCCTCCTGGTCCAGCATCTTCAGCCACGTCAACCACTGCTGTCCTCCTTGCACCCTCTCAACCATCCGCCACTCCGTCTCTCGCCTTGAGCAGTTCCCTCTCATCTGCCCACAGTCAGGTGTCTGTCAAGGACATGTTTGAGCGTAAGAAGCCAATGTCAGAAAGTCACCCCCTTGCCCAGCGTCTGACAGCTGGCTTGTCTGAACTATTAGCCCGCCAGCTTTTACCATACAAGCTGGTGGAGTCTGAGGCGTTCAAAAAATTTGTGGCTAGTGGAAGGTACCCGGATGAAATTTCTTTTCACAAAAGGCCATCCCCAACCTGTACTCGATTGTGCAAAAAGAAGTAATGGCATGTCTGGCACACAGTGTTGGGGAAAGGGTCCATCTGACCACTGATACCTGGTCTACAAAGCATGGTCAGGGCCAGTATATCACCTACACTGCGCATTGGGTGAACCTGCTGATGGCTGCCAAGCATGGAATGCGTGGCTCTGCAGAGGAGTTGGTGACACCACCACGACTTGCAGGCAGGCCTGCTGCCACCTCCTCTACTCCTCCTACTCCATCCTCTTCCATAACCTCCTCGGCTGAGTCCTCTTCTGCTGCTGCGTCTTGCTCCACATCAACGGCACCCCCCCAGCTCCCCAGGTACTATTCCACATCCCGGATACTGCAGTGTCACGCCGTCTTGGGTTTGACTTGCTTGAAAGCAGAGAGTCACACCGGACAAGCACTCCTTTCCGTCCTGAACGCACAGGTGGAAAAGTGACTGACTCCGCAGCAACTGGATATCGGCAAAGTGGTTTGTGACAACGGAACAAATTTGTTGGCGGCATTGAAGTTGGGCAAATTGACACATGTGCCGTGCATGGCACATGTGTAATCTGATCGTACAACGCTTTGTGCATACGTACACAGGCTTACAGGACGTCCTGAAGCAGGCCAGGAAGGTGTGTGGCCATTTCAGGCGTTCCTACACGGCCATGGCGCACTTTGCAGATATCAACACTCCTAATGTTCGACCGTCTGCTCCAACAAGAAAAAGCTGTTAATGAATATTTGTATGACCGGGGTGCTAGGACAGCCTCTGGGGAGTTGGGAATTTTTTTTGCCACGTTACTGGTTGCTCATGCGCAATGCCTGTAGGCACATGCGTCCTTTTGAGGAGGTGACAAACCTAGTCAGTCGCACCGAGGCACCATCAGCGACATCATACCATTTGTTTTCTTCCTGGAGCGTGCCCTGCGAAGAGTGCTGGATCAGGCCGTAGATGAGCGTGAAGAGGAAGAGGAAGAGTTGTGGTCACCATCACCACCAGAAACAGCCTTATCAGCATCGCTTGCTGGACCTGCGGCAACGCTGGAAGAGGATTGTGAGGAAGAGGAGTGAGAGGAGGAATGTGGCTTTGAGGAGGAGGAGGAAGACCGACCACAACAGGCATCCCAGGGTGCTCGTTGTCACCTATCTGGTACCCGTGATGTTGTACGTGGCTGGGGGGAAGAACATACCTTCATTGAGATCACTGAGGAGGAGGAATGGGAAATGAGTAGCTCGGCATCCAACCTTGTGCAAATGGGGTCTTTCATGCTGCCGTGCCTGTTGAGGGACCCTTGTATAAAAAGGCTGAAGGAGAACGACCTGTACTTGGTGTCCAAGCTACTAGACCCCAGAAAGTGGCTGAAATGTTACCAAATGACAACAAGTCGGAAAGGATGCAGCATTTGCAAAATAAATTAAAAAGTATGCTTTTCACAGCATATAAGGGTGATGTCACAGCACAACGGGAATCTAACAGGGGAAGAGGTGAAAGTAATCCTCCTCCTCCCATGACCACGCCGGCAAGGACAGGACGCTTTAAAGACGTGTTGTTGATGGAGGACATGCAGAGCTTTTTAAGTCCTACGCATCGCCACAGCCCTTCGGGATCCACCCTCAGAGAACGACTCGACCGACAGGTAGCAGACTACCTCGCCTTAACTGCAGATATCGTCACTCTGAGGAGCGATGAACCCCTTGACTACTGGGTGTGCAGGCTTGACCTGTGGCCTGAGCTATCCCAATTTGCGATAGAACTTCTGGCCTGCCCCGCTTCAAGTGTCCTGTCAGAAAGGACCTTCAGTGCAGCAGGAGTTATTGTCACTGAGAAGAGAAGTCGCCTAGGTCAAAAAAGTCTAGATTACCTCACCTTTATTAAGATGAATGAGGGATGGATCCCGAAGGGACTGACAGTGGGCGATACATTCGACTAAAAAAGGCCTGATGAGATGAGCTGCCTTGGGCTAAAAATGGTGACCCTATGAAGGAGGAACAGTCCCTATTCTGCTCTGTGTCAGTGTGTATCAGGGTCTCTGAGGACAGGTGTCAATCCATATCTGCCAAGTGACCCTATGTAGGAGGAACAGTCCCTATTCTGCTCTGTATCAGTGTGTATCAGGGTCTCTGAGGACAGGTGTCAATCATATCTGCCAAGTGACCCTATGTAGGAGGAACAGTCCCTATTTCGCTCTGTGTCAGTGTGTATCAGGGTCCCTGAGGACAGGTGTCAATCCATATCTGCCAAGTGACCCTATGTAGGGGGAACAGTCCCTATTCTGCTCTGTGTCAGTGTGTATCAGGGTCTCTGAGGACAGGTGTCAATCTATATCTGCCAATTGACCCTATGTAGGAGGAACAGTCTCTATTCTGCTCTGTGTCAGTGTGTATCAGGGTCCCTGAGGACAGGTGTCAATCCATATCTGCTAAGTGACCCTATGTAGGGGGAACAGTCCCTATTCTGCGCTGTGTCATTGTGTATCAGGGATCCTTAGGACAGGTGTCAATCCATATCTGCCAAGTGACCCTATGTAGGGGGAACAGTCCCTATTCTGCTCTGTGTCAGTGTGTATCAGGGATCCTTAGGATAGCTGTCAATCCATATCTGCCAAGTGACCCTATGTAGGGGGAACAGTCCCTATTCTGCTCTGTGTCAGTGTGTATCAGGGTCCCTGAGGACAGGTGTCAATCCATATCTGCTAAGTGACCCTATATAGGGAGAACAGTCCCTATTCTGCACTGTGTCAGTGTGTATCAGGGATCCTTAGGACAGGTGTCAATCCATATCTGCCAAGTGACCCTATGTAGGGGGAACAGTCCCTATTCTGCTCTGTGTCAGTGTGTATCAGGGTCCCTGAGGACAGGTGTCAATCCATATCTGCCAAGTGACCCTATGTAGGGGGAACAGTCCCTATTCTGCTCTGTGTCAGTGTGTATCAGGGTCTCTGAGCACAGGTGTCAATCCATATGTCAGGTGTCAATCCATATCCATTGTGATTTAGGAATGTTAGGTGATTTATGCCCTTTATGGATTAAAACCAGACTCTGCATCAACTGTGTAATTTTCCATGGGAGTTTTGCCATGGATTCCCCTCCGGCATGCCACAGTCCAGGTGTTAGTCACCTTGAAACAACTTTTCCATCACTATTGTGGCCAGAAAGAGTCCCTGTGGGTTTTAAAATTTGCCTGCCCATTGAAGTCAATGGCGGTTTGCCTGGTTCGCCGGTTCGCGAACGTTTGAGGAAGTTCGCTTCGCCGTTCGCGAACCGAAAATTTTGTGTTCGCGACATCACTACTCCAGAACTCTACAACCTATATCTGATCTTCCAATCACCCCCTCCATTACTTTTATCACAGCCTCACGTGGCCACCCTGCACCTACATTGGGCCTCTTCTCAGCCTCATATACATAGTCCTTGCAAAAGGCCATCACTGGGACTTTGCAACATCCGTTTCATGTGACCCTTAGTGGGCAACATACTATGTTCCTATTTCAGAACTTCGTTGGGATTTTCATTTGCATAACATCCACTTACAGGGCTTGCATACACCCCCACACCACACGATATCGATAAACTAATCATACCTTACTATACGGCTTTCACTAGGTCATCCTCCTGGGGAAACTGTATTCTTCATCACGTACATTGTCCCTACCCCATGTCAAGCACTCTGGTTCAGCAGCATCTATTAGCAAAGTGCTAATAGCAAAGTGCTATCAGCCAATGAATAAAACAAAGAACAAATATCTATTTTTCCAAGCTGAAGCCTCTGAAGGTGGAGGAGGTGTAGTTTACCCTCCAGCAGAAGAGGGGTTGAACTCAGTATGTGCAGCACAAACGCTGTGATCATGGAACTCGGAGTAACCCAAGGCACCAAGACAACTTTAAATAACTTATGTAGTCATGGAACTTGGAGTAACCTTTAAATAACATAGTAGCCATGATTTCAAATGATAATTTGAATTCCTTAATATATTATTTTTTTTGGCTAACGATATAGTGTATTAATTGAATTGCATTAGCTATATAAATTCCCGAATATATAATTTATTTTTCTGAAACCCGCACTAAATATAACTAAACACATAAACATTGGAAAAATAATGCTGTTTCTATATACTTGTTAAGCCTTCACTATATTTGAAAAACCCACATAGCAATTTGTGCACAGATTTCCTGGCTTTAATCATAATTAGTGAAAGTTCAGGAATTCATTTTTCTTCAATAAACAGCCGGCCTTTGATACTGGTACATGCATCAGACGAAGTCTTGCAGTGGAGAGTGGATGGCAATTTGATTAAATACAAACATGGGCATTTATCATTTTTAACTTCACTTTCATATTTTTAGGCACATTAATTTTATCGGAGACAGAGTTCAGGAGTGTGAAATTAAAAATGTTTACAGAGATTTTGTTTTATTACCTTGTCAGCTTCAGAAGCTGCTCCATTACAGGTGTATTTGAGAATGGAAGTGAATTAGTGGATTAGGGACAGGTGCATATTTATGGGTTAAAGTGGGATACTGAAAATCAACCTGTTGGCATAACATATTTGCTATAAAACATTTTCTCTAGTTACAATATCCAGCTTGATGTTGATGGAAAAAGATAAAATGAATTTAGTAAATATAACAGATATTTGGAGTTATATGCATAGCTTAAAAAACACGATAGGACAAGATAGGTCTTTGACCGCGTACCAAAGAGTTTAATTTCAAACACTGCTGACAATGTGTAGTTTCATTGCAGTACAACATTCCCATGAAAATAGTTAAAGTAAAACTAAATTCACCCAGACCACTTAATCTTACTATTAGTTTTAACCCTGCAATGTCAACATTGTTCCTGACAGTCACTAGAGGTGCTTTCTGCTCCAGAACAGAATAAACTGTGGTCCTGCAATTAAATGTTGCCCATAGCAGCAGTTGATTGGAGGATGACAATGCTTGGCCGATTATGCATTAGTCTTTGAGACACATTTGATTGGTCAAGATCCCTGACATCTTCAGAGGTGGAGTATATAGCTGCAGTGTTGGAGTCTTGCAAATCTAAATAATGTGAGTAAATTTAATTCAACTTTCATTTTCACTTGCCAACGGAGCTGGACAGTGCTCACAGCGATAAAAGGGAACCTACATTTATGATATAGCAGTCGTTATCTTTGGGACCATAGGTTCCGTTTTAGAGAGTTTGCTCAATTTAATCTTTTTGCTGGTTGTAACAAATGTCCTATTTACTATTCTATGCTATGAAATATTCATTAGAAATGTACCACAATTTAATTTACATATTTTTCACAGGTTTTGGTATTGCTCATAAAATGAATCCATGAACGTCATGCTCTTTTCTCAGCTACAGAGACCATTCATAAGTATAGTATAATCCAATGCAATGTCCTACAACTCAGAGCTGTAGGAAAATGTGATGATCATTAGAGATGTCCCGAACAGTTCGCTGGCGAATAGTTCCTGGCGAACATCGCTTGTTCGCGTTCGCCACGGCGGGCGAACATATGCGATGTTCGGTCCGCCCCCTATTCCATATCATTGAGTAAATTTTACTCAATGATATGGGGGGGGGGAACCTACTGTCCTCCCCCGGTCCCCACCCCTGAGCGGTGGGTGGGGGCCATAAAAATAATGAGGGGGGGGACCTACTGTCCTCCCCCCTGACCCCCACCCCTGAGCGGCGGGTGGGGGCCCTAAAAAAATGTCCCCTCCCCAGGTGACTAGGCATCCCCAAACCCCTAGTCACCCCCTCCCCCCCCCCAAAAAAAATTGCCCCCTACCTACCCTCCTCACCCTAAAAATAATGAGGGGGGGGACCTTTAACTAAGTACCTGTAAAAAATAAATAAAACTTACCATTCGATGTTTTCTTTCATCTAAAATCTTCTTTTTTCAGCCCCAAAAAAGGGCAAATAAAAAACCATAATAACCGACGCAATTAAAAAAAAAAAAAAAAACGAGCGCAAAAAAAATAATCCATTTTCACCTGGCGAGGGCTCCGCGCAGACTGAGCTCTGCAGGGCGGGGGAAGGCTTAATCCACCAATCAGAGAGATATGAGTCAAATTACACAGCGTGGGAAAATTCCAAAGAACTTTCCCACGCTGTGTAAAATGACACAGAGCACTCTGATTGGTGGATTTCAAACCAACCAATCAGAGTGCTGTGACAGGTAAATGTAGAGACTTACCTGTCAGTCTCTTCATTTACCTGTCAGAGCACTCTGATTGGATGGCTTAAACCCACCAATCAGAGTGCTCTGAGCCTAATGGCAGGGCGGGGCAAGGCTGTATAAGCCTTTCCCCGGCCTGCAAAGCTCAGTCTGCGCGGAGCCCTCGCCGGGTCAACATGGATTATATTCTTTGCGCTCGTTTTTTTTTTTTGGGGGGGGGGGGTTGGTTTTTATGGTTATTATGGTTTTTTATTTTGCCTTTTTTGGGGCTGAAAAAATAAGATTTTAGAAGAAAGAAAACATCGAATGGTACGTTTTTCTTTTTACAGGTACTTAGTTAAAGGTCCCCCCCCTCATTATTTTTAGGGTGAGGGGGGTAGGTAGGGGGTTCATTTGTTTTTTTTGGGGGGGGGAGGGGGTGACTAGGGTTTTGGGGACCCCTAGTCACCTGGGGGGACATTTTTTTAGGGCCCCCACCCGCCGCTCAGGGGTGGGGGTCGGGGGGGAGGACATTAGGTTCCCCCCCTTTTAGTATTTAGGGCCCCCACCCGCCGCCCACCCGCTGTTCACTGTAAAAAAACAAACAAACAAAAAAAACCTATTGGCCCCCACGCCTGTGCGACGGTGGGGGCCATAAATTACAGTGGGGGAGGGGACCTACTGGAACGCTGTGTAATTTGACTCATAACTCTCTGATTGGTTACTTAATCTTTACTTAAACTTAAGCTCTGGATGACAATGACCCTGATGCCAGTTCACTGTTTATCTTTCCTTGCACAACTTTTAATCAGTACTAACCACATCCCACAAGGCTAGCTGTTTTGAGGATGCTCAGACTAAGTCATCTAGCCACCATTTGGCTTTATCACTCTTTTTGCTTGCCCATTTTTCCTGCTTCTAGCACATTAAATTCAGGAACTGACTGTTCACTTGTTGCCTAATATATCCTACCCCTTGACAGGTGCCAGTGTAATAATATAGTCAATGTTATTCACTTCACCTGACAGTTGTTTTAATGTTGTGGCTGATCAGTGTATGTTCTATTGTGTGTTGTAAGAAGCAGCAGGACATGTGTTATATCAGTGAAAATATGTTCCATGGAGCGATAAATCATGCCTCGTTATTTAATAGTGTTAAGGAGGAATTTGGGTGCAGCAAATGCCAGAGAATGCCATCTACTAGAATGCAAAGTGCTTACTATAACATTTGCTGGATGAGGGATAATAGGCTGTGATGTGTTTCAGGTTTTGGGCAAAGCTGCTTAGTTTTAGTGAAAGGTCATCTTAATGCTACACATACATTTTAGATAATTGAGTGCTTCCAACTTTGTGGTAACAGTAAGGTTAAAGCCGTTTTCAGTTCAAACATGATTTTGCACAAAATTATGTCCTCAAAGACATGGCTTGACAAATTTGGAGTGGAAAGTCCCGAGCTCATCCCCTCTGAACATTGTTCGGATGAACTGGAGCAACAACACCAAACCATACCCTCTTGTCCAACATTAGTGCCTGACTTCACAAATTGTCTGTGGATGAATGTGAGCAAAATCCCACAGATTTGAACCAAAATATTTTGGAAAGCTTTCCTGGGGCTGAGGAAACTCTATATTAATGCACACAATTTTTTAACTGTCATTGATGATAAGGAGTCCAAATACTTGTGGTATTAGAGAGTACAAACAGGCAGGGCTATATTTTTCCATATCTTTAGATGTTTGTTAGGGTAAGCATTAGCAATAGACCAAATTTTGGAAAATTGGTGAGTCACCTGAATACCGTAACTCTGAATCACCAAATGACCGAATCACAAAAAAAATTAAACGTGCTTGTTTCATGATTCACCAAAAAAAAAAAAAAAAAAAAAAAAAAGACTAAAAAAGACTAAAAAAAAAAAAGATGATTGGTGGTTATCATGTGCGAAGTGAACAATAGAGGGAAAAAGTAGGAGCAGTAAAAACAATTAATCTATATGTATAGATTATATATTTAACAAACATATATTGATTTATAACTGTTCCCCTTTTTTTTCCATTTGTTACCTCTTCTCACTTGCAGTACAATAATAGGCACATTTTCATGCCAATTAGATATACCTGAATAATTTTTCCAAAAATGAATGCATACACATGAATCAAACCACTTTTTTGTCAAACACTCTTTTATTGAGGCAATTGAGAAGTATTAGAAAGGGGTTATACTGAATGTATATAAGTGGAGATAAGCTTAACATGTACAAGAGTGTAAAGATGAATATTCCAATGATATGGTGCACATTCCCAGCAAAATCTGACTCATTTTTATATAATAAGGAAAACAAGCTAAGCAGTCTTATCACTAGGTATCATGTAAGCTTTCTTTCAGGTATGGTGTTTCAGACATGGACAATGCCATGAGTTATAAAGCATAGCATGCATACCCTAATAAAACTAATAAACTAAAGAAAAAAGAAGATGCTAGTAGGTCAAGTGTAAAAGATGACCACCACCACGATGCAGATCAAAAACATAGGCACCAAGTCAACTGTATGAATCAGAAAGTATGCATAGATCACACTATACATACTATACATGAAATGAAACAGAACAGCAATAAACAGGTAGCAATACGCCTATTGCATGCTGGCTCTACAGGTGGTTATACCCATTAATGAACCAAAGTCAGCCAATGTCTGCGCTGTGAAAGGCCTCCACATATGGTTGTATAGGATTTGTAGCAGGGCACTTACCATGAAGCATCCAGATGCTACTCCTCCAGCTCCAAGACTTTGTGGGAACCTTTTCACTATGTCCACTGACCCCATTTTCCAGGGTAGTATCCTAATTAATACTCTGGAGGTGAAATCTCCCGGGTGTGTTGATGGGGACTAGGGCAACATCCCCTCTGGCTATCCAGCCCAGAATGCCTCCTCATAGGGCTGTTGCACATCAACGGACTTGAACTTCAGAGTCATAGAAACATAGAAACATAGAATGTGACGGCAGATAAGAACCATTCGGCCCATCTAGTCTGCACAGTTTTCTAAATACTTTCATTAGTCCCTGGCCTTATCTTATAGTTAGGATAGCCTTATGCCTATCCCACACATGCTTAAACTCATTTACTGTGTTAACCTCTACCACTTCAGCTGGAAGGCTATTCCATGCATCCACTACCCTCTCAGTAAAGTAATACTTCCTGATATTATTTTTAAACCTTTGTCCCTCTAATTTAATTATGTCCTCTTGTTGTGGTCTGTGCCTGCATCCAATTTCAGACTAATCCTCTAACCTGATCAGACAACATCAATCCTATATTGCCCAACTAGTAACCTACAAACACACTTCAATCACACCTATCATATTGATGGTAGAGGAGGGGGGAGGGGGGAGGGTTACATCTAGTGACCATTAATTGTAATAAATTCATGCCAGGGTAACCACTCCTCTTCGTATTTGTCAGTAGACATTTGATCTGGTAGGAGCCCTTTTTCCATTCTATACTGGAAGTTACCCTCCGTATCCATCTTAAAGACTCAGTATGCAGTGCATCAATGTCTAAGTGATAAGTGTCTGAGTGTAGGTAAGTATCCTGCACGACAGTAATGGGGACTGGGATAAACCCATCTGGCCTGAGGGGGTGAGGGAACTCTCTGGCTGCCCAGGTACTTGAGCTCCGACAGGGAGGTTGGCTACCACTTCCAGTTAGATAACTGCCAGACAGGAAATCCCAAAGGGTCAGCGTTCCAACGAGGTAAGTAGCACAAATGCTCAGGCAGGTGGCCTGTAGCTTCTCCAGAATACTACTGCAGTCTATTTAGTAGCCGTATAAATGTATTTCACAGTTTTGGGGCAAATTAAATGAGGAGCTTGTGAGCCATGTGGCTGCCTAGTATGGTGATCAAGCCCTGACCATAATACCAAATTTACCACAAAAAAAAATTGTGTGGGGGGGGGGGATAAATCATTTCAGACAAACCAAATTCTTTCACCATGTGCAAGTCTAGTAAGTAACTACCCTATGAAGTATCTTACGTAAATTATATTTGTTTTGAGTCAATGTACCATTGCTCACTTACCCTGATCAATTTACTTTGTTGTGTCAAAACTACAGTTTATTTTTTAAATATTGTGACTATTTTTAAAAATCTTCAGCTATTTTCCTAGAATATAGCATGCTTAAGGCAGTAGTCATAGATACATAATAGTGTGATTGAGGCTCTAAATGCATCAGTCAATTCAATAACACAATTAAATAAACACAGTCGTACCTCAGTTTACAAACGCCTCAGTTAACATAATCTTCGGTTTACAAATGAAAATCCATTGAAAATAATGCTTCGGCTAACAAATGTTTTTCGCAATATGAAGCAAGTTTCCCAAGGATGCTTTGTGCTTTGGAGGTTCATAGCACATCCCCTGTGCATGCTGGAGCCTGTGGGTAGCACATCTGTGGCGTAGAGTGTGGAGGTGTTGGAGTGGTTTTTGCATGGAGTTTTGGAGCCATTCTGGAAAAAGATTTCAGTGGTTTTGGGACTTTTTGGAACTTTTTTGGTGCATTTCTCAAGCGGTTGAAAGATAGGAAGCTGTGCTTCATTGTTTGCATGCTTTTTACTGTGTGTTCTGCATTGTTGGTTGGTTTCCATGCCAGCTCATTTTGACTTTTTTTCTGACCTCTGGAACGGATTAATAGGTTGTCAATGGATTAATAGGTTTTCAATGAACTTATAGGTTTTCAATGCATTCCTATCAACACATTTCGGTCAACAAATTTTTCGCAATACAAAACGTCCTGGAAAACACATTAAATTTGTAAACCGAAGTACCACTGTAAATGGTGGATAATTAAGGTAACTACAAATCATCTCAGAGCTCAGTCAACTCATGAAGGCATGTGCCCTGCTGTCTCATCCCTCTATATTGCCATGGAAGAGTAGTGGCTATGTTGTAATTGTGCTACATTCAATAACAATGCAATTTTGTTATGGTACATTTCATGCTGTCATTTTTATAACACCTTTTATATCACCTTTAGAGGAAGTGGATATTTATTTACTGTGGTTGATAGTTCTAATGGTTTAGGATCTAGAGTTACTTAGGAGATAATGTTGATTAAAGTTATGGGTCGACCCCTATTAGTTGTTCACCAGATTGAAAGTAAGCACACAAGCTCTTCAATGTTTACAATAAGTAGGGGTAGCATGCAGGTTAGTTGGGTGGTACACTAACTAACAACATCAAACATTATCAAACAGAAATCTCTATATTATTTTATATGATAAAATACAGTATCCATGCTATAACAACAAGACCCAAAGGAACAGAGTTTATGCAATGTTCTCCGATATGTGAACACAGAAAACCAGTCAAAAAAACTATTGGTTAAAACAAGTTCATAACTCCTAGCATAAAATAGAGTAAAACATATATTTTCTATACCAAGTAACGAATAGTTTTCTATATTTTTGATAAACAACTAGTTGTTCTGAAATCTAAATTTGTATTATTCATATTTATCTTTCTTGGAGATAAAACCGTTTAAAAGAAAAGGATTTAAAAAAATATTTAAAATAAAAAATGAATGATAACATGCGAAAACTTTAGAAAGAGATTGTGCACTATATTATTTGTAAAAATTACTTGTTTCTTAAAAGGGTCTGTATCTCCATGGTATGACACAGAGAGGGAGCTGAAAGGGCTTTGTATAATGAGACCCATGTAAAATGCATGAGATACGGAGCCAAACACAGAACTGACATCTCTTAGGAAACAAGTTTTATGCCTCTAGTGCGTTCAGGCTTAAAATGAACTAAAAGAAAGAGTTCTAGATTTTTTCTTCTCTAAATAGTCTTTCTTTGTCTCTTTCAGCTCCAAGTAATACAACATTGCTAAGTATAATCACCTGTAAAAGAAAATATTTCACTCTTGATTAAATTGTGCATGCGTTTTGCATTACTATGCAATCACATCAGACGGAATATCACTTAACGTTTAAAAAAAAGAAAAAGCTAGCTCAAGGAATCATTTCTTATAAAGGTAGCAAGGGTTGAGTTTGTGATATCTCAGGTTCACCTTGGCTTGGTTTTGTATTAGTGGAATTCTTTAGATATTGAACTGCAGAACATCGGGTCCACTTACAATAAAATCTTTGAATTCATCTTCTTGTCTGTGAAAACTGCTGAAGCAATTAAGATGTAGCATTAGGCCAACATAAGCTTGTTGGGTCAGAGTGCTTTTCACCTGTGGTTCAATTACTTATCTTCCAAGCTTGAATCATCACAAACCCAACTTCTATATGTTTATTTTGTAGATCATCATATTCACCAAATCATTGAAATAAAACTTCATGAGCAGAAGATATGAACCATTAAAAGACAAAGAAGGGCTTTGTTTAAATAAAACACTGTGTGACTGGATGTTGGAATTAACTCTATGATAAAATAAGGAGTGTGCAGGGTGGTGATAATTACATTGGATTGCATTGTCTAGCGTATACATCTGGTGATAATGTGCAAGTATGCAAATGTGTCTGGACTTATTTAGATTCTACCATGGATTGCTATCCCGGAATGCAAACTCTACAAGTTTGATAACAGCTTTCTGACTTCTTCCTGCAACACTGTTGTGAATTCCTCAGAAACAGCTCAATCCGTGCCTTCATAAGCTTGTTCACTTATGTGGTCATTGTCATGGTCTTAAGCAACTCAGATAAGAGACTTTGGCCAGGGTTAACATTTGGTTCTTTATTGGTAACTGTAGACATAGGAACTCACAATTTAGTATATCTATCGAGCCAAAGTGGGAGGAGGAACTTATATAGAGGAAGGAAAGTGAGAAAGGGAGAACTGAAAGAAAAAAATATTTAGACAATAAGTCCTAAATAGGTTAATCTATAAGTGAGATATTAACAGAAGGTAGAAGGAGAACCTATAAACGAGATTATAGGTATGTATAAGGAGAGAAAACAGAAATCAAGAGTTAGGTAATATGTCCCTGATAGGTTATTAACAAGACATAATTATACAGTAAAGAAGACTTATAGACGGAAGTATAGGTTATTTTGAGGGGCAAGACAAACAGAGCAGAACAGAACTGAAAGGTTTCAGAATTGCAAGTTAAATCGACGTTTAGAGAATCAGCCCCCTGTTTCAGAAGGAGTACTGATAATTCAGGTACATTATACTTTGCAATACTGGTTAGTAGCGCAGAGTAGGTTGATATAAAGCAGGTTGGTGACCTTAAGCAGGTTGGTAGTATAATTCAGGTTGGTATAAAGCAGGTTGGTATCCTTAAGCAGGTTGGTAGTATACACTGCGTGCAGAATTATTAGGCAAATTAGTATTTTGACCACATCATCCTCTTTATGCATGTTGTCTTACTCCAAGCTGTATAGGCTCGAAAGCCTACTACCAATTAAGCATATTAGGTGATGTGCATCTCTGTAATGAGAAGGGGTGTGGTCTAAAGACATCAACACCCTATATCAGGTGTGCATAATTATTAGGCAACCTCCTTTCCTTTGGCAAAATGGGTCAAAAGAAGGACTTGACAGGCTCAGAAAAGTTAAAAATAGTGAGATATCTTGCAGAGGGATGCAGCACTCTTAAAATTGCAAAGCTTCTGAAGCGTGATCATCGAACAATCAAGCGTTTCATTCAAAATAGTCAACAGGGTCGCAAGAAGCGTGTGGAGAAACCAAGGCGCAAAATAACTGCCCATGAACTGAGAAAAGTCAAGCGTGCAGCTGCCAAGATTCCACTTGTCACCAGTTTGGCCATATTTCAGAGCTGCAACATCACTGGAGTGCCCGAAAGCACAAGGTGTGCAATACTCAGAGACATGGCCAAGGTAAGAAAGGCCGAAAGACGACCACCACTGAACAAGACACACAAGCTGAAACGTCAAGACTGGGCCAAGAAATATCTCAAGACTGATTTTTCTAAGGTTTTATGGACTGATGAAATGAGAGTGAGTCTTGATGGGCCAGATGGATGGATTGGTAAAGGGCAGAGAGCTCCAGTCCAACTCAGACGCCAGCAAGGTGGAGGTGGAGTACTGGTTTGGGCTGGTATCATCAAAGATGAGCTTGTGGGGCCTTTTCGGGTTGAGGATGGAGTCAAGCTCAACTCCCAGTTTCTGGAAGACATCTTCTTCAAGCAGTGGTACAGGAAGAATTCTGCATCCTTCAAGAAAAACATGATTTTCAAGCAGGACAATGCTCCATCACACGCGTCCAAGTACTCCACAGCGTGGCTGGCAAGAAAGGGTATAAAAGAAGAAAATCTAATGACATGGCCTCCTTGTTCACCTGATCTGAACCCCATTGAGAACCTGTGGTCCATCATCAAATGTGAGATTTACAAGGAGGGAAAACAGTACACCTCTCTGAACAGTGTCTGGGAGGCTGTGGTTGCTGCTGCACGCAATGTTGATGGTGAACAGATCAAAACACTGACAGAATCCATGGATGGCAGGCTTTTGAGTGTCCTTGCAAAGAAAGGTGGCTATATTGGTCACTGATTTGTTTTTGTTATGTTTTTGAATGTCAGAAATGTATATTTGTGAATGTTGAGATGTTATATTGGTTTCACTGGTAAAAATAAATAATTGAAATGGGTATATATTTGTTTTTTGTTAAGTTGCCTAATAATTATGCACAGTAATAGTCACCTGCACACACAGACATCCCCCTAAAATAGCTATAACTAAAAACAAACTAAAAACTACTTCCAAAAATATTCAGCTTTGATATTAATGAGTTTTTTGGGTTCATTGAGAACATGGTTGTTGTTCAATAATAAAATTAATCCTCAAAAAAAACAACTTGCCTAATAATTCTGCACTCCCTGTAGATCAGGTTAGTATAAAGCAGGTTGATAACATAAAGCAGGTTGGTAGAGTAGATCAGATATGTATAATGCAGGGTGGTAAGATAAGCAGGTTGGTAGTGTAGATCAGATTGGTATAAAGCAGGTTGGTAATATAAAGTAGATCGGTAGTGTAGATCATGTTGGTATAAAGCAGGTTGGTAACCTTTATCTGGTTGATAGTGGAGATCAGGTTGGTATAAAGCAAGTTGGTAACCTAAAGTAGGTTGGTATAACACAGGTTGGTAAGATAAGCAGGTTGGTAGTGTAGATCAGGTTGGAATAAAGCAGGTTGGTAAAATAAAGTAGATTTGTAGTGTAGATTAGGTTGGTATAAAGCAGGTTGTTAAGATAAAGCAGGTTGGCTTCTGGTAAATTTATAGGAGCTAGGATCAGAAGTTCTTTCAGGTAGACCATAAACGTCAATCAATGTAAAGGCCCCCTTCTGAGCAGGGTGTGGATTTTTATAGTCAGATGTAGTCATCTATTCAAGGCAGGTGATAGAGAGTTTGTAGATTAAGACTAGTGGCTAGGGAGGCCACTAGTGTTGGAAAACTGAAATTGTAGAAATAAAACAAAAGAAATGAAACTTGATTTTTTTATGTCAGGATAGGATCTTGACATTACACCCTCGTTCAAGAGCGGACTCCGGACGCGAAGGTCTGAGTCAAAACGGAATAGGAAGCAAGTAAAGGTATATACAGTTTCAAATAAAAGAGAAGATACAATTATCAGATTCAATTGAGTTATTTCTTTTTTCTATTTTTTTTCTTCTAAGCATTATGACATAATATTTCCTCGAACATATTTAGGTCTTTCTTACGCACTATTGTACCGTTTGAGGATTGGTGCACTCAGGCGGCAGCTCCTCTGTTAGTTGCTTAGAAGTTAGTAGCTTTCTAAGTGAAGAGAGGGGTTCATTGTTATTCTTCATTAACCCAGAGTTGACAATCAGAGGTTTAGTATGTTTTGTATACCTAAAGTTACATAGTTACATAGTTACATAGCTGAAAAGAGACTTGCGTCCATTAAGTTCAGCCTTCCTCACATATGTTTTTGCTGTTGATTCAAAAGAAGGCAAAAAAAACTAGTCTGTAGCACTTCCAATTTTGCAACAAACTAGGAAAAAAATCCTTCTTGACCCCAAAATATCAGTCAGATGTCTCCTTGGATCAAGCAGCTATTACCCCACTAATTAGAAATTATATCCCTGTATGTTATGAATAGATTTCCAGATAATAGTTGGTACTGGCCCCAAATATATTTCTATAATGTTATCATATCCCCTCTGAGGAGCCGTTTTTCCAAACTAAAGAGATTTCATTTTTTAACCTTTCTTCATAACTAAAATGCTCCATTCCTTTTATCAATTTTGTAGCTTGTCTCTGCACTTTTTCTAGTGCCATGATATCCTTCTTTAGAAGTGGTGCCCAAAATTGCACAGCATATTCAAGGTGTGGTCTTACCAGTGATTTATAAAGAGGCAAAATTATAGTTACTAGTTGGGAGGAAGAGTAGGTTGACACTTGATTGGAGGAGTTCTCAGGGGGTTTACCATCCACAAACCACATAGTTTTTAAAAGGATTTCATAATTCCTGAGTTATCTTCTTGGTAATATTGCCTTGTACAAGACCAGAAGCTACCAAAACGGAGTTTTGCAGTATGCCGCTTTTCTGCGAATTGGATGATGGGAGTAATAATCACGGTAGCAACCATAGGTTCTTCCACGGAATGTTCTTCTTCAGTCTCTTCATTTTCAACAGGTGGATCATTATAGGTGTTATATTCCATCTCTCTAGATTCTTTGTCTGATATATGAGGTGATAGGGCATCTGCAGAAGAGAGATAGGTAGGTATATATAATGCTAAATGACCGCGCACCTCTCCAAACACTGCACTTCAAATTGGACGGACAAAGGGGCATACAGATGCCCGAACCCCAAAACCATTGGGGTCCGGCGGGGAGCCTCCATCTGCAACTTACTCACGGCACCTCGAGATCAGCCAGCACCCCGTGACATGGTAATGCAACGGGAGACAGAGTCTGCGAGTCCTACACCTGACTTCCTCCCATTCACACCAGCGAGGTTCTCCCCGAAACCCTCCCTCACATTGGAAACTCCAGGGACGCTAGAGGGGGAGCTGTGTGCCATAATCCACAGCCTGCTCACCAAGGCAGACTTTGAGGCCCTGTCAGACCGCCAGAGCCTGCATGGTGAGAGAGGAGGTCGCCAAGCTGCACGCAGACCTGGCCAACATCAATGCCAGAGTAGCTGTGACAGAAGCCGAGTCCAAGTCCATCAGCACCAACCTCGAATCCACCATGACAGCGGTAACAGTGTATGCGGGGTACATAGCCCATTTAACTACCTGGGTGGAAGACCTAGACAACCGCGGCAGCAGGTTGAATCTCCGCATCGGGGGAGTGAGAGAGAGAGGCCCAACAGAAAGTATTGCTGAACTACTCCGCACCATTTTCGCCAGGTGCTTTGCTGAAAATTACCCCGTCTGGGCCTAGTGAGAGCCCACCGAGCCCTGAAACCTCCAGCACCTGGCGAGCCACCAAGAGACATAGTATGCTGCCTGGCCAATTTCCAGCTATAGGAGGATGTCCTGCGCACAGCCTGTCGCATGGATGGCCAAGCCATTACTATTTATCAAGACCTGTCCCGCTACACTCTGCAAGCCAGGTGGGCCCTGCGCCCTGTTACGACCCCTCTACAGTTGGCAGGCATTCAATACTGCTGGTGGTACCCCTTCTCCTTGCAGGTACACCGAGGTCAAGACACCCTGATGGTGCATAAGCCAGATGACGTCCCTAGATTCATGCGCTCCCTGGGACTCCTGCCAGCTCTTGTAACTAACTGGCTGGCCAGCTCATTCCTCCAACAGCCATATGGTCCCCAGCAACCACCCAAAAGCTATGACCCAACTGCAACCCTTCCCAGCAAGGCGCCCAAACCTGAAGCATCATGGCATCACACACACCGCAGTGCTCGATGTCCACGAGAAGGAAGGAAAAGCTCATATGCACGTATGTACTCAAGCAGAGGGTCATAAAACTTCTGCTTGGTCCACATTAGGGATTTGTTGGTGTCTGCAAGGGTCTAGGTTTTGAGTTGGTCGCGGACTGTCGACAGTGTACATTTACCTGTCACAGCACTCTGATTGGTTGGCTTGGAATCCAACCAATCAGAGTGCTTTGAGTCATTTTATACAGTGTGGGATAGTTATTTGAAATTTTCCCATGCTGTGCAATTTTTTCCGGTTCTTTATTTTAATTTTAACACTTCCGACGGGTATTATGGAATTTTATTTGGCCTTTTTTGGGGCTGAAGAAAGAAAAAATGAAAGAAGACATCTAATGGTAAGTATAACGTTTTATTTTACAGAGTTCATTTATTGCCCCCCCAGGGGCTAGTCACTTTATTATTTGTGGTCCCCACCCACCGGTCATGGGTGGGGACCTGGGGGGGACATTAGATCCTCCCGATTATTTATTTATTTAGGGTCCCCACCCGCCGCTCTTGGGTGGGGACCAGGGGGGACATTAGGTCCCACCTTTAGTTCATTAGGGTCCCCACCCACTGCTCATGGGGGGGGACCTGGGGGGGTACATTAGGTTCCCGCCATTATTTTTTTATTTAGGGTCACCACCCACCGTTCATAGGTGGTGACCTTGAGGGGACATTAGGTTCCCCCCATTATTTATTTAATTAAGGTCCCCACCCGACAGTCATGAGTGGTGACCACTGGCTGCTTGCTGTTTAGGTGACATGACCCTACTACCACATGCGGGAGGATTTAACTTGTGCCAGGCCCCCCCTTATTGCACTATCAACTGGGCACAAATAGCTACCCAGTCACTAGTAGTTTTAAATTTGTTTAGGCGACATGCCCCAACTCACGGCATGTCGCAAGTAGGGGCATGCGGGAGGATTTAACTTCCCTTTTATTAATATGGGGGTCATAGTGAGGTGGAGGTGATTATGGAGGGCACATTTGCTGGTGATTGCTATTGATTAAAGCGTGCTCTCAACGTAGCTCTGCAATTATACTGTCATCTTCTCAGACAGTCTGGCTCTGCCCCCCTTCTCCCCCCCCCCCCCCCCAAATATTACTGATTTTTCAAACTCTTTTGGACAGAAACAGTCAGGCCAACCGAATCCTTGCCGCATTTAGCTTCTGTAAATCTGCCAATTGCTGATGCAGTCAGAAATTGATAATTTACTAAATAACCATGTTAATACATAATTAAAATTTGATTTTCTTGTTGTTGGCGCCCCTTTTGCATTTCTAACTGAATTTCTTTTTAGCCTTCTCCAAGTAGTCTTGATATCTGATTTTATGTTTTCATTTAGATATTCCACTAGAGTTCAGTATTCACCACCACCTTTACATTCTCCATATCATGTCCAAAATTAGGCCATTAGGATTAGAATTTTTTTTTAGTTAAAAATTTTATTCATTAATTAAAGGGGTATTTTAAGTAGCCTAACCATTATAGCATGGTGGAGTGGTTATGATCCCTAAAGACTATGTATGGGCTAAGCCAACCCGGCTACCTCAACCTATCACTATCATCTGTATTAGCAATGTGCTGGTGACGGCATGTGCCAGAAATAGCCCTATGTTTTGTCAAACTGTTCATAACCAGGCATAAAACTGTGAATGGCATTCGGAGCATCCAGGTAATGAATCCACTGCAAGGATCTATAATATTGCACTGTCCCTTTAAAATATGTTTAGATTTCTTTAAGAACTTACTCTCTTACATGGAGTAATATTTCCTTTTAAATTAGCTCAGATACTCAGTACTTATAATTTAGTTCATCTTCAAAAGAGTAAAAATAATAATTGGTATTCTTTCTATAGCTTTCATTTCCAGATTTTCAATGGTATTCCTGAAGGTTTGAAGTTGAGCTACCATAGATTAAAAATGATTTTAAATGTATGACACTTGCTCCATTTCAAGCTCTATAATAAAGTCTTTTTTCATAATGTGAATTTTATATTTCAATAAACATCATTAATCCAGGACTTTACTTATCCTAGGGGTGACAAGGGACATATTTAATGGATTGCATTTTCTTATGTTTAACTGAACTCAGTGTCAGCTTTCACTCCTGATCTTTTGCTCCAAACTTTTCAAGGACAGTCAGAAAATTCTAAAATGCATTTCATATATTAATGTCCCTGCCGCTCTATAAATTTTTATTTAAAAATGCAATTACAATTGCTCATTCTTTTTTTGTTGTTGTTGTTGTTGTGTTGTGTTTTTTTCTTTCTTTAGGGATGTGTACCAGGAATTTCCCTGAAGCTAAATCACAAAATGTTTAGTTATGGATTTAAATTTCTGCACTTTTTTTGTAGCTGTAAGTAACAAGGAACTTGAGGACAAAAATACATCAGTATTAAACAGGTTAGGAAAAATGCAAGGTCATTAGTTGTGGCTTAGTGAAGGATTCTGTTTTAATGGTTACTGATTACCAACTGAATGGTAGATATAAGGTTGCTCTGGGGACAATGATTCTCAAATTTAAAACTCATTTAAAAAACAATGAAATGCAGATTCTCATTAAACGTACAACATGCAAGATTTTAAATCCAAAATATTAAAGGAACATTCAGATCAAAATAAGTTCACTGTACTGCTTATGGTGCCAGGGGACACCCCTCCCCTCATTGCAAATAGTCAGACCATATTAGAATGCTTTGACTCCTTACCTGGGATCTGCCAGGTGTTACTATGTACACTAATGACAATAGAGCAGAACTTGATTAAAGCTTCTCAGGGCCCTAGGCAGGCTATCAGGGCCATAGGCAGGCTACCCTCCAAGAGCCCAAGTCTTTTTATGAGTGAGGTGTGTATGTGTGAGTGTGTGTTGTAACTGAGTGTAGAGAGTTGGCTATGCTAGGGAGAGGGGAGTAAGTGTGACATAATTTGGAATAGGGAGTTTGACAGGGTTTGGGGTAGGTGTGACAGGGTGAGGGGGATGAGTGTGAGAGCTGGGGAATGAGTGGGGCTGTGACAGGGTGAAGGTGTGAATGTGATTGTCACGACTAACCTCCACAGCCTCTGCTCCCTTGCTGCTCTGATGAAGGTACACAGACTCATGAACTCTGAACCCATCACGTCTCTCAGGCAACGATAAACACCTGGGAGACATGCACGATCGTTCCATGCTGCAAGACAGTGTGGCTGGATCTAATTTAGGCAATACTCATCTCCATGACAACCCAAGCAGATTGACAGCCCCATACACCATTAGGGTATTATGGAGGCTTGTTAAGTAGGTGTGCCTTTTGTATGGCACCCTATTTAAACCTGGAACAGCTGAGCTTTCATTGCTCAGTTGTTCTGTGCTACCTCTCTGTTATTACCGGTGTTCCTGTTATCCTGAATACCTGTTTTACCAGACAATGGGGCTGACTATTGGTTATTGAACCTCTGCTGCCTAGATTATTTATTTATTCTGCATCCTGAGTTTTATAAAAGTTATACCTGACAGTGATAGGGTGTGTTGCAGGGTGAGGGATGGTAAGTGTGACAGGTTCCAAGGGTGAGTGTTACTGGATACGAATGATATCGTGTGGGGGGTGATGGTGACATGGTGCAGGTTTGGTGAGTCTGAAAAGGTTGGCAGTGAGTGACTGTGGCAGGGTGAATAAGGGGCTGACAATGTAAAGGGGCTGAGTGTGTGTGGGGGAGTGATAGTATCTGACAGTAAGGCTGTGTTAAACACACGATCCCCACACAGTAATGCTCTTTATTATTTTGTATATTAAATTTCTCCCCCTCCTGCTTAACTCTTGGGCAGGAATGGGGGCAATAAAATATTTCCTGGTGGTATGGTGGGCTCCCAGTTCTACCATGGGTCTACTGTTCTGGCATCTGCACTCTGATTCCCACACCGGAAACATGAGCGACCATAGTTAGACAATGGACCACCAGGGAGTGTTTTCTAAAGGGCCATGCAGAGAAATCTCTTGTTCTCTCTGTAGGCTTGAGGGAGCCCGCTCAGAGCTTTAGATCCAGGCACAGACAGATGGGCAAAACAGTCTGACTACTTATAGTGAGGGGTATGGGTGCTAGTGGAACCATAGTATATATGGTGCTTAGACCATTACTTTAAAATTGGTAATTGGTAGGAGAGTAAAAATACCCTGGCTTAATTTTGCTTAAAGTGATCACAAAAGGGAATCATCACTACCCAGAATGTTTAATAGTATTTGTGGTAAATCACCAAATTAATATATATATTACACAAGGTTCGTCTACATTAAAATGTATTTATTAGAAGGCAACAACACAATACTATTAATTTATCACAAACACACAGCCCAGACCTACGGAGCAACAGCTTTTTAAATCTATCTATCTATATAGTAATCCCCTTCCCCACACGTTTGATCTCACCCACGGTTAGGCCTTCACATCTAGTAATAGCTCACTGCTGCAAGTTCAACATCACATCCACCAAGGAAGAAAAGGAACTAACAGAGTGTAACATGGTTCCCCATGCTAGTACATGGCGTCTGCACATTTGCTCTGCAGCACAGCCAAGAAGGAACAGAGAGGAATGGAGATAGGGGGAAGTGGTTATCTCTTTCCTGACTTGTAAAAGTATTGAATTACCCAATTACCATATCAAAGAGAAAAAAGCGTATCCCCCTGTAAGAAAGGCGTACATGAGCTTGGTCACATGACCCCTGGTCACCATATTAGGTTGATGTCACCACAGTATTAACCTTTGTATTTATGTATTTCTATGCATGTTTGAGAAGCAAAATTACATAAAAAATTCTGCCTTTGCTACTATCCTTAAACAAGGAGCCTCCACAGAAAACAACAACAAAAAAACGTTTGCATCTGTTACTCAGCATAGAGACCTAAACTTGTATTACATATGTTCAATGCTGTCGGGATAATCAATGGCCATGAAGCAACTTTGAATATAGAGGTTGAGAAAATAAACAAGAGGAGTTATGTATAAAAAGTATCATGCTCTGAAAAGTAGTCTAAAGTACCAAAAGTAGGGCAATCAGGGCCGGTGCAAGGATTTTTGCCGCCCTAGGCAAAAAAAAATTTGCCGCCCCCCCATATGTCCAGACCACCATGTGACATCACAATGCCCCGCCCATATGCTCTGCCATATGGGCCAAAGCCAGTCTTCACAAAGTGTCTTATCTGAAAAGACAGTGTGTTTACATTAAAAAGCCTACAGGCACAGGCTATAGACACCAGAACCACTACATTATGCTGTAGTGCTTCTGGTGACTATAGTATCCATTTAATGTGAGGTAAATTAGAGATTAGTGCCACTAATAATATATTGGATTGCCTACTTACCACCAGATGAGGACAAGAGGCTGATGATGGGCTCAGTCTGGCTCCACAGGTCTGGTGTAGAAGAGGCTCTCTGGAGACTGTTTTTAACAGTGCTCACAACAATTAACGAACAGGAAGCAGCTCCATTTTTTAGGGCCCCTTACACAGCTCAAGGTCTGGGCCCCCAAGGGGCATACACCTACAATGCCCACCCATAAATCCACCTACATGGCCCATCCATGAGTTGGGGATGTTTTATGTGTGCAATTTGTGTAAGGGATGTAGTGTGTTTATTGGGGATGTAGTGTGTGTTTGCGTGTAAGGAATGCATTGTATGTTTCTGGGTGTGTGTGTGTGTGTGTGTGTGTGTGTGTAAGGGGTGCAAGGTTTGTTTCTGTGTATGTAACTGAATGCAGTGTGTGTCTGTAAGGGGTGCATTAATTATGTAAGAGAACGTAAGGGATGAATTGTGTGTTTCGGGTGTGTCTGTGTGTGAGTAGGAATGCATTGAATGTTTCTGTGTGTGTGTGTGGGGGGTGCATTGTGTATGTGTGTAGTGTAAAAGAGAGGGTTTGTGGGGTACGATAGGGACTGAGATGGGAACAGCTTTCTTTTTTTTAAAAAAATTCATAGTGCTCTCCCCTCAATTATTGATTTCCCCTTTCCTTCTGTCCCTCCGTGTTCTCCCCTTCTGTCACTTAGTGCTCTCCCTTGGCCCCCTGTCCCTCTGCAGTCCCCCTTGGTGGTCTTCTCACTCCCCCCTTAGTGGTCCTCCCTCTCCCAAACCCCTTAGTGGTCCTCCCTCTCCCAAACCCCTTAGTAGACATTCCCCTACTCCCCCCACCCCCTTAGTGGTAATCACCCTCCTCCCCTCTCCTTAGTAGTCCTCCCTTCTTACCCCCCTTTGGTGGTCCTTCCCCCCCTTAGTGGTCCTTATCCCCCCTCCCTTAGTGGTCCTTATCCCCCCTCCCCTAGTGGTCCTTATCCCCCCCAACTTCCCATAGTGGTCCTTATCCCCCCTCCCTCCCCTAGTGGTCCTTATCCCCCTCCCCTAGTGGTCCTTATCCCCCCTCCCCTAGTGGTCCTTATCCCCCCTCCCCTAGTGGTCCTTATCCCCCCTCCCATAGTGGTCCTTACCCCCCCCTCCCTCCCATAGTGGTCCTTATCCCCCCCCTCCCATAGTGGTCCTTATCCCCCTCCCTCCCATAGTGCTCCTTATCCCCCCCTCCCTCCCATAGTGGTCCTTATCCCCCCCCTCCCTCCCATAGTGGTCCTTATCCCCCCCTCCCATAGTGGTCCTTATACCCCCCTCCCATAGTGGTCCTTATACCCCCCTCCCATAGTGGTCCTTATACCCCCCCTCCCTTATACCCCCCCTCCCTTAGTGGTCCTTATACCCCCCCAGCCCTAAGTGGTCCTTATACCCCCCCTCCCTTAGTGGTCCTTATACCCCTCCCCTCCCTTAGTGGTCCTTATACCCCCCCCCCTTAGTGGTCCTTATACCCCCCTCCCTTAGTGGTCCTTATACCCCCCCCCTCCCTTAGTGGTCCTTATACCCCCCCTCCCTTAGTGGTCCTTATACCCCCCCTCCCTTAGTGGTCCTTATACCCCCCCTCCCTTAGTGGTCCTTATACCCCCCCTCCCTTAGTGGTCCTTATACCCCCCTCCCTTAGTGGTCCTTATACCCCCCCCTCCCTTAGTGGTCCTTATACCCCCCCCCTCCCTTAGTGGTCCTTATACCCCCCCTCCCTTAGTGGTCCTTATACCCCCTCCCTCCCTTAGTGGTCCTTATACCACCCCCCCCCCTTTAGTGGTCCTTATACCCCCCCTCCTCCCTTAGTGGTCCTTATACCCCCCTCCTCCCTTAGTGGTCCTTATAACCCCCCCCTCTCCCTTAGTGGTCCTTAACCCCCCCCCCTCCGTGGTCCTTAAACTCCCCCCCCCCTCCCTTAGTGGTCCTTAAACTCCCCCCCTCCCTTAGTGGTCCTTAAACCCCCCCCTTCCCCCCCTTAGTGGTCCTTAAACCCCCCTCCCCCCCCTTAGTGGTCCTTACCCTCCCCTCCTGCCCATGTAGCGTGGCCGGGCGGTGCGGAACGCGGGACAGGAACCTTTGTTTCCTGTACCCGGCCGCCGGCGGAATGACAGGAAATGCTCACTGAGTGAGCACTTCCTGTCATTCCGCCGGCGGCCGGGTACAGGAAACAAAGGTTCCTGTCCCGCGTTCCGCGCTGCCCGGCCATGCTACATGGAGAGACCGGCAGGAGGGAGCGCTCTGCGCTTCCCTCCTGCCGGTCATAAACCCGGCCGCCCTCCAGGCAGCAGTGCTGCGCCGCCTGGGGCTTGCTAAAGCGCTCAGGCGGCGCAGCATGAGGAGGCGCAGCGGGGACAGGGATCCGGCGCCCCCTGGTAAGTTGCGCCCTAGGCGGCTGCCTAGGTCGCCTTACAGGTGGCGCCGGCCCTGAGGGCAATCACCATGTGGAACCAACAGACACATTTGACTTGTGACCCTGGCCATTATACATCTTTCGACCACTTTTCAGAACACAATATTTTATACATATACAGTATATATATATGCTGATAACCAGTAGTATGTGTTGACAAGAAAAAAACAAACAAAAACAAAACAAAGCAAAGCATGTCTGATGGAAAAAGTACAATAAAAACATGTAAGAAAAAATTTACATACCCATTTTTTCAGTGCCTGAAAACAACAAATGGTTGTTCGGGACAAAAACCATGGCATTTCTATAGCTTACATTTAGAACTTATATACCGAGAAGAACATGTATTGAATACAAACAAGGTGCACAGCACAAAATATGGTATATTATTTATAAAGTCCTGATATCATAATAGAGACACTGCAAACACTTGACTTTTTTCTTTAGCAGAAATAAAAAAGAAATCATCAGTATAAACAAAATATGAATGGGATTTTTCATTAAAAACTGAGTTGTAGTGAATTAAATCATTAATTCCAAATTTAAGCAAAAAGTGCTAATTTGGAAAAAATCTCCCAAACAGCTATAGTTACAGCTTGCTCATTTTTGGTGTTAATTTTATGATTTTGTTTTATATTTACTACAATTTTGTGTCTCTCAAATAAACCTTTTGGTTTCTATCCTCATTTATTAAAGCTCTAAGATTTATAATTAAATTATTATTTTGCAAGTATTTATCCAGTTGCTGTTTAAAGGGACACTGTAGGCACCCAGACCACTTCAGCCCATTGACGTGATCTGGGTGCCAACTCCCATCAAACCCTGCAAGTGTAATTATTGCAGTTTTCATAAACTGCAAAAATTACCTTGCAGGGTTAAGACCTCCCCTGGTAGAGGGACTTCCGGCTTCTTAGACGACTTTTGGTTGTCTAAACGATGCTGGACGTCCTCACGCTATGCATGAGTACTTCCAGTGTCACCGGAATCCCCATGGGAAAGCATTTAATAATGCTTTCCTATGAGGAGGTCTAATGCATGCGTGGCGGGGGAGGAGTGTGGGTGGAGCCTGACCTGTGTTATCCCTAATTCACTACCATTTAGGGTGTAAGCTTGTGCGTTCTGAAGTGCATAATTTTGCATTTTTCTACATTACATTTCTTCTGCCATTTGAGTGCCCTTCAATCTATCTAAACCCTTCTTCAGCAAAGCAAATATCCTGCACACATTGTATTTCTTTACATAGTTTTGTGTCATCTGCAAACACAGAAATATGTCTTTTAATGCCTATTTCAAGATCATTTCTAACTATGTTAAATAGAAGCGGTCCCAGAACAGAACTCCACTTACCACTTTTGTCCAACTTGATAATTTACCATTAATAACAACTCGTTGTACTCTATCCTTAAGCCAATGTTCTACCCAAGAACAAAAATTTTAATCTAGACCAATTTTTTTTTTATTTATACACTAACTTACTGTGAGGAACCGTATCAAATGCCTGGGCAAAATGCAAGTAGATCACATGTACTGCAACAACCTGATCTATACTTCTACTTTCTTCTTTGTAGAATGCAATTAGATTAGTTTGACTTGACCTATGTCTCATAAAACCATGCTGATTTGTGCTAATAACAATGTTCTTCCGAATGAATTCCTTAATATTATCCCTTGAAATCCTTCAAATACTTTCCCAGTGATAGGTTGAGATAGCATTATTGTTTCTATGATGCTTTCTAGAGAACGAATTTGAGAAATGGGGGGATTGTGAAATCATGAAGATTTCTAGAGATATGGTGCAGCTCATGAAACATGTTTTATTAGAAAAAGAGATCTGAAAATCCTTAGGTTATGAGAAGATACGAAAAGAAAAGGTTCACCTTCACAGTGAGTTTTTTTTAATATACATTATTGAGTTAAGTTCACTAGACATCAATGTAAAATTTGTGCTGTTAATAAAGAAAACTATGAAAGAACAAAAAAATATTTAATTGTTATTGCGCTCACAAGATGTTAATAGCATAAGTACGTACAGTTTGGAAAACAATTGATTGTGTATGATCTATGCATGTGATGACTCGTGCAAATCATGTACCTAGGCAAACAAACTGCAAACATTTGCATAACTTTTATTTTATTCTCTGTATTAAAGCTGAAATGGTGTTTCTTTTTATCTCTTTGTGATTTCAGCCTTGTTAGAGTTTCCTAGAGTTGTTTATTTACTTCTATTTGAGTTATGGCCTTTAAATCTGCTGAATGATCCATCCATCCTTCAATTATGAATCAGAAAAAGAGAGGGAGGAAATAAAGTAGAAAACAAAAAATATAGTCAGTGACAATCTATTTTAACTCAAACATGATTCTCATAGTCTCTAAAATTGTGGAAAATACAACATTTTACAAGTGTAGCTTCTAGGAATGTGTCACGGCACAGCCCGAGCCCTGCTGACAGCAAGGCGTGGCCGCCCCTTAAGGAGACCTGGCTGCATTTGAACTCACAGCTCAAGCATCTCAGTCAGGTTCTCTACCATGATATCCACCAGGGGGCTTCAGTTTTTGTTTGCATTCTTCTGCTTTCTGACCCCTTGCCTGGATTAAGCAGTGCTAATCCACCTGCAGCCCTTTTCCAATTAGGGTCAGCTGCAGCTAATTAGCAGGCTGTAAAAGCCAGCCCTGCCTGAAACCTAGCATCTGGTCATTTTGCTTGTTTGGTGTTTCCTGATGGAGCTTTGCTACACTACTGACTGATTTCCTGGACTCTGACCTACCTGCTTTACTGACTACGTTACTCCGCTGCCAGCCCTGACTTCTGCTTCTCGTCTGACCCTGACTTTGGATTACCCCTTTATCTGTACTGTGTTTTGGGATGTTGTCTCCTCCTTGTGCCATCTCCTGCTACTGGGCTCCAACTCCTGGTAAACTGTTCCATAAGACCCCAGGTGACTGTTACAGAATGTCTCCTGCCAGATGTGGTTGAGAATTTGTATTGTCTACAATCCTCATGGTGATGGAAAGACATTTATTAGACCTAATCGGTAACCACTTTAGTGTTAGACCATTACTGATGATTTATTGGAGGGGGAGATAAGGTAATCTTAGACAAGATGTATTTTCTGTGATATAGACTAGGCTTCCTACCAGGTGCTTTCTCTTCCACTAACAAACAGACATCACATTCTGTGTCTAGTATTCCATAATGCATATATAGGTGTTACAAACATTTATATTAAACCCAATAACATTACATTACAAGAATTATAAAAGAATGTGCCCAATTGTCTTAAATTTGCTTGGACCATTATTGGTCCCAGCAAATTACATCTTTGTGTCCTATCCCAAGACTACATCTTGGTGTACTGTCCCAGCAAAAATAGTTCCTAAGGACCTGTCCGACATTTTGAAAACACTCAACAGTTCAAATCTGCTTGTAAGTAGAGACTAAGTACTAGGAAAAAGCAAAAAGCACTTTAGCTCTGTCATACATAGCCTGTCTTGGTTTTATATTATGTATACATACATATACCAACCAGTAAATTTACTGTTATTTTTCCATAAATATACACGAATGGAGATTTATATACAACTTTGAGGGTGTGTTGCTCTTGATGTCTATACAATTAATTGGTTACTGTATTGCATTTGTTTCTATGCCTGCAGGATCCCTTTGGTGATTTGGTTGCCGTGTCCTGGTTACCATGGAGATGCAACAAAACAAGCATTGGCAAGAAGGTGGCTCCTCCACAGTCATGTGAAGTTTTCTCTCTCGCCAGCATCTGTAAACGCACCGGGAGCCAATAGCTGGGGTCCGACACATGCACCCCGACACTTGGGACATGATAGCCAATTTACTAAAATGTGGATTAGCTGGTCTCGTGAGTAATAGCTTACTTTTTTTGTCCTTCATAAAACCCTTCACTTGTTCTAGTGTCTTTTTTTTTTTTTTATATATTGTCCTGATGAAAGTTCTTACTTGGAACTGAAACCTTGATGGTATTCAAAGTGTTGCTGAGGACTGGATAACTTTGATATATTTTGGAGTACAGAAGCTTGGATTTATTTTTATATATATACATGGGTCCAGTACTCACCCTCATGGTCTTGTATTTGCCTGGGTACTTGCTTCATCCAAAATATATAATCTGAGGACACAGTAGATGAATTTTCAGATTTGTACTATGCAATTTAATACACCAAAATAGTGTCACCGTGAAAATTGCTACTCACTCTAAATAGACTTAAAGGACCACTATAGTGCCAGGAAAACAAACTCGTTACTACAGGGTTATTAGGTAAAACCTCTTCAGCCACTTACATTAATCCAGAGCCAGGCTCCCTCTGTGCTGGGGAACTCTCCTCCCTCTGCTGACGTCAGCGCCGAATTCGCATGCGCGGCAAGAGCCGCGCGTGCATTCAAGCAGCCCATAGGAAAGCATTACTCAATGCTTTCGTATGGACATCAGCGTCATCTCAATGTGATTTTCACACTGAGAATTGCAAAAGCGCCTCTAGTGGCTGTCAGGGAGAGAGCCATTAGAGACTGGATTAACCCTCAATGTAAACACAGCGGTTTCTCTGAAACTGCTATGTTTTCGGCTGCAGGGTTAAACCTAGGTGGAACTTGCACCCAGACCACTTCATTGAGCTGAAGTGGTCTGGTTGCTTATAGTGGTCCTTTAAGTCTATTTAGAGTGAGTAGCAATTGTCATACCATTCATCACAGAATTTGTTTCCCAATCACTTTTTCACGTGCACTCCCCTTATGTGAATCATGTTTTTCTCGCCTACACTTGTCTTGAAAAAAAGTCCCTCTGTGGACTGAACGTTGACACTATTTTGGTGTATTAAATTGCACAATAAAAGTCTGAAAATGCATCTACTGAGTCCTGTGAGTGCAGAGTGCACTTTCCTTGGAATATATGTATGTATGTATACACACATCATCTTTTCTTATGCCCTTGTACAGGGTGGACCAAAATACAGAGTAAGATTTGATATATATATATATCTATAAGTTATTTTTTATTTATTTTGTTGCAGGTATCTATTATAGCTGAGTCTTGTGAGATTCCTGATGGTAATATAACAATGGAACAATGAGTAAAAATAGTGAAATTTTATTTTCAAAATGGCAAAATTATTTTGATGCAAAGAGGAAAATCATTCCGAAATTTGGCTTCAACAGGATGGGGCTACTGCCCATACAGCCAGGGCCATAATAGACCTCTTGAGACAATTGTTCGGTGAGCAGATCATTTAAATTGATTCAAAATTGAATTGCTTGCCAATTGGTTTACCTGACCTTTCAGCTTCAGATTACTCCTTGTGGGAATATCTGAAGGAGCGGGTGTATATGAACAAACCGTGTACACTGGAATAGCTCTAGGAGAATATCTGCCTAGAAATTTGAGTGCTAGAGCCTCACATAGTAACTAATGTTATGAAAAATTAAATCCAAAGAGCCCAGCATTGCTAGGGGGCCAATGGACCCCATGACCTAGTCAAAACATTTCCGTACATTAGGCATTCATTGTCTGTAATATCATTGAAATAAGTTCTTTAATAAAAAAAATACTGTTTCATCAAATCCTACTCTAAATGTTGTCCCACCCTGTATAATACCTGACAGGCGCACAGTCGGATTTGCCGGCATATGCGCTAACCTTACCCAAACCCCCATTAAAACACGGACACAGGTTATACTGTTGGAAATAATTAGTCCACAGCTTTATTAAATTAATAAAATAATTAAGGAATAACAAATGGGGTCATTGCCAATAAATCTTATTAAAGTTAACATCCCCCATATACATAACATACCTCTAGCAATGACCCCACAATAATAACAATAGATAACAATCTAAATAACATGTTAATACAGAAACTGGCTGCCCAATATGACCACATTTCCACCATGCTAAATTGTAGGGGTGTACCAAGACACCGCTACCCACCATATCCATTGTAGGGGTGTACCAATACACCCACCAGTTCCAGTGTAGGGTGTACCAAGACACCACCACATCCCCAGGTTCGGAGCCACCGATGGGCTCGAACCTACCAGCCACGTGCATCACTGCCCAATCCACACTAAACCTCCGATTTAACCAGGCCATTCCCCAGCGCTGTGAAAAAAACGAAAAAATCAACTAACCTAACCAAATACAGGGAGGGTGGGAGGGACAACTGACAGGTAAGCTTAGGTTCAGTTAAAATGGCCACTTCATATAATCGCTGGTGTAAATACTCCCCTTATGACTCCGCCCTACCCAGCATGCTAGCTGTCACTAACTTCCTGTGGCTGCTATGCCTACCTCCTGGCTCTGTCAAGGCCTATTCCTCTTAGCTGCGCTGATCCATGGGCTACAAGTAAGTGCCCCTTCAACTTTAATATGTTTGATACAATTGAGCATCATTTTGAGCTTGACTAAGAATACCCTATCATTATAATTATTTTTGTTTTTCAGTTCTTAACTCTTAACATAATTATTGCAATTTTTATTAAGTGTGGTCATATTTTGCTGACTGTCTGATCAATAACAATGGCTGCATTATTTTTGATTTGATTATTCAAAAATTACACAGCAGGTACAAATGCCAGAAAGGGAGTATGTGTTCAAATTTCTTATTAAAATTAACATAGAGAACTGGCTTGTCAGGTGCCAAAGAGGATATTGGCATACAATCAAATCAAAACATGAAAACAAAACTTTTAAACGCATAAGAAAGAAACCTGTAGGATTACCTTTTTAATTTACCTTCTGATTTAAAGGTCCCAGTATTTAAAGGGTTAAGGAGATTAATACTGCAATCGCTGGGTAAAAGAATTACAATGCAAAGCTTATGAGATTTGTTTGCAGAAAATTAAAATTTGCATTTTTTGTCGGTATCATTCAGCTGGTGTCTGAAACACAGCTGGTAAAATCTGCAAAGCTGGCTTCTAATAACTGATTGCAAAGCAGTGAGATGTGACAAGTCACCAACACATTTTTCCCATAGTGTCACCGGTGAAAGGGTTAACGAGCGATAAGCAATGTGAAAAATGTTTTAGAGCAATTAGTCTCTCTACTTCATTAGTAAATATCATAACCTATTGGGACAAAAGCCTTGTCAGTAGGTGAGCTTGAATATGGTGCCCAGAGGTGCCGGCAAGCATGTTTGTGCTTTATCTGCTCTCCATGGTATCTGGATCATTCATGGTTCAGTTGTTTTTGTTCTCCTTCGTCCCCTCATGTCACCAGAGTCAGAATATCTCAGGGAGAAGTCATGTGTGACAGTGCTGCTAGCCTGGCTCTCATCCAAAAGTCAGCCTGTCACTCTGCTCCCAGGACACCTCGCTGTTTTTAAACTCCTGTAAAAAAAATTGTCTTTCTTACACGTTAGCTAGTTCACATTGTTCCACCTTTATCCTTTTATTTTATGTTAAGCGTTTGCTCTTTTTTTTTGGCTTCTTCATATTTCTCGATCAGACTCTTCATTATCGTTATTTAATTAAAAACTGCCAACACTCCTATAGACTGTAAGCTCGTTTGAGCAGGGCCCTCTTCAACCTATCGTTCCTGTACGTTTTCTCCTATTTATAGTTAAATCCCACCTCTTACAGTATTGTAGAGCGCTACGGAATCTGTTGGCACTATATAAATGGCAATAATAAAAATAATAATAATAATAATAATAATAATAATAATAATAAAACTCTTTGCAACACAGCAAAACAAGTCAATGAAATCTAAGAGTAAATGAGCATAAATAAATGTTTAAGTATTCAGAAAAAGAAGATAGCAAAGGTCTGCTTTCAACAAGCGTTTAAACTAAAATAGAGAGAGATTTGTACACAAGGCAAAAAATACAGTCAGTCTCTAGCAGATTTATCTTCACTTTATAAATAATGTTAGGTTTACAGTCAATGTAGAATACAAAACTAGAAGATACGCTTTTCTAACTATCCCAATGTAAATATGTGTTAGGGTTCTCACTATTATATATTATAGGGTTCTCACTATTATATCTTTCTTGTCTCTTTAATGAAATACACTGATTTAGATAAAAAGAAATACAGTCCACATCATTTTGGGAGTATTAACAGGACACTCTAAGACAGGGGTGCCCAAAGGTAGATCCCCATATGTTGAGGAACTACAATCTTCATCATGCTTTATTAGTCTTTAGAATCTAAAAACTAAAAAAACATTTTGATGGTTGTAATTCTTCATTTGAGGAAACCCTGGTCCAAGCTATGTCATTTAATGCAAGAATAGGATACACCAAAACCATTTTATTTAGCTTAAGTTGATTTGATGCTTACCGTATGCCTTTTATGTCTGGTGTTAAACAAACAGATTTTGATAGATGTCTATCCTGTCTACCTGTACAGGCCTGCATGAGTTTCAAAGTGGAGTTTCTGGCCAGCTGCGTGTATAAATGTGTGATGCTGACTGATTAGCTATTTAAAGTTAGGCTAAAACAAAAATTTGAACTATGTAACAATAAGAATTTGAATGTGAATCAAGTAAGCATTAATTTTAAAATGCTAAGAAACAGAACAACAAAACAACATCTTTAGATCACCCTAAAGGGACAGTTTCTTTGCAACAATAAATATTCAATATAAAATCCTGTCGGGGCACGTTAATATTGAATGAAGTAATGCTGAGAGGGTGAGAGAACATATAAATCTTTAAAGTGTGCATATGCCATACATACCCATAGAATTTACTGATTTAGATACATAAATCAGTGTTTAAATGAAATGATCTTTTATACTATGTGAGGATATGCTAAGACAATTCCAGTGTATATTTCAAGATAATTAGATAGAACTGGTATAGGGATAAACATATAGCGTGAAGTTGGTTGGGGAAACTGCAATTATAACTTGCTTGTTTGAGCAATAAGACTGAGTTCTATCAGGATGACAGCTGATCATGCAAGAAGAAAAGAGTGATCAGAAAAGGTAAAAAACGAACCATGGGTTTTTACAAAAGCTGTGAAGTTTTGTTCTTTCAGCATCTTATCTAATGAGCTCTCCGTGGCTTTGATCAGTGCTGGATGAAAAAAAAAATGCTGCAGTTTCATCTCATTTTTACTCTAATTCAGCTCTTTCTGTATAGTGTTTCCAAAATATGTGTCAAAATATGGCATGCCTACTTAAGCAGATGTCACCTCTCCCTGTTTCTAGTGCTAGGATTTGTTTGCCCTTGAGAGTAGCAGTATCAGTGTTGTGCGTGATCCTTCGGAAATGTTTGTTTTACTATTATTTTTACAGTTGAAGTGTTTATTCCAGATACTGGCTATTTAGTAAGTCTGAATATCAATGCTCATCTGGACACAAGATTTCCAATTAAATAGACACATGTATCCCTTCACCCTATTTTGGCCGTATCTATATCTCCATTTTTTTCCATTAAGCTGAAACATAGAATTATGTCCTGACATGAGGTTTGTTTCTGTACATGTCTCAATTTACTGACCTGTCAGTTATTGCAAAAATTATCAGCAGTTTAAACAACTACTGTAAACATTAATAGGAGATGATTTCACGCTGAATGGTAAAATATGTATTGCAATTTGCGATCTGAATATACATTATATATGTACTAAAGCCTACTTGTAAACAAAGTTTTCACTAAATACTTGTAAAATACAGAGCAAACCTTTTATATTGTCTTGGTGGAGTTGCTATTTGAATTTGAAATGAGAATACATTTTTATAAAAAAAAATGGACAGTGTAAGTGGAGGCAGACATGAACAGGGTCCAGACATTAAATGCAAGGGTGGACAAAGTAAGCCTGCTCGTATTTTGTTAGAAAACCTTTACCATCTGTTGCTATTATCTATTTGGGGGTGGACAATTCGGGGGGCAGGGGGGTGGACAATGGCACAATAACATTAACATGTCCATCCCCATTTGTTGGCTGACTACTTAGTAGACATACCCCCACCAGCCCACATACCGTCCTTATATTGGTCAGCTGCCACAGGATTAACACTTGCTCTGTCAAAAGGTTTTGATTCATCCAAATAGTTTTGTCCGAAATGATTGAATTGATGAAATTTGAACAAAACTAAATGCCAAACCAATTATTTTTTTCCTGATTCAGACTAACCAAATTATTTACAAATAGAATAGGGGATAATCTGCTAAATAAAGATAAAATGGAAAAACATAGCGCTTAACTGTGTGAGAGTAAATGAAGATGTATAACTTACAATTGGCCACTCACAAATTGTTAGATGTAAAACAGCTTTGAATAACTTAATTTTCTTCAATATTTTCTATGTTCATCTTCATACTCCCATCAGTGGGTTGGAATATTAACTCAAAAGAGAAAATATGTGGAGAAATAAAGTGCAGTTCCAGAGTGAAGTAAAAAAGAAATTTAATAACTTACATATAAGTTTAAAACAATTAGCATATCACCGCTGGGCGTCCTACACGTTTCGTCCTAAGATGGGACTTCCTCAGGGACTTGGTGCATTATGCAATATGACGGGTGACGGGTGAGTCACTTGGAGTATTGTACGCAGTACTGGAGACCGTATGTCCAGAAGGATATTGATACTTTAGAGAGAGTTCAGAGAAGGGTCACTAAACTGGTTCATGGATAGTAGGATAAAACTTACAAGGAAAGGTTAAAGGAACTTAACATGTATAGCTTGGAGGAAAGACGAGACAGGGATGATATGATAGAAACATTTAAATACATAAAGAGAATCAACACAGCAAAGGAGGAGACTATATTTAAAAGAAGAAAAACTACCACAACAAGAGGACATAGTCTTAAATTAGAGGGGCAAAGGTTTAAAAATAATATCAGGAAGTATTACTTTACTGAGAGGGTAGTGGATGCACGTAAAACCCTACAGCTGAAGTGGTAGAGGTTAACACAGTAAAGGAGTTTAAGCATGCATGGGATAGGCATAAGGCTATCCTAACTATAAGATAAGGTCAGGGACTAATGAAAGTATTTAGAAAATTGGGCAGACTAGATGGGCTGTCACATTCTATGTTTCTATGACAGTCCTTATTTTGCTGAAACAGTCCTGCATATTGAAGTCATTTCCTTTATTCTCAAATCGGCACTCTCCTGATGCAGAAGGGGACAGGAAATGATGACCATGTGCAAAGCACTTCAGCAGTGCTCTATGCATGGTCTGCATTGAGGTAAACTCACCCCTTTCCTGGACAGGCCTGTCTCTCTAATCCATCCTGAAATATGGGCATGCAATATTGGCATGTTGGCTATGTGGGAGATAACTAATGATGTATAGCTATTTCACATTGTGCATTATATTTTGTGTGTGATGTTATCCATAATAAGGGCTGTGCAATAGACTGTTTGAGAGTGCAAATTCTGCCACTGCTAATGTAGAATATGCTGCTCTTTGGAAGCCGATTGCTGTCTACTTATACATTCCGAGTATAGTTCCTTCTCATTCATATTGCTGCCTCTTGGCTGTCACAATGAGTTCCAATGCTTCTCTTTGTTTCCCCGGAGTGTGCCGAGTCTGCCTGCTTCCTTAGCACTGGAGAGCTGAGTACTTTAAAGATCAACTGATCAGCTCGCTCCTGCCTGCACAGACATATTTTCAAGGATTTAAAATTAAGCAACCAACATACACCTGGGTGTCAGACTTGGGAGATTTAAGGGAGATGGAAACTAACATGTAGACTGTATCCTTCCACAGCATGTATGGGTTCATAGACTTTTAGGGACATTTAAACATATAGGAATTTATTGTTTGTTTTTTCAGGGCATACTTGAAAACGAGAGAAATCTCAATGTATCTTTCCTGGTAAAATAATTTATAAATAAATAAGTGATTTTGAAACTGAATTGCAAAAAATAAGGCTAAAATAGCTCATCTTTAATTATAGTGAGTTAGGGAATTTTTCAAACTAAACTAAAATCTGGTGTTGAACTCCTAGAAGAAGTAGCAAATATTATATTCCTCACATATTATCAACCATGCTTGAACCTCAGAGGAAACAATATTCAGGTAAAGGAAATAAACTTTTAGAACATGGATTTATTTTTTGTGAAGAACATTTGGTTTCCAGTAGACTTGTGCAAACAGTTAGTCTGGTCAGTCTGGATAAATCAAATGCCTATTAATCCATATCCACATGAATCAATACATCTAAGATTGGTCTATGGAGTCATATTCATGGAATTCTTCAAAAAGACAAACAAGGAACGCTCCTTCTGCTTCATGTAGAGCAGTGGTTGCCAAGCCAGTCCTTATGTTTCCCTACTAGTCCAGGAGTTAAGGATTACCCAGTTGTATCTAAGGTGTTTTTAGAAACCTTAGATACTACTGGGTAATCCCTAAATACTGGACTGGTAGTGGGGGGAGGGAAAAGGGAGGGGACATGAGGACTGGTTTGGGAACCACTGATGTAGAGTCATGATTGCCATCACCTGTTAAGAAACTGCCACCCCACTGTACAAAACATGCAGACCTCCTTAACCCCTTAAGGACACATGACATGTGTGACATGTCATGATTCCCTTTTATTCCAGAAGTTTGGTCCTTAAGGGGTTAATCATTCTATGAAAATATTTAGTTTTGTTATGAGTAGCTCAGTCCAATTTTGATGTTTGAGAAATAACTATCAGAGCTCATGTATCAGACCTAAACCACTTCCTGGTCCAAGTATAACTTTTTTCTTCAGGTCTCAATGTCCAAGAACATATGACTGGCATTGGTGCTAGAGGCGGATACTTTCTCTAAAGTGGACATGTCTTCCATGATGATGTGCCATATCCTGAGGGTTCATGTTTAATTAAAAATATCTGTCTCTTTCTTCTACAGATTTTGTTTGCAGCTTATAAAATGCTTCACTAAGATTCAAAATTTCACTACTAGTCCTTAACTGAGAAAGCTGATTGTGTCACTGAGAAGTAACAGTTCTGCTTAAAACATTGGGGAGTAAGAGGATGTTTGGACTAAGAAGGAGCTAGTCATACTGGGAAAACATAATGGCTATGGCAATACAGAGGGTTAGTAACATTGTGTGCAAGAATACTAGAGATGCTTGGGAAGAATACATATATTGTCCATGAGGAATAATATATTGTCCATCAACAAGCTTTGGAATAACAGACAGCAAAGGTAGGAGCAGCTGTTATTCAAAAACAAAAAGATCTCAAACAGTGAGGGAAAAAAGTATTTGAACCCCTGCTGATTTTGAACGTCTGCCCACTGAAAAAAATAGACGATCTGTCTACAATTCTAAAGGTAGATGTATTTTAACAGTGAGAGACAAAATAACAGGAAAAAAAATCTAAAAAAACGCATGTCAAAAATTAGACTTTTCATTTCTTTGTCAGTGTGTAAAAGTTCAAAATCAGCGGGGGATCATATACTCTTTTCCCCCACTGTATTTGTGTTGATCAGTAGATTATCTATCTATCTATCTATCTATCTATCTATCTATCTATCTATCTTTAACAATCTATGAGCTGTATGCATTAACTAAAAAGTGTGGTACAACTGACAAGGGAATTGCAAAGTTTAGTCTACCATATTTAAAATTGGAAAACCATTCTAATGTAGTGCATGTCTAGTTGAGACTAATCTATGATACTATAAGCAGCCCTGGTATGTTGAGCAAGTTAGTTCTTTATTTGGCAGTACGCTAGATAATAATACATGTTATCTATATTAATTGTTAATTTATAAATTATGTCTATAATTACAATAACTGATTTAAAGGCATGGTCCTGGCACCTTAGTGTTGATGCATGTTAACGTTAATAGCAAACCTATTTGGTTTTTTCTTTTCATAAAGAATTAAGAGAAGCTGAATGGTGTACACATTTCCTAGAATTCTCTTCTCCTCAGAGTGCCTGCACTGTCCAAGTTTGCAACACATCCGGGACTTGCATTTTTTCCTCATAGTTTGTAAGCTCATTGAGCAGGGCCTTCTTTATCCCTTGTCTCTTTCAAATTTCTTTTGTATGTCAGTTACTTGTCAAATATCTCAATTTTCTAACTATAAAGTGCTGTAGAATATGATGGTGCTGTATAAATGCTAATAATAATAATAATTAATCCTTTAAAATAACTTGATTAGGGACGGGGCCTGACCTCTGACGAGACTGGACGCAAGTCACTTCAGATCCTGCATTTCATGTTGCATTTTTCTGTTTACCAGCGACTGGTGGGCATTATTTGACCCAGCTTGATCATCCTATATAAGGGAATGCCGCGGTGATCATGGAGATGCTACTTAAGTTGCTCTATATATGCAATCGCTTATTCATGTTTTGAGGCCAACAATAATGGTTAGACCAGGGGAGGCAGCCACTCCCCTACCACCAATGCTGACTGGCATGATCACTATAAGCCCCCATCCCCCCATCTGGACCAGTGAGGGTAAGCCCAGTCCCAGGAGCTTGCCTCCACCATCTAAAATTCCTTTACAGACAGAGACATTATATGCCTGAACTGGCAGGGATGGAGCACAGGCCTTCTACTGAATATCTGCAGAGTTCTACTCTACACAAGCTGCATGAAATCATTCCAGGATTACTAACCTACTTGGCGGAGAGGCAGCAGAGTCAACTGACACCTTCAAGCATTCACTCACCTGTGGACATTCCCCTGGGAGATCACACGGAGCCACCGGTTCCTGATACGACAGACCCACAGGGACCCTCACACTGCTTCTCCTCACTTGGATCCTCACTTGGCAATCTGTGTCCCAAATGGTGGGATTACCTCTCCTGGGACACAGCTGGAAAGTGCAAAGTGGCCACAGGCTCACATTCCTACCATCTACTCACCCCTCCTCTATCAAGATGGTGAAGATCCACTAATTACATTGAGAGGGTCTCCTGGCGTGATACCAGAGTCTGTTTACCTGCATGGCTCTTGCAATGGCGGACTTTGCTATCTGGCTTCTGCAGTCCTGTAGACTGGGTATTGGCTAGTTTTGGGACAGTATTTTTGTCAGTGGTGCCTTGCCTGCAGTGGGAACCATTACCTGTGCTACTTTATCTGCAGTAGGGGTGACTCTTTTAATAATTAAGTTTAATAAGCCTGTTTAGCTGTATATTTTAATCTACACATAGTTCAAGCCCTTTCTCTTGATTTTAGTGCATACACTCTGCTCTTATTTTTCCTTTACTTACTAACGTTTTCCTTATCTAGCACTGATATTTGCACCTACTACTTTACTATATATAATTATTATTATTATTTTTTGTATATATATGCTGTGTTCTGCATGCATGCTGATTGATGGATATGTCCTTCAATATTGGTAATTGCTCTTATTCTGTGAAAATGCCCATGTCATACCTGCACTTCAAAAATAAAGACTTATATATAAAAAAATAATAATACATTGTTTAAAAAAAATAAAATAATAGCATAATAAACTAAAGGCAAACTCTTTTCAGTAATGTGAGAAATCAATGGCTTTCCTAAATTTGCACATGTGGTGGTCATTAATTGCAGTTAAAATGTAGTGAAAATGAGTATGTAATATGTCAGGCAATTGAGCAGGTTCACTAAGCTTCTTACAGAAAAGCAAAGGATTTACAGAGAAATCTCTATTTTAGTTATTTGCATTAACAGCATTTTACCATATTTGCTATATAAAACATTAGAATGGATTGTGAAATCACTTGTTTCTGCAAGTGGCTGCCTTTTCCTTCTTCTACTTTCAAATCAATGTTTCATGGAAGATACTCGTGAAACAATTTGCTACCTTAAAAAAAAAACATGTATTTTACAACTGAAGATATTTACTCTTTTACACAAACAAGTTATTTGTTTTAGAAACAGTGTTTGTGTATAGACCTCGAGAACACAATTGGAGAGAATGTTTAGAATCTAGTTCTCGAGATGTGTTTTGACAATGAACAGTTTGATACTTCAGTAGATGTGTTGACAATTGTATTTTGCTTGTCATCTGGGACAGAAAGCTACAGCATGTTAAATAGAAACAGATTGCGTGTCTTCAACCCTACCGACAGACATGCACTCATACACATCCATTACTGCTACAAAATGTCTATAGTTTACAGGATCTAAATGGGATTATTCACCAAATGGTGAACAGTGACAATTTGAAACCAAACCGAAAAATGGCAGCAAAAAAATAGCCATTTAGTAAACTGTTTAAATTAAGTTATTTTTTTAACAGTTGTTTACATTAGCCTAATTTTTGCAAATTATCTTTCAGCTCACAACGACATACTAGTTAGTATTCAGTTCCTAAACGCTATTGTTTACTGTAAGGGCACACAGTAATGAGCTCATTGCATTATTATGTAATTGCTCGACAAACTGTTGTATTGCAAAAATTACAATAAAAAAAAAAAGAGTCTGGAACATAATATAAATAGCAAAAGAAGGGAATATACCGATCAGCCAAAACATTAAAACCACCTGCTTAATATGGTGTAGGCCCCATATGTGCTGCCAAAACAGCATGGACTCCACAAGACCTCTGAACATGTCCTGTGGTATATGGCACCAAGACTTTAGCAGCAGATTCTTTATCTGAGAGGTGGGGACTCCATGGATTGGATTTGTTATTCCAGCAATTGGATTGAGATCTGAACTCTTTGTCATGATCCTCACACCATTCCTGAACAAAGTTTGCAGTGTGGCAGGGTGCATTATTCTGCTGAAAGTGGCCACTGCTATCAGGAAACACCATTGCCATGAAGGGGTGTACATAGTCTGCAACATCTACATGAATGCCAGAACCAAAAGTTTCCCAGCAGAACATTGCCAGGGGCACTTATTACCCTGATGCCAGTTCACTAATAGTCCTTCCTGGCACCACTCTCTTCTCATCTCATAAGACTTCCCATTTTGGAGATGGTCTGACACAGTTGTATAGACATAACTATTTGGCCCTTGTCAATGTTGCTCAGATATTTTTGCATGCCCATTTTTCCTGCTTCCAACTCAAGAAGTACACCCCTCACATTTTTGTAAATATTTCATTATATCTTTTCATGTGACAACACTGAAGAAATTACACTCTGCTACAATGTAAAGTAGTAAGTGCACAGCCTGTATAACGTGTAAATTTGCTGTCCCTCAAAATAACTCAACACACAGCCATTAATGTCTATACCGTTGGCAACAAAAGTGAGTACACCCCTAAGTGGAAAGTCCAAATTGGGCCCAATTAACCATTTTCCCTCCCTGGTGTCATGTGACTCATTAGTGTTACAAGGTCTCAGGTGTGAATGGGGAACAGGTGTTATTGCTCTCACACTCTCTCATATTGATCACTGGCATTCATCATGGCACCTCATGGCAAAGAACTCTCTAAGGATCTGAAAAAATGAATTGTTGCTCTACATCAAGATGGCCTAGGCTATAAGAAGATTGCCAAGACCCTGAAACTGAGTTTCAGCACGGTGAGCAAGACCATACAGCGGTTTCACAGGACAAGTCCTATATGCCTCGCCATGGTCGACCAAATAAGTTGAGTGCACGTGCTCAGCGTCATATTCAGAGGTTGTCTTTGGGAAATAGACGTATGAGTGCTGCCAGCATTGCGGCAGAGGTTGAAGGGGCGGGGGGTCAGCCTGTCAGTGCTCAGACCATTGCATCAAATTGGTCTGCATAGCTGTCATCACAGAAGGACGCCTCTTCTAAAGATGATGCATAAGAAAACCCGCAAAGAGTTTGCTGAAGACAAGCAGACTCAGGACAGGGATTATTGGAACCATGTCCTGTGGTCCAATGAGAACAAGATAAACATATTTAGTTCAGATGGTGTCAAGCGTGTATGGTGGCAACCAGGTGAGGAGTAAAAAGACAAGTGTATCTTGCCTACAGTCATGCATGGTGGTGGGAGTGTCATGGTCTGGGCCTGCATGAGTGCTGCCGGCACTGGGGAACTACAGTTCATTGAGGGAACCATGAATTCCAACATGTACTGTGACATACTGAAGCAAAGCATGATCCCCTCCCTTCGGAGACTGGGCTGCAGGGCAATGTTCCAACATGATAACGACCCCAAACACACCTCCAAGATGACTAAAGAAGCTGAAGGTAAAGGTGATGGACTGGGCAAGCATGTCTCCAGACCTAAACCCTATTCAGCATCTGTGTGGCATCCTCAAACAGAAGGTGGGGGAGCGCAAGGTCTCTAACACCCACCAGCTCCATGATGTCATCATGGGAGGAATGGAAGAGGACCCCATTGACAACCTGTGAAGCTCTGGTGAACTCCATGCCCATTAGGGTTAAGGTAGTGCTGGAAAATAATGGTGGTCACACAAAATTTTGACACTTTGGGCCCAATTTGGACATTTCCACTTAGGGGCGTACTCACTTTTGTTGCCAACAGTTTAGACATTAATGGCTGTGTGTCGAGTTATTTTGAGGGGACAGCAAATTTACACAGTTATACAAGTTGCACACTTACTACTTTACATTGTAACAGAGTGTCATTTCTTCAGTGTTGTCACATGTAAAGATATAATAAAATATTTACAAAAATGTGAGGGGTGTACTCATTTTTGTGAGATACTGTATATTGGGGAATCTGCCTGAGAATGCAGGCAGCCCAAGAAGCCAATCCCACCAATCTGAGTCATGTTATCACAATGACACTGCAATCACATGACTTGGATTGGTGTGATTCACAGATTGACTGCAGGGACTGTCTGGGTTGTCATGCAGATTCACCAATATACAGTATAATTAGTAAAATAAGATATATTAAACATAGTTACTTCATCCACATAGACACACAACTTGATTTGCTCATATTCACTGAATTCTAAGCTCATAAAATGCTTTGTTTTTCTCAATAAATGATCCAAACTATGAATAAAGTAAAGGACTCAGAGGCTACCTTGTCTTACGCTTGCTGTTACTCAAGAAGCAGGACCTATATTATTATCTAGTAACATTACACAACAGGCTCTGTTTTATAGGATACTGAGCAATTTAATGAAAATTTGAAGCATGTCATATTTTAACAGAGTCTGTAGCAACCAACACATTTGGTGGGAACGATCTAAATCTTTAGTTTTAATTTAAAGATACAAACTGTTTGTTTTTGTTTCCTAAATTATTGATCTTATTAATAATAGTGTATGCTTTGTACTACATTTTATTTACTGCATTATTGCTATGGGCTTTACTCATTTGGCACATCACTCTTGCTTAAACTGCAGGATTTTGGCCAAGAATTTATAATCAGTATTTAGTAATGCCAAAAGATGCCAGTTTTTCAGCTCTGTTAAATCACACTAACAAAACTAAAATTGATTGCTATTGGGATAAAGACAGTTTACCTTTGCATAACATTTCATTATAAATAGTTGCCAAATCATTTGCCAGTAAATCAATAAATGTCTTATAGAATTAATTTGTTAACCCATCGTTCCCTGGACCTTTAGTGTTATTTAGAGAGAGAACGCTATTACAAACATAATCTTCAGCAACTGGTTATATCAATTCCCCTACTTTGTTCTTTCAAATGTCTAATGTCAAATGTCTTAATGTGTAAGCTCTCCCTGCTCAGCTCCCCGCAGTGATGCCGGGAGCAGGAATATGACGTCACTCCGGCTCTCGGCATCGCGGCGGTGCGCGAGGGAGCTAAGCAGGGAGAGCTTACACTCAGCGCTCTCTCACTGCCTGTTCGACCCCCTACCTGCCTGCCCAGCATCCCCACTATACCCCAGTGTAGCGGAATGGGCTGTAGTTCAGTACCCCTTTTTGGTACTAGAGGCTGTCCATACTGCTGTGTGTGTGTGTTCTCTTTTATTGTATCCCTTCATTGCAACATTGTGTTACTGTGATATTTTGTCTAATTGTACGGTACTAATAACATTTATATTGGATTAAACTATATGGTTCGACAAACGAACAAAGTACCGAAACACCAGGCCACCCAGGAGAGGAGTGTGGCACCAATTGACCCTATTAACCTTCTGCATATGTGGTTAACCACAAATGCCCGAAACCCTGTGTGATCCTATGGGTGGCCGTCGTTCGTATAGACGAACACGTGGCGGCGGCCATCTTGGCATACGAATTACACCAACGGGGTTTGGTCGTCGAGTGTCTGTAACCCAAATCGGACACTTGACGGCACGAACACTGCTAAAACCTCCAAGTTCGTGAAAACCCACCCGTACAGAGCGGTATTCTCTGAGAATAACTATACGAACGAGAGGATTATGCCGAACTAAGCCCTAGGATTTCGTATGTTTTGGCTACTCGTACAGAGACCGACCGCACAGACCTTTCGTGTGGAACTATTTTTGTCATACACCTTGTGTGTGGCCGGTAAAACTAAGACCTCCAGGAAATTGGCGAACTCCTGAACCGATCTGGTTGATTTTTCAGTATGTTGTTCACCCAGATCAGGGCTATCAGGGGATTATGGGTGTATGTTATGGTTTTGGGGTACATCCAAGAATTAGGAAAACATTTGCTTTTACAACTTAAAGATTATCTCTCATGCTGAGGGGAGGGAATATGTGCGCTGTATCCATCTATTGATTGGCTGATTCTTAAATCTCTGTGGGTGTCTCCCTTGCATGGGAGAATTGCATAAAAGCCGAATGAGTGGCCATTAAAGACAAGTTCTGCTCCTGATACTGAGTGTTGACTAGTTATTGGGAAGGGTGATGGGAGATTCGCGGATTTGCTTTTGGTTTATGCTGTTCTTCTCGTAATATCCTGCTTGTTCCTGAGTAGCTGTTGTACTACCAGAGGAGAGTACATGCCGAACTAGCGCTCCGCTACACCCAGGTAAGAAACCAATCCAGTCTGTGTGTATGGATGTGTGTGTGTGTTTGTGTATGGCTGTGAGTGTGTGTGTGTGTGTGTGTGTGTATGGCTGTCTGTGTATAGGTGTATGGCTGTGTGTGTATGGCTGTCTGTGTGTATATGCGTATGGCTGTCTGTATGTATGGCTGTCTGTGTATATATGTGTATGGATGTGTGTGTATGGCTCTCTGTGTTTATAGGTGTATGGCTGTGTATGTGTATGGCTGTCTGTGTGTATAGGTGTATGGCTGTGTAAGTGTATGGCTGTCTGTGTATAGGTGTATGGCTGTCTGTGTGTATAGGTGTATGGCTGTGTGTGTGTGTGTGTGTATGGCTGTCTGTGTGTATGGCTGTCTGTGTGTATAGGTGCATGGCTGTGTACGTGTATGGCTGTCTATGTGTTTAAGTGTATGGCTGTGTATGTGTATGACTGTCTGTGTGTATAGGTGTGTGTATGTGTATGGCTGTCTGTGTGTATAGGTGTATAACTGTCTGTATGTATGTCTGTCTGTGTGAATAGGTGTATGGCTGTGTGTGTGTGTATGGCTGTCAGTATTTATGGCTGTGTATGTGTATAGCTGTGTATGTGTCTGGCTCTCTGTGTGTCTGGCTTTCTGTGTGTATAAGTATATGACTATCTGTGTGTATGGCTATGTATGTGTATGGCTGTGTGTGTCTGGCTGTGTGTACAGGTGTATGGCTGTCTGTGTATAGGAGGATGCCTGTCTGTGAGTATGGCTGTCTACATGTCTGGCTGGCTGTGTGTATACCTGGCAGTGTGTATGGCTTTCTACGTGTCAAGCTGTGTGTGTGTGTGTGTGTGTGTGTGTTTGGCTGTCTGTGTGTGTTTGTGTATGTCTGTGAGTGCATCTGTGTGTCCGAGTGATTCTGTGTGTCTGTCAGTGTGTGTGTATGTCTGTCAGTGAGTTTTCAAGGTTTCAAGGAGTAACAGGAGGATCCGCTTTTTGAAGGTGCGGATGGGACCATTGGGAGTATGTCAGAGGCCGGACTCAGGACTGGGATTTAGTGGACGAGGGGGGGCTGGAGTTTAATAGACTAGGGGGGGCTGGGGTTTTGTAGAGGTGGTGAAAATTTTTGTTTGCTTTTTTGCGGCCCACATAAACTTAAACCTTGCTTATTTGGCCCTTGCTAGCCTTTGAGTTTGACATGCCTGGTCTAGGCCTTGTAAATAGTATTGTATTTTCCCTTTTTCAATATTCCTATTTCTAAACGGTTTATAGTAGTATAACTGTACAAGTTCTGTTATCAATTCTTGTTATTAAATGACTTATTTTTTTCTTTGAGATTATTTTTCTTCCACCTATTCTTTACAAGCCTCAAATGGATCTGGGTCAATACAGCTCCGACTATCAAATGTATTATATGCTTCTAAGGATTTCATTCTACCATACTGAATTACTGAATACAAATAATTTTTTATTTGTTCAGTATCTATTACTTCTCCATTGTTCATTTTAAAATAAACATAACTAAATGTTGATCTCAATGCTTAATATCTCTTGTAACTCTTATTAATTTTCCTTCTCATAACTAACTTAGAAAATGCTCTAATATCTAATTTAAGTGTTTCTAACCACTTACTCCATGTAAACTCATATAAACCATCATTGTTAAAAGATCTAAAGCCATTATATATCTGACAATTGTCAAAAACAGTGGCATTCAATTACCAAATTCACTTACCACATAGTTATCTTTAAGGTATTTAATTTAACTTTTACTGGGAGATGGTCAGATGTAGGTATGTGTCACTTTTTATGTGATTGCTTTCTTTTTTAAATATAGTCTCACAATTCTATTAGACAATGATCCTTTATGGTATGTAGAAATTATGCCTAAAAAAATCTATGAGCCAGCTTAACCAAGCATGGTATTGAAAAAGTTAATGTCATAATGTAGTGTCTCATGTTTAATTTATTATGTAAATTGCTGGTTACATCATTAATGTCTTCACCATAAATAATTACCTCAGATTTAAAATAATATGGTTTAATTGTTTTAAATAAGGATTTTTATGTCTGCTTTAACATGTGGTTCAAATACATTAATTATTCTGTAACTGTAACCATCGATTGAATCAATTATTAGACAAATACCAGCTATAATTTAAATTATTTTTATTTATTTTTTTTGCCTTTTTTTTTGCAGTGGAAGATGATTGTACAAGCAGGTTGAGGCATATAAAACAAAAGTGGGATTACAGAGCAGTTTAACCAAATATTTCACATATTAAAACTGCACTTATTTTGTTATAGTAAGTATGTACTGCAGGTAGTACTGTTTTTTGCTATATATTTTTTTCCCTTTTTTTATTTTCTGCTTATACGTGCAGTATATAGTCACTTTATAGTCAGCACTGGAGTGTTCACATTTGTTATACTAAGAACACGTGACCTTCTCAGAGTTATATGCTGATTGTTTGATGTGTGAATCCACACTAATAGCAGACTCTGTGTTGTCCTGGATAATAACACCCAAAAAATATAAAATTATTTATCACAGAAAAGTGCACCACTGGTCGACTTCCTTACATACATACAGCTATACTATAAACGCGCTTCGTATCTGTCAACATTTTATCAAATTGTCCTCGATAATAACATCCACCTTTTCCAGAGCCAATGAAGAAAACACAAGGTAGATGTTTACTTAGTCCTTTTTCCCCCCACAATTTAACTCCATTCCATACAGCATCCTCATCACATATTTGTTTCAGGTTCACTCAGAATAACACTCTTAGACTTAGACAATTCTATTAATTGGATATGTGTCCAATTCCTGTTTTATGTGGCACGAGGGAACATGTCCCAAAAGTAATCTAACTGTCGCTGCAATTAAGCTTATATCAAAAAGTGTGGATTCAGGGAAATGTATTGAAGCATTAATTCAATGTGCACTGAAGCCTAAGCAATTTATCAATGGGTCATGTCCAGTTGTTCTCAAATTAGGAAGCTCAACTTCTGGGCCAACAAACTAATATCAGTGCATTCTTCCTTGTTTAGAAGGTCTTGCTGGTCGTGCATTGCTGGAATAAGTTGGTATTACTGAAGAATTACCTGCATTGTCTTTATCCTCTTTGTTGTTGTTATTACTGAAGAAATACCTGCACTGTCTTTATCCTCTTCCTGGTGGAACTGGTCCACCTCCACCTCCACTTTTTGTGGATTATCTTGGTTTACACCCTCAGACAGGTTAAGTGTACCAAGTGCACTGATGCTAGGCAGATTGCAGTCAGCTTCAGTCATTTTTGCTGCTACTGGATTCACTAAGCAAGTTTGTTTATTTCGAATCTTATTTCAAATCTCTTCACTACTTGCCAGCAATTATAGGCCGGGAGATCTCTACAGGTTTGTGTCCTCTTGCAGAGTTTTTTTTTTTTTAACTGTTGTAAAACGTTTGTCAAAAATACATTCCATATTGCAGGCTACAGGTTTCTATGTGAAGCTTTGCAAGGACTCTACTTACTGTTCATGCACGTCCATCAAGTTTTTCTCACTAGGATTTTTTTTTCAAATTCTCGCTATAGCTGCCAAATTGTTTAGATGTGCAAATGTTTTCTACAGCAGATAACGCAATACTGAATTAGCTCGATTGTACTCTAGTAATTGTTCCATGTGCTCAGATGTTCTTTTTCTGTGTTTGCAGTGGAAGTATATTTAAAAAAGAAAGTGTTGATCTTCCTTTTTTATACATGTATTCTTCTTGAATTGTGTCCTTCAAACTCTGAATCTCCTCTGTTTTAACATCCAGATTCTCTTCTTTAACCATTATTAACAAGTTAACCAGTTAATAATTCACACATCTTATATGTTGCATCTCTGTCTTCATAAGCAAGCAACTCTCCAATGATCCTCTAAAACTTTATTTACTCTTTCCTCGTAAGGACAACCAGCAATTGTATTCACATTTGCTCCCTGACCTGTGAGCAAGCCAAGCCAAGCTCCCCCAGACTGAAACACTTTTCTGGGCTTGAGGACATCCTTGCATTTCTTGCAGGAGCTCCCTCACATAGCAGTTATAGAGAGAGGTTATATGGTTTAATACAGACGTGTCCAACATTGTCTAACCTTGTGGCCCAAGACAATTCCTCTTTGCTCAATGGGGCCCAGGGAAACAAAAATGTTGGGCACCCATGGTTTAATAGTATGAGTTATAAAAACATGTTTTATGGAGTAATACAAGGATTTAAAAGGGTAGGTTATATGGAGAAATAAGAGTTTAAGAGAGAGTTAAAGGGACAGGTTATCTGGAGGTTATATGGATTAATCCAAGGAGCTAAAGGAAAAGGTAATAGGGAGTATAATATAATGGCCCTATACCACTGTCTTTCTTACGTTTTCAAGACAACACAGTGCGAGCAGGGGGTACTAGAAACATGCAGAAAGCACTTTCATGTAGCACTCTTTGCATGGTCCTAGAGGCCAGTCAGGCAACCTGGAAAAGGAGTAGCCTGCCTACTGACCATGGGCATCACTAGTGACATGGTGCGAGTTGTTATGAATTTCTATCCAGGCACTCTCAGAGCTCCCTGACACTCCATATACAGCTGATCACAATTTAGAACAGGAGAAGGGAAAGGAACAGAGGGAAGCAGTAATTATATACCCAGTGTAGTTCACAGCCACTGCAAATACAAAGGCTGTAAAACCAAAGAAAGTTCCGACAGTTACAAAAAGAGTAATTGTTTCCTCATCCGAATGGAAGAATTTATCTAGAGAAAGTTTATATGGAGCAAATGTGGGCACATTGATTGTATGGATGATTCAGGAATTTCAGGTTGGCGGTGGTGGGTTCTGCAGAAAATGGCAGTGGGCCAAGACCGGCAGGGGAGATCCTTTCATCTCCCCTGATGACCCATGCAGAGCCAGCCTTGCTGTAAGCTCTGTCGGGCTGGTGAGGAGATCAAAGATCTTACTCACCGGACCACTGGCACTTCAGAGGGAGGGAAGGCCCTGAAAGACTCTGTGTTCCTCCCGTGAGGAGTGCTGTGCTCTCAGGAGGACAGGAAAGTCAGCCTACAGACAGAGGAGATGCGGTCTAAAGTGAACATACCACCACTGGACCACCAGAGCTTGCAGTATTATGTCCCCGCTCCCTGGTAAAAGATAAGAAAAAGGGAGGGGGAGACATTAAGATAGATTTTCACATCTCACCCACCTACACAAAGCATAGAACCTATACACCCCTCACACACACTGCCCCCTTTAAACACACACACAATACACCCCTCACACACACACACACTGCTCTGTCACACACAAACAGACTGTTCCCCTTACACACAAACACACACACACACACACATATAGACTGCCTCCTAACACACACTGCACCCCTCACACACACACACAACACTCTTCACACATACACTGCACCCCTAACACACACACAGAGGTGTAACTAGAAACCATAGGGCCCAGGTTCGAAAATTGCCCTGGTCCCCCATCACCCCATATGTCTACCATCCCATTCCCATACGTTCTCCCCTCCCCCCACATATGCAAACAGATACACATGCAGACACACACATATACAAACACACATATACAGAGACACAAACAGACACACACACATACATACAAACACGCATAATACATACAAACACATACATAGAAACATACAGACACATACAGATATACACACATATTCAAAATACAGAAGTAAATCAGCACTAATTAACAAACAATACAAAGATAGGCAGCAACCCAAACAAAGGAGACCCGTCAGATCCTTCAACAAATGGGAAAATACAGAGAAATGGGTAGAGCTGCGCCAGCTAAAACTAATAAATAAATAAATAAATAAAATAATGTAAAATAGTCCAAAATAGTCTCCCTAGAGCAACAGTGCTTGATGGAATATAGATGGGTAGACTTTTCAGTAGAAGTGGGTGCGTTCTGGTGTCTCAGTGTATTTGCATATATGAAAAACAAGGAGACAGGGGCAGCCAGTAGTGCAATATGTCTAAAATACAGAGGGTAAAATAATAGTAGAAGGTAAAGAACTCACATTTAAAAGAGCTATGGCCAGCTCTGATGTGAAGGGCATACAGCGATATAATCCTCGTTTATGGGATATGTGAAGGGAGTGCTTCTGTCAACACCGTCTGGTCATCCAAGGCTCCAAAGGGGTTAAAAAGAGGCAACAATAGTGCTCTCAATTGGATAAAAGTAAGTAAAAGTAACTAAAATAATACTTTATGGTGCATTCTATTGTACAATAGGATACCTTGTTTGAGGTGATATGGAACACAATAGACGTTTTAAGCATATTTTATATGGAGTTATTGATGAATTAATTTGACAAAAGCTGGGTGACTAACCATCAGCTACCCCAGTGTGCTATATAGATTACATAGAGAGATTATGTACAGCAGCATTAAGTACTGCATGGAGCAGTAAAATGAACTTTAGAAAGCAATAATATGGAGTGTGTTTATGAAATTATACATTGCATGAATAAAAATTTCAATTAATGTAATTAATAAATTAGGTTTTTAAAGCTTTAATGAAGATGTGTTGCATAGATTACATAAAATAGGGTAAATCCTATAGCCAGTGATAAATTAATCTCTGCTAATATAATATAAATGTTTCTACTGCAGTCTATGTGAAAACTGCTATTCAATAAATAATTATCTCTGGTCATAGAATCTAACCCTATATTGCAGGTACTTAGTATTTAGATAAAAATAATAGAGTACCTCCTTTACCACAGAGGCTGCAACTGACTGTACTGGACAATTAGTTTGATTCTATTAGTTAATGGATAATTAATCCTTTTATCACTAATGGTTGTATAATGAAATTCAGCAATTTAAGTTCCTTTCAATTAATTAACCAAAGATCTTACTTTTATTGTCAAGATAGTTGCAGGATATCTAGTTGCTGAGTTAATTAACCATTTATTCCCATGGTACCTATAGTTATCTGTTACCACATTACTTTGACTATGCATTCTCTGGAACCTGAAGTGGATCTGTCAGATATTGTTAACATCTTCACTACTGAGTTAATTCCATTATAAAATAAGTATTGTTGCATTTGTATGGTATATAGTTGCAAAGTTAAACATAAAGATTGGACAGATACAAACACTGACACACATACAAATACAGTGACACATAGATACAAACATTGACAAACATACAGATACACAGATACAAACACTGACACACATGCAGATACATAGACACACAGAAACAAACACTGACAGATACAGAAAAACATATCCACACTGACACACATGCAGATACAATGACACACAGAAACAAACACTGACAGATACAGAAAAACATATCCACACTGACACACATGCAGATACACTGACAGACAGATATTGTCAGGATCGGGACAGGGATCCAACACGCAGAATACAAACAGGATATAGGTACGTATACCAGACCTTAGAATGGCCGGACTAACGTAAGGAGAAAGCAAAGAATGGTCAGAGACAAGCCGAGGTCGAGGGAATGAGAGAACAGGTAAGCGAGAGACGAGCCGAGGTCAAAGGACACGAGAGATAAACAGGAACGAAAGTACAAGCCGAGTCAAAACCAAATAGACAATAGTAATAAGAGCACTGAGGGACCAGACAAGCTAGAACCACGACAGGGCAATGAACCATTACACACATCCCTCTTTTATACCTTGGTTCTTTAATTGATGACTCCGCCCTTGCCGAGCCCTGATTCGTTGTTCAGAACTAGATTGACAGGTCGGGATGTGATTGCCGTCATGACGTCGGCTCCTGAGCGCCATGTCATAAAAGGAAGCGGGGCTATCGCGGCCGGCGTGTGAACGGCTATGAGAGCTGTGAGGATTGGGTGAATCAGCCCCCCTGAGAGGACGGTCGTTGGGAAGTCTAACCTCCTCCGAGGTAGAGACTTCAGGTACCCTGACAGATATACACATTATCACACATGCAGATACACACATACACAGATACACACACACTGACACATAGATGCACAGGAACTCACAAAGACACACATAAAGACACATATGCTGGTCAAAATTCTATCCACCCTCCATTTTCCTATCTTTTAGGTGCAGAAAGATGGCTGTTGGGAGTTAGGAGCTTGTTCTCTGAGTACCCCCTCCCCCTCATGTCTCTGTCTCCTCCTCACTCCCTCTCTTTCCTGTGCTGCTTGGCCTGTTATCTGGGAGGAATTCACTTTCACTCTCACTTCAGCCCAGCAATATCTGCTGTTATTGTAGGAGCCCGGTCACATTGGTTGGCACCGGATGACATATGTTCATCAGGTGGCTCTATCTGCATGGGCCGCCCGATGGGCCCCATAAGCCTGTGAATAGTCCTTCTGCTGTTTTTAAAAAAAAGCTCTTGTCGACAATAAAATCTCGGTGAAATATAAAAAAAAAAAAAATCTAATTCTATTATTTAGGTAATTGTATCCCAGATTAAACCTGCAACAATGTTTCAAATAAAGTACTTGGGGAAACAACGAGGTGATATGTCCCATTATAAAGTTTGTATGCGAAAGCATAGCCATTCTGTCTTATAAAGCTGGCACACACTTTATTCAGAAATAACTTGTGACATTGTGAGCTGTTGACGAAGTTAGAGATTTCATCCAACTTGCTCTATTAGTCTATTCTTTCAAATTGAACTATTAGTTATCCTTGCTGAAAGAACTCAGACGAATGCAGAACAATAAATGTTACTGGTAGAAATCAGAACCAAGTAAGTCAGAATCATAGGGAAAATAAGAAAAATAGCGAAAATTTTACTTCTTTCGTAGAATATGTACAGCAGTAAATAAACAATTTCAGCTCCACTTACTGTTCAGTTTGCCGTATACAATATATGATTAATGATGTTAATACTCCCACAATTTCCAAATAACTCCCAATAACACTCTACTTAGTAAATAGTCTCCTGAAAATGTAGTAAAGCATTAAGAGTAGGAGTTTTTTTTTTTTTTATAGATAAATACAATTTTGTGGCAAAATCAATCTGCTCTTGTTTACAGTGCTGATTTAATAAACACGTTATGACTTCTAACTGATTTGTACAATAATATAGTCTGAAATGGCAGCAGTATATACAGTCTCCAATTTACTTGAGTTGTGTGGTAAATAATATGTAATTTTCAGTATTTGTCCTGCAAGTCTTTGGAGAAATAAAGCAAAAATCATATAATTTCAAAGCTGTGGACCAGCTTGTAACAAAACCACAATTTAGTAAAACTATCTCCCGGAAATGTTATTAGATTTTTTTATTTTTTTTTTATTAAAAAAAAGCACTTTTGTATTTCAAATTAAACCTGATTGTCTCTGCGTTTGGTACTGTGTTTGTTCCTTTTGTTTTCTGTCTTATAGACTTTATTTTATACTTTAGCTCACACAGAGGAAATATGTCCTTACAGCAATTTAGGAAAAAATACTTTTTTTGTGAGTCCTGATACGTATAGTATTCCCTGGTGTATTTTTGCTCTTTCTGTTAGATAAGTATTTACAATACTATCTTCAGCTAAACTAGTCATGTTAAAAGACTGATACGATTAGTGGTCCACATCTAAAAATAAATAGAATATTTGAAAAAACTAATATTTAACTAGGAATTTAAAAATCTCTACTAAAATGCTCACATTTTAAGACACATCTTCTTTCCTTTAATAGACCAAATGTATTCTAGAAATATATCTATTAAACACAAGCATTTGAAAAGTTGAACCTGTAAAAAAATCCTTCCCAACCTTCCCTCACCTCTCCATGTCCGATAGCAAATCCACAGCAATTAAAAATCTCTTTAAAGATTAACAATGGTTAAAATGGCCAAGGGACAGAACATCCGAGTGAGGAGAGACAAAGTGAAGCTGGAAAGTCATCATTAGGAAAATTTGAAGATAGTGCTACTGCTCTTTCTGCATCTTAATTATGTAAGGAGAGTAAGGAATTGTTCTTTAACTGACATTTTCTGAATACAATTAATTAGATGGACATTGAAGACATTGAAGAGCATTATTTTAGGTACTGTATTCTACAAATGTGTTTAACCTTCTAGACGTCAGATGTGATAAGGAAATAAAGTCAACCAGTTCGCATGCACCATAATGCTTTATAGAGCTAATATTTTCCCATTCAATGAGGTATCCTTATTTAACTCAGTTTCCAATGAAACTTCCCAGTATTTTAGTCCAATTTTGATTGTTTTGGTAGCATTTGCTTTAGGTTTTTCACCTGTACTTGTCTGTGAAAGGATTGAAATATGTGATATATGTGTAGAATCGCATGCACTACTAACTGACTGATTTTAACTAGTTTTAAATTTGTATTTCTTTTCATTTATATTATGATCTTCGAAATAAAATGACAAGTTATGTAGGTAACAATTGACACTGCAAGTGACAGAAATGTATCCAGCAAAAATTAATTGATAAAGAAATCCTGCTAGTTAAAAACTAGTGAACAACAAACTGTTGAAGTGTAAGACTAGTGACCAAGTTTTATAACGAGACGCACGTTACCATTCGTATATTGAAAATGTGGTCATCCAAATAATAAGGCAAAACTAACATTCATTCTCAAAGTGCAGAGGAAGCGATCGATTTAAGAATGCGACTAAACCCAACACAAGATCATTGGTCAAGACAACAATGTACGACCCATGAATGATTTTTAAATACAAGACCATTACAAGAGCAATGGCTGACCTAACAATGCAAAACCCAAAAGAAGACCAGCTTTCAGCTTCACATCAAAGGTGGTTGAGTCATCAAACAACTCAAGAAAATGCAAGTTTTAGGTCATAAAAACCAGTAACAAGTCTAACAATTCTAGAACAATAACTAATTTAGTAATAAAGGACCACTAACCTGTCTACTAATGCAATGCAAGACCGGTGACTAATTCAAGACTAAGCCAAATAATGACAGTTTTTTTTAATATAAGAATATAACCCAGTGGTGCAATACAAGGCTATCTATATAAGCTTTAATATGAGTGGCAGCAAACTGAACCTCATACGTAAAAAGCTACAGGATAATGGCTCAATTTAATGTCCATCAATGTATTGGTTTACATTTTTAACACGGTTTATAAGTAAATGATTTGATCACACAATACTGTGAATGTGAATTACAAGAGTGATAGTTTCCTGAGAAGAAATGCTTCTTAAAACAATTTATGCATTGGGAAGAATATTTATACAACATGGGATTGTTAATACATTTGGATTGAAACTCTTTAAATTATCCTACTTCTTCACTAAGACTTACCCTCCAGTCATAAATACCATTAATAGAAAAAGTGTCTAGGCACTCCAATGTCTTCAGGCACCTTTATTAGAGCAAGTGGAACACTGCAATGTTTCGACTCCCAATAGATTCTTTGTCAAGCTGACAAAGACTCCATTGTGAGTCAAAACGTTGCAATGTTATGCTTGACAAAGACTCTATTGGGAGTCGAAACGTTGAAGTGTTCCACTTGTTCTAATAAAGGTGCCTGAAGACATTGGAGTGCCTAGACACTTTTTCTATTAATGGTATTTATGACTGGAGGGTAAGTCTTAGTTTAGAAGTAGGATGATTGCCTGAAGACATTGGATTGCCTTGACCCTTTTTCTAATACAGTAATATTTACTGGAGGGTATTTCTAGTACTGGTATATTATCTTCTGGGCTTGCTCCGGCCCTTGGTTCAGTTAAGCACCATGTCTTATGTGAATTGAGTGCGGTTCCTTTTCCATTTTTGCAAAAACTACCCTCCAGGTCAGCACAGCATGTCATACTGAGTCTATTCATGGCAATGCTCTAAGTCGGGGTCAGATACCTTTTGGCACTTCAGATGTTGCTCCCCTGATGCTTTGGCAACATTATGGCCATAAGAGCATTCAGGGCAATGCAGTCTACAGCAGTGAACGTGTCAAAGGTTGCTTACCCCTGCTCTGCAAGTTGCATACTGAAACCCCTACACAGCGATGCCCTAAAATTTTGAAATAATGTGTTGCTCTTGTCTGTGGAAAAAAAAAATACGTTTAATATCAAATATAAAATAGAATCGAAAAATTAAGCTACATTGCTTTTCTAACCATTGGATAAAATTAAGTAGGAATAATTATAACAGCTCCATCCACAACATTTTGTGCGCTGGGGATAATATTAATGAGTGAAGAACTGTAAGTTTCTTTGGTGTCTTGGGTTATGATTGTTTGAAGTGCCTTTAGCACATGTACTAAAGACTCCATCTATCTTTTAATATTTCATGATGAAGCTGTTAAATATTTATAGAAGGCATACTGAGTAAGAATTTATTAAGATGAGAAAGAATTAAGAGTATTTAGTAGTAAGGAAAATAATGCAAAAGTAGTTCCTAAACTACATTTCTAAGATACCACTTTAAACTTGCCCATGACACTTATTACAACTAGGGTGATGTGTTCTAAAAGGCAAGAAAATAAGTTAATTTAATTACTTGAATATTTAGAAGCACTTAGAATTTCTGCTTTTATGCTTCGGAGGGTAATTAGCCAAAGGTAGCTCCAAACTAAGCCAAAACAGTTACAACTAAAATGTAATTTAGAACAAGAACAATGTTTCATTTTGGCACACACTGATTTCTAAACACATTTATTGTAGTTCAAAAAATATTACTCTAGGAGGGGCGGAGCCAAGCTACCAAGCCGAGCAGACACGCTTTACATGAGCTCCTCAATATCGAAGCAAATATCGCCCTTTTTAGGCTACAAATTCCCTTATTACCCACCTCAAGGGAACCTCCAGGCACCTTACCACAAAAATGGGTCGGAAAACCAAAAAACTGAGGCCAGACAAGCCTTGTCAGAGCCAGAATATCGGCGACCTCCTACGCCAGGCCGGCCGCGTGGTAGGGCCCAAGATGGCCGCCTTCCCTGAGAATTACTCGGACCTATCTGACGACTTCTACCAGGAGGATGAAGACGAAGTACTACAAGCGACAAAACCCGCTAAACCGACCCCTAAGGGGCCCGACACCTCGCCGGTCACTACAGAGGTCCTCACGACACTCTTGACGACCCTCCAGAACACTATACTGGCGGACACGACAAAGATCCGCGAAGACATACGAGGCTTGTCGGGTAGGCTGGGCAACTTGGAGGGCACCACCAGGGAACATGCCACGCAACTCACCTCACTACAAGGTGAAATTGCCCGCTTACAGCAACAGCATAAAATCTATGACCAGCGTTTTGCTGTAATGGAAGATACGAGGCGCAGACTGAACGTGAAAATAAGGGGCATCCCGGAGGACATACCCGCCGAGGAGGTGTCTCACTTCTTGCGGCGACTATTCACGGGACTCCTGCCCCCAAGACAAGGAAAGGCGGTGGGCCTGGAAGACTCCTTCCGCATCCCCAAGTCACCCAAAGCCCCAAAGGAAACCCCCAGGGACCTGGTGGTTCGCTTAATGAACGGAAAAGACAGGGCCGCGATACTGACCGCAGCCAGAGATCACACGCCATATGAATTTGAAGGTACGCACCTCACTTTCTATTCGGATCTGTCCGGCTATACCCTGGCATGGAGACGAACGCTGGCACCTCTTACCGCCCTGCTTAGACAACACAAGATACAGTACCGCTGGCGGATGGCGCACAAGCTCCAAATCCTTAAAGACAACAGAACACGGGACATTCATGATATCCACGAAGCAGCCGGGCTACTAGCTGAACTTGGCTTACCCCAGGACTCACTAGCTGCCATCGGACAGGACGCGGCAGGGCGAACCTCCCACGGCTGGAACCCGGCGACCGCAAAACCATTCATACCCCGGGGACAGCGGCTGGCACCCAGCGTGGCGAATACCACCTGAACTTCACCCGAACACTCCGGGCAGAAAGATGATCACACCGGAACGTGAAACCTAAACCCATACGGACACCCATAAGAGGACTGTAACCTACTAACCTCTGCTCTTAGGCGCAGTTGCCTAGAAACCACAGTTATAGTTTTTTTTTTATAGTTTTTCATTTTTTAGTTTTTCAAGCCGTTAGACACCTTCAATTTTACCTTAACAGGTATAATGTGGCATACCGCCTAGGTGCTTGTCACCTGAGTGGACCTTAGATTACCCTTCCTGATCTGGCGCCCACCTAAATGGCAAATGCAATATATACTAATGCAATATTTTATGTTTTTTTATTGTTCGATTTGGTATTTATCACTTTTATGCACTCCTAGGCCGATAGTAATGGTAACCTTTCCTCATAACGTTATTTCTTTGCTAAATCTTAATTCCAGAGATATATCACCTAGTTAACCATTGGTCTAGCAGCACAATGTTATGCGCAGTGATTTCGATTTGTTTACCGAACCTACTTCACTCGACTACCCAACCTGCAATGAGAACTATCCTTAGTTGATATAGCGGACAGTTGTATTTGCATAACCTGGTGTGCTCTTATATGATGAATGGGTGTACAGCGAGAGTATCTGACCTACTGTTTTGTTATTGCTCGACGGATAATTCGCCTTAGATGAGTCCAAACGAATCCTACGACTGCCTAGCTTAACATGCCTGAGCTACTATACTAATGTTATAAAGCTGAATGTTCCGATCCAGGTACTTTCCTTATCACTCCCACTAGGAGAGTAAAACAGAACAGGCATTTGTCTCTAGCCCTCCGTATCTAGCCGTTTGTATTTAGCCGTTTTGTATTTAGCCGTTCGTAGCGGTAACATTGTTTAGTGTGAACAGCCTGTATGCATATGTTTTTCTTTTTTTGGGGCTATGTTGGTTGCAGGACGATACATTGCCGTCATTGCCATCCACCTCTACCCTATGGCCCGACCAAACTACTGAGCCTTGTACCCAACATCGTTAACACGTTATAAGATGTTCATGTTCGTAATAATGTACATAGCCTCACCCTAGCAACGCACCTGCTCATACTCAATGTTATCCATATACGTTACTTTTTCTTTGTTATACCTAAAAAGCCTTCACAGGCATGACTCCTTAACTTCTCACCATTACCAACCTTATATACTACCTATTGTTCAGCATACTTCTTGGATAAGATAGAACTGTTAAAACCTAAATTTAAAAAATGTGCATGTACTGCTGCCACTGTTTTCCGTGTACTCAAAATGTGCGCTGTTGTGGCGCTTGACCTAATAATGTACCTACCTGCACAACAAAAATAAAGAATTTAAAAAAAAAAAAATATTACTCTAGCACTATTGTTGCTTAACTCAGACACACCAATAGTATTGGAGCTCCTAGAAAAGAGGGACATTAGTATAAGTGGGACAGAGGTTTATGGTCACAAAATAGGGACTGTCCCTCCTAAATGGACCATTGGTGCTATTAATACCATTTTTTTTAATTAAACATAGAGTTGTTTATAATTCTATGCAGAACCTGGGATGGCATTATTTCCCTAATACACTTTCAAAGTTTTGAGTCGTTTTATGTTACATAATATTTAGTTATAGTGTAGTGATAAAATACTGAAGGGGTTATATATCAGTGTTAGGCTTATGGTGAGTTTTTGTTTAGCGACAGTATAATGTAGAGGTTAATGGGTAGCAGAGCCGTTTTAACGCATAGGCACACTGGCCAGTTGCCCGTGGACAAAACGAGCATAGGGGCCCCATAGGATTGAAAACTTTTCAGTATATTATTCAGGGAAATTTATTCAGATCCTTCTAAGCCTCTTTAGTAATATGTTTAGGTGAACTAATCACCTCAGTATTAGCTGTTATATGTACATGCTGATGAGAATACATACCTTGACCTTCACGAAAACAACATACTAATTGTACATATGCAAGACAAAATCAACACACCGAATTTTTCAAAGCTATTAAGTAGAGATGTCCCGAATAGTTCGCTGGCGAATAGTTCCTGGCGAACATAGCTTGTTCGCGTTCGCCACGGCGGGCGAACATATGCGATGTTCGGTCCACCCCCTATTCATCATCATTGAGTAAACTTTGACCCTGTACCTCACAGTCAGCAGACACATTCCAGCCAATCAGCAGCAGACCCTCCCACCTCCTGGACAGCATCCATTTTAGATTCATTCGGAAGCTGCATTCTTTTTTTTTTTTATTCTTTATTTTTGAAGTGCAGTAAACATACACGTAGTGACAATGACATATGGTGCAATGCAAAACGTTGGAATACAGACTTAGAGTTATGAAACAAAATGTCAAGAGGAACTGCACATTTTTAAAATATAAAACAATCATGCTAGGTAAACTTGTCTTGATATAAGTGAAAAGCATGGCATAGGGAAATCGTCAGACATGTTGAGAGTGTTCGTAAGTTTGAATACACATGCTTGAACTGAAGAGGGGTAAGGGGATTAACACCACCAGTTATAGATCAACATGTGTGAATCAGAATATCAAAACTAGAAATAAGTAGACTAAATAACCTCTTAGTGAGTGCTGTTAAATGCTAGACAACTGACTACACCTCATAACAAGGGCACTTTAGATTCTCAGCAGCAGAGATGTTTTAGCCAATTCCTCTGACATGCTTCAGAGAGTGGTCGTCTCTACTCGCATCCATGTGCCACTTAGTAGTGCTTCCACCACCTGCCGGGTGCACCAGAGGATCGCTCAGACCACGAGGGTCAGCAGGTCGGTGCATCTGCACCCTTGCTCCCTGAGCCCAGTCCACTGTAAAAGAAGATGCCTGGCGTGCCATCCCCCTGGCTCTCTGTTCCGAAGGAGAGCACAATGCTGGGGCACCTCTGGAGATCTCTTCCATCCTAGGTGAGGTGAGTAGCAAAACCCTCTGCCGTGATTCAATCCGATTCCAGAAGGCTGCACAGAGAGCATCAAAGGCTGCATGGAACTTAGCTTCCCAGTGTGGGCTTGATTGCTCTGTCGGAGTGGCGGCCATCTTAGCTGTGACACGATGGCTCGTTTTGTCAGGGTGAGTAGTGGCCATTTAGCCTTGTGGGTTACTTTAGCCTTTCCCTGGTGGGGACCGTGATAACCCCCACCGGTCCAGAGGGGGGGGGGGGGGGGAGGGAAACGGGGCTGTAGATATGAGGTGCAGACACGATGAGAGCTCCAGGCTGGGAGATCGACCGCTTCTCCCTGCCACAGAACCCCCAGAGCAGATAGGCCGCAGGACAGTGCGTAGTCATAGGCTGCTACAAACTTGAACGGGTAAGTGTTCAGTGAGCAACCTCCAAAGGTATCTGTGGGTCTCACTTTGCAGGCTGTATGCAGGGAGCTCACTTCATGCACATCCGTCCCCCCGCCCGGAAGCTGCATTCTTAGTGAGAGGAGGGACAGTGTAGCTGCTGCTGATTTAATAGGGAAATCGATAGCTAGGCTAGTGTATTCAGTGTCCACTACAGTCCAGAAGGACTCATCTGATCTCTGCTGTAAGGACAGCACCCCAAAAAGCCCTTTTTAGAGCTAGAACATCAGTCTGCTTTTTTTTTTCCTGTGTAATCTAATTGCAGTTGCCTGCCTGCCAGCGTGTGTCAGGCTCACAGCGTATACTGTGCCCACTTGCCCAGTGCCACCACTCATATCTGGAGTCACAATAGCTTGCATTTAAAAAAAAAAAAAAAAAACTTTTTTCACTGTAATATAATAGCAGTTTCCTTCACATGTTTGCGTTTCAGGGCCTGCCAGGGCACAGTGTCACACCAGTGCAACTCATATCTGGTGTAACAGTAGTGTACATTAAAAGAAACAAATAGAAATTTGACTGTGAAATAATAGCAGTCAGTTTCCTTCACACGTGTGCGTTTCAGGGCCTGCCAGGGCACAGTGTCACACCAGTGCAACTCATATCTGGTGTAACAGTAGTGTACATTTAAAAAAAAAAATAATAATTTTGGACTGTAATAGATTGAATAGCAGTTAGTTGTCTGCAAGTGTGTGTGTCAGGCCTACAGCGTCTACTCTGCCAACCTCTGCCAGTGCATAGTGCCACTCATATCTGTTGTCACAGTAGCTTGCACGCATAGTACTACTAATCGAAAAAAAAATGACAGGCAGAGGCAGGCCACCCCACAGGGGCCGTCGTGGTCGTGGTGCTGTGATTCCCTTTGGCCCTAGAATAATGCCCAGTGTTCAGAGGCCACGTACCCTGAACTGGAAAAGTTCTGAGGACATAGATGACTGGCTAACACAGGACACCCAATCTTCTACAGCTTCCGCTCGGAACCTTGACGCACCATCCTCCTCCAGCTTAGCTTCGGGCACCTCTCAAGTTACCACTCGCCCGCCTGCCGCCACCACCAACACTAGCACCACAGCCGCTTCACTTGATCTGTCAGACGAGTTATTTACACATCAGTTGGAAGAAATTAGTGATGCGCAACAATTATTGCAAGAGGATAGTGATGTCCCGAACGGTTCGCTGGCGAATAGTTCCTGGCGAACATAGCGTGTTCGCGTTCGCCACGGATGGTGAACATATGCGATGTTCGGTCCGCCCCCCCCCCTTCATCATCATTGAGTAAACTTTGACCCTGCAGCTCACAGTCAGCAGACGCATTCCAGCCAATCAGCAGCAGACCCTCCCACCTCCTAGACAGCATACAATTTAGATTAATTCTGAAGCTGCATTCATTTTTTTTTTATTTTTTTTTTATTTATTTTTTGTGTTTGTGTTTATTATACATTATCCTCTATAGCCAGTAACCTGTGTTTATTATACATTATCCTCCCATAGCCAGTAACCTGTGTTTATTATACATTATCCCCCATAGCCAGTAACCTGTGTTTATTATACATTATCATCCCATAGCCAGTAACCTGTGTTTATTATACATTATCCCCCCATAGCCAGTAACCTGTGCTTATTATACATTATCTCCCCCATAGCCAGTAACCTGTGTTTATTATACATTATCCTCACGGACGTATTAGCCACGAGGCAAACAAGGCATTTGCCTTGGGCGGCATTTTCCAGGGGGCGGCAAAAAACGCCGCCCCCAAATGCCCAGGCAAATACCTTGTTAGCCTTGGGGCTAACTGACAATCCGGGCGGGCTGCTGATCGGGCGGCGCTGGCGAGGGAGCACTTCCCCTGAGCTCTCTGCTCAGCTCCCTCGCGCGCCGCCTGCAGAGTGATACCGGGAGCCGGAAGATGACGTCATCTTCTGGCTCCCGGTATCACTCTGCAGGCGGTGCGCGAGGGAGCTGAGCAGAGAGCTCAGAGGAAGTGCTCCCTCACCAGCGCCGCCCGCCCGACTGACCAGCAGCCCTCAGGGAAAAGGAGACCCCCCCCCCCAGCATTCCCAAAGGTAAGGAGGCTGGGGGGGTTGAATTTTTAAAAGAAATAGTGTGTGTATATTAGTGTGTGTCAGTGTGTGTGTATGTTAGTGAGTGTGTGTGTCTGTTAGTGTGAGTGTGTGTGTATGTTAGTGGTTTGTCTGTTAGTGTGAGTGTATGTTAGTGTGAGTCTGTGTCTGTTAGTGTGTCGTTTAGTGTGTCTGTTAGTGTGTGTGAGTGTGTGTGTGTCTGTTAGTGTGAGTGTGTGTCTGTATGTCTGTGAGTGTGTGTTTTTCTGTTAGTGTGTGTCTGTTAGTGAGTGAGTGTGTGTCTGTTAGTGGTTTGTCTGTTAGTGTGAGTGTATGTTAGTGTGTGTGCCTGTGTCTGTTAGTGTGTTGTTTAGTGTGTCTGTTAGTGTGTGTGTGTGTCTGTTAGTGTGTGAGTGTGTGTATGTTAGTGTGAGTGTGTGTGTGTCTGTATGTCTGTGAGTGTGTGTCTGTTAGACACACACACTCACTCACAGACACACACACAGACACACTAACAGACACACACACTAACAGACACACACTCACACTAACATACACACAGACACACACTCACACACACTAACAGACACACACACTCACTCACAGACACACTAATAGACACACACACTGTTAGTGTGTGTCTGTTAGTGAGTGAGTGTGTGTCTGTTAGCTACTGTATGCGTGTCTGTCAGTGAATGTGTGTATTTGAAAGGCGGGGGAGGGGGGGGAGTGTCAGGGAGGAGGGTCGGGGGGTGTCTGAGTTTTGTCCTGCCTAGGGCAGCACAAAACCAGGATACACCACTGATTATCCTCCCATAGCCAGTAACCTGTGTTTATGATACATTATCCTCCCATAGCCAGTAACCTGTGTTTATTATACATTATCCCCCATAGCCAGTAACCTGTGTTTATTATACATTATCCTCCAATAGCCAGTAACCTGTGTTTATTACCCCCCCCCATAGACAGTAACCTGTGCTTATTATACATTATCTCCCCCAAAGCCAGTAACCTGTGCTTATTATACATTATCTTCCCCATAGCCAGTAACCTGTGTTTATTATACATTATCACCCCACAACCAGTAACCTGTGTTTATCATACATTATCCCCCCACAACCAGTAACCTGTGTTTATTATACATTATCCCGCCACAACCAGTAACCTGTGTTTATTATACATTATCCCCCCATAGCCAGTAACCTGTGTTTATTATACATTATCCCTCCATAGCCAGTAACCTGTGTTTATTATACATTATCCCCCCATAGCCAGTAACCTGTGTTTATTATACATTATCCCTCCCATAGCCAGTAACCTGTGTTTATTATACATTATCCCCCCATAGCCAGTAACCTGTGTTTATTATACATTATCCTTCTCCATAGCCAGTAACCTGTGTTTATTATACATTATCCTCCCATAGCCAGTAACCTGTGTTTGTTAAACATTATCCTCCCATAGCCAGTAACCTGTGTTTATTATACATTATCCCCCATAGCCAGTAACCTGTGTTTATTATACATTATCCCCCCATAGCCAGTAACCTGTGTTTATTATACATTATCCTCCTCATAGCCAGTAACCTGTGTTTAGTGTACATTATCCTCCCCATAGCCAGTAACCTGTGTTTAGTATACATTATCCTCCCATAGCCAGTAACCTGTGTTTATTATACATTATCCTCCCATAGCCAGTAACCTGTGTTTATTATACATTATCCCCCCCATAGCCAGTAACCTGTGTTTATTATACATTATACCCCATAGTCATTTATTGTTGGACCTAGGCAGCATGATGTCTTAGGCCGGCCCAGAGAGTGAGTGAGTGAGTGAGACATGGCTAGCTTGGTATCCAACCTTGTGCAAATGGGGAGTTTGTGGTTGTGCAAATGGACTGTTTGCGGTTGTTTGTGCTGCGTTAAATGGGGAGTTTGGTCTGTCACTGTGAAGCGGGTATAACCCTTACACTACCTGATCGATACAACATCATACCTGATGTTTTAAAGCACGTTATTCCAAACAATTTAGGAATGTTAGGTGATATATGCCCTTTATGGATTAAAACTAGACTCTGCATCAACTATGTAATTTTCCATGGGAGTTTTGCCATGGATCCCCCTTCGGCATGCCACAGTCCAGGTGTTCGTCCCCTTGAAACATCTTTTCCATCACTATTGTGGCCAGAAAGAGTCCCTGTGGGTTTTAAAATTCGCCTGCCTATTGAAGTATATGGCGGTTCGCCGGTTCGCGAACATTTGCGGAAGTTCGCGTTCGCTGTTCGCGAACGGAAAATTTTATGTTCGCGACATCTCTACTATTAAGCTATAATACAATTCTTCTAATATTTTTAACAGTCAGCGGAAGTTGCACATGTTACATTGTACAAACCTTTGTGTGGATTATTCACTGCTGCACATAATGTTTTGTAATGTTTAAACACTGATTTCATTGGAGTTACCAATAAATATAAGCCTCATTTTATCGATAATTTATATTTTCATTCCTGTGAGTGGTTGTGTATGCACTGCTTTGCCCATTGGCCTATAATGTGCTTAAGGTGACATTGATGGGTAGTAAAGGTGTTTATGTTTGATAGGCTATTGTACAGTTATGGATGACATCAGCGAATTGCTTGAATGCATTTCATCCATGATTCAGTGTCATTTTTGCTTGGTATTTAAGTTATTAATTGATCACCATTTGCACTGTTCTGATACTTTTAGACAAATTAAAAGTCACCCAAAATTTGAACAAAATTGTATTTATCTGAAAATGATTGCCTTAATCTACAAAATGTTACATAGAAACATAGAAACATAGAAACACAGAATGTGACGGCAGATAAGAACCATTCGGCCCATCTAGTCTGCCCAGTTTTCTAAATACTTTCATTAGTCTCTGGCCTTATCTTATAGTTAGGATAGCCTTATGCCTATCCCACGCATGCTTAAACTCCTTTACTGTGTTAACCTCTACTACTTCAGATGGAAGGCTATTCCATGCATCCACTACCCTCTCAGTAAAGTAATACTTCCTGATATTATTTTTAATCCTTTGTTCCTCTAATTTAAGACTCTTGTTGTGGTAGTTTTTCTTGTTTTAAATATAGTCTCCTCCTTTACTGTGTTGATTCCCTTTATGTATTTAAATGTTTCTATCATATCCCCCCTGTCTCGTCTTTCCTCCAAGCTATACATGTTAAGATCCTTTAACCTTTCCTGGTAAGTTTTATCCTGCAATCCATGAACCAGTTTAGTAGCCCTTCTCTGAACTCTCTCTAAGGTGTCAATATCCTTCAGAAGATACGGTCTCCAGTACTGCGTACAATACTCCAAGTGAAGTCTCAGCAGTGTTTTGTACAATGGCATGAGCACTTCCCTCTTTCTACAGCTAAAACCTCTCCCTATACAACCAAGCATTCTGCTAGCATTTCCTGCTGCTCTATTACATTGTCTGCCTACCTTTAAGTCATCAGAAATAATCACCCCTAAATCTCTTTCCTCAGATGTTAGTATCATCAGCAAAAAGACATACCGTACCATCAAGACCTTCTGCAATATCACTAATACATTTTTTAAAGAGAATGGGTCCAAGTACAGATCCCTGGTGACAAGCCCAAGCTTCAAATATACGCCATTGACTACAACCCTCTGTTGCCTGTCACTCAGCCACTGCCTTACCCATTCAACAATATTGGAATCCAGATTTAAAGATCACAGTTTATTGATAAGCCTTCTATGTGCAACTGTGTCAAAAGCCTTACTGAAATCTAGGTAAGCAATGTCTACTGCACCACCCTGATCTATTATTTTAGTTACCCAATCAAAAAAATCAATAAGATTAGTTTGGCATGATCTCCCTGAAGTAAACCCATGTTGTCTCTGATCTTGAAATCCATGTGGTTTTAGATGTTCAACAATCCTATTCCTTTAACATGGTTTCCATTACTTTCCCCACTACTGAAGTAAGGCTTACTGGCCTATAGTTGCCCGATGTTATTCGATAAAACATCAAAATATTTAATAAAGAAAAATCATGGTAACTAAAATATTGCCATTGTGTTTTACATATGTAGGCTGCTCTTGCTTATTCTGCAAATAGCTGTATATGGTTTATGTAAGTTATCTGACATTGTGTAATGTTATTCAATATTTCTAAATCATCCATTTGGTGTTGCTGCAATATGTTTTATACATTTTTCACATTTTGTGCATTATTTATTTTTCAAGCTCAGCTGACTGTTTTTGATATTGTTTAAAAAAAAAAAAACGATGAAAGAGTCTCTGCCTGAAATATTGATGCGAGTCTTCTCATTTTTACCTTTTAATGAACCAGTAGTTCTGTATTACAGACTTCGAGTTTTGCATTTACTCCAAAGCTAGACATCTTTTGAAATTCTTTATTCAAAGGATACCCCAGACATTATTTAACACTCAGTATTTTTAATGCATATTTTAGAAAATACATTAAAAACTATATTAAAAAAATTCTACTGGATGTCTATCATTGTCCCTGTTAGTTAAAAACAGGCTAAAGTATTTTAGACAATGAATGGACTCTACATAGCTCTCATTGGGAAAATATGAATGTGTAACAAGAGCACAAGTGAATTGAAGCTGTGGGTGGTGTCCATTAACGTCCATAATTAGTTCTCTGTGTATTTAGTAAAGGTACAACTTCAAGCTGCATTGTGCTTTGTCAAGCATCCATACAGGCATCCCTGGGGTGGGGGTGGATGCTATAGACAGAGTTTTGGGGATGTATATAGTTGACTAGGTTTATTGTATTATTTTCTAATGTTTTTTAGAAGTGAGAGACATGGGATTTGGATCTAGGCACACATTTTATTTTGCAAAACATCTGTGAGGAAGCATACGTTTTATGCTATTCTAAAATGTGCTTTAGTAAGCATACACCTTTTCTTTGAGATTAAATCAAAATGAAGACTTCTTGAGGCAGCATTCTGTGAGTACCAGAACTCAAGTGATAAACCTTGGGTTTCTACCTGTTGCTAATTGTAAGCTCTAAACCCCATTTGCACAATATGGCAGTAGCCCCTGGGGTTTTAAAAGGGTACAATTACTATTAAGGTTTAGTTGTATTTTTCATATTCTATACAAGCTTTTTAGAATATGAAAGAAATCTTAATATATCCCTCTTAGGAAAAGTATATAAACAAAAATAAATAGCCACATATGAAAAAAATAACATAGGAGGCAAAAAAATGGACAGTGTTTTTCAGTCTATCAAATGTTTAAAATATTTTAGTAAAAATATTTGTTATACATCTTCTAATACATTTGTAGCATGTATTAGAAACTCCCCTTGAATGTTAAAGTTATATCTGTGGTTACACCTGAAGTTAATTATACATAAAAGTACACTTCGAAATAAATAGCAGATGATCATTTTATTCTGCCCAGTTGCATGAACCTTTTTGAAGCAGTTTGTTTTGAATTTGAATGAGTTTAACACACCCATTTATTACAGATTACTTTACAACTATACACAGTGTAAAGAATTTTGACGGAGCCCTTGAAATGAATGTGTTAATTTAAAAAAAAAGTTTTGTAGAAGAAAACCAATTACAAACTGAAGAACAGTGTGTTATATAGAGTGGGTTTAATGTTTATTCACAGCCATTACATACTGCAAAAGAAAAAATACACATAAAAAATAGATGAACAATTTGTTTTGCTTAGACAGATTCAAAACATGCTTATTTTAACATCAACAACACTACACTGAGCAATGTCATGTTTCAAGCATGAACCGTTGGAGTGACATGTGCTATGAGCCAGAAAAAGACAAATCATATTTGGAGATCTGTGTGTTAATGTAAAGTATGCTGGAGTCGTGATGGATTGAAAATGAGCATTCACTTCTGTCGATGATATTTAAAGTGATGGAAATCAAATAATTCTTTATTTTTTGCTTCTCTGTAAGTTGTTGTTGGTATGTTTTAGTAAATTGAAAATGTTTCATATTCTATTGCATGTATTCCATTATTATGTAGGTTGCAAGATATTTGTATATTAATGTTTTTATAATGTAATTTCTTTAAGGAATCATTTTTGGGCACTACAACTTAATTGCAATAAAGTTGTTAAGGTGCTAGGATGTCCTTGGTGCCATTTCACTTTAAGGTGTGAAACATCAGCGAATTGTTTAGCTCCAAATTCCGGAAGAAGGCACCTTATCACTATGCCTCTTTACTAATGAAGGTCAGAGGCTTCAATTAGGAAGCCTGACTCAGCCTAACACTAGATGCCCATTCTGAAAATGGAGTGAAAAAGTACACCTGTAATTTTCACTTACTTCTAAATAGACAGGGGCAGAGTGATCATGCACCATTTACCAGAGTTTGGGGTTAAACCTTTAATTAACAGTCTAATCTCTTAAGGTGCAAATACAGATAAAATAAAGTTAAAAGATTAAAATCAAAGGTGCTTCTATCACCTATGTGAGTCACTTATTCACATAAAACATATACCTTACAGTGAAAAAACTTGGTGAGAGCACTCTTAATAAAAATAACACATTACCCTTTTGTACACTTGGGTATACCAATGCCTTAAAATCCTGTAGATTAAAACATAGAAAACCACAACATAGGATAATAACGTACAAATTAACAGTGTAACTTAATTGAGTAACAGGTTACACTCACATGGTCTTGAGACTAGGCGTATAATAGGTGAATACACGTGGAAATCAGACTCCAAACTGCTCCTCCTTCGAGGTCTTTCAGGGTGTTTGTTGCTTTAAAATATTCCAGGATGCAGGAAAAATATTGCAAACAATTTATTGAACACACTTTCTAAAGCAGTTGGTAAAAACAATTAAAATGCAATTTTGTCTAAAAAGTCCACTTGTGCAAATCAGACTTAACGCGTTTCGGCTAAAGCCTTTTTCAAAAAGGACTTTTGAATAACCTCTTAAGGTAAGTCGGTGCTCACAACCTCCTCACATCATAGCAACATCATTGCAATGGAGTTGTTATGGTGTCCATACTGTCCCTTTAACTATTCTGTTCTGTTTTCTCCTTTCTCTCCATGCTGCCTCCACCATATCTCCCTCTTTGTTCATGGATGTATAGGTTGAAAAAGGATTATATTGTTTGTTTCCACTGTTGATCCATTTCCAATTGAGGGAAATATTATTTCTTGATTTCAAAGACCTATTAACATTTTTCTTGAGTCAGCAAACTTCCATTACCCAGCATCAGGGCAGGATTAAGAGCCCAGTAGGCCTGGTGTTGACAATTATGATGGGCCTAATTACGGAATCTTATCGACCAAAAACACTAAAACAGTCATACCTCCCAAGCGTCATGTATCTGATGGAGATGGTGCTGGAGGGAAACTCATAGGATGCAGCTATAAGAAAACACATACTCTATGCTAATCTCTCTCTAATGTATGCTTTCATCTTAAATCCATAACCCTTAACAGCAGTGTCCAGTGAAGCAGGAAGTCAATGGGCGGGATAAAAGGGTGGGCCACTGGTGCGAATCACGTGAACAGACCTGCCAAAAGGGGAGAACATGCCCAAAAAGGGGGCATGTCTGTCCAAAGAATTTGAAGGACAGTCTGGCATGAATGCATGTCAGGCTGCCCGCCAATCATGCAGGCAGTCCAACTAAGGGCATACTATGCCGGTAGAACCCTGAGCTTGACATAAATACATCTAATGATGCGCTCACTCCATGCTTTCTAAGGACTGTCCACTAGCACTCGCTGGTCCACTTGTCTCCTTACCTTCTTACTAGCAGGCAGAATTTCCTGGTATATAGTCTGAGACAGATAAAAGGTGTATGTAGTGAGTGTAGAAGAATGGGGACATGCCACAGTGTTAGAGAGACCAACGTCCGCATTACCTAAACTAATTTTATTAGTCCAAATTGTCCAGCCAGTTCCCATACATTCCTCTTAAGCTTCCAAACTTAAAGGGACACTATAGTCACCAGAACAACTACAGCTTATTCTATTTGTTCTGGTAAGTAGAATCATTCCATTCAGGCCTTTTGCAGTAAACACTGTCTTTTCAGAGAAAATAACTCCACTGGCCACTCCTTAGATGGCTGCTAGAGGTGTTTCCTGGGGCAGTACTGCCTAGTGTGCAGCACTGCCATTCAGTGTCTCCACCCTTGGCATGCAGACACTGAACTTTCCTCATAGAGATGCATTGATTCAATGTATTTTTATGAGGAGATGCTGATTGGCCAGGGCTATGACTTGTGCTGGCTCTGCCCCTGATCTGCCTAGTTGACAGTCTCAGCCAATCCTATGGGTAAGTATTGTAATTTGCTCAGACCACCACTTCTGATGATGTCAGCAGACAGTCAGTTCAGAGGCAGAGCCAGCAGCTGCAGACTTGAATACAAGTTATATTTTACTATAGAAGGGGCCAGGGTGGGGGTTTTAACATAATAGGGTCAGAAATACATGATTGTGTTCCTGACCCTATAGTGCTACTTTAAGCAAGAGTATGAGAAGAGTAGTTAGGGTTGCCACCTTTCTTGGAAAAAAAATACCAGACTTAATCATTTGTATAATCACAAGGAGTGACAACAGAGAAAATTCTGTAAAATCACCAACAAACTACTCACAGTTTGATTCTGCTGTATAGATGGATTGCTTCCAGTGTCTCAGTCTCGCAAGTCACCCAGTGTCTCAGTGTCCCTATGTATCACAGTGTCAGTGTCCCCATGTCGCCCAGTCCCCTAGTCTCCCAGTGTCTCAGTGTCCCCATTTCTCCCAGTGTCTCAGTGTATCCCCATGTCACTAGGATACTGGGGACACTGAGAGACATGGGGACACTGAGAGACATGGGGACACTGAGACATGGGGACACAAAGACATGGGGACACTGAGAGACCCAATGACACTGAGAGACATGGGGACACTGAGACATTTAGGGAAACTGGGAGAAAAGGGGACACAGACACTAGGGACACAGACACTGGGAGAAATGGGGACATTGAAACATTTGGGGACACTAAGACTCTAGGGACACAGAGACATGGGAACACAGACACTGAGAGACTAGGGGACACTGGGAGACTAGGGGACACTGGGAGACTAGAGACACTAGCTGGGAGACAGACACTTGGGGACACTGGGACATATAGGGACATGGGGACAGTAGTGGACATAGACATGGGGACACTGGGACATATAGGGACACTGGGAGACATGGGGACACTAGACACACTGAGACACTAGGGACACAGGCACTGGGAGACATGGGGACACTGAAACATTTGGGAACACTAAGACACTAGGGACACAGACATGGGAGACTAGGGGACACTGGGAGACTAGGGGACACTGGCTGGGAGACAGACACTTGGGGACACTGGGAGACATGGGGACAGTTGTGGACATAGACATGGGGACACTGGGACATATAGGGACACTGGGACACATGGGGACACTAGGCACACTGAGAGACATGGGACACAGACACTGGGAGACTTGGGGACACTGAGACACTAGCGACACTGGATGGGGGACATGGGGACACTGGGAGAAACAATGTCCCCATGTGTCTCAGTGTCCCCAAGTTTCTCAGTGTTCCCAGGTCTCCCAGTGTCTGTGTCCCCATGTGTCCCAGTGTCCCCTAGTGTCTGTGTCCCCATGTGTCCCCTAGTGTCTCAGTGTCCCCTAGTGTCTCAGTGTCCACATGTGTCCCTGCTGCCTTTCCCCCCATCCCTCACTTACCTGAGCTGTAGAGCTGCTTTCTGGACTCTGTGCTGTGATGCTGCTCCCCACGGATCAGTGAGTAGTAGAGAGAGGCAGGGATATGCATAGACATATAATACCTAGACGCCGCATTGACCGCTACTTCTTCTTGGCGCTGATGTGCCGCGGGGCCACCATCTTGGATCGGTCACAGTGTGATCTGCAGCATAGACATATATAGAATATATATGTCTATGATCTGCAGAGCAAGGTCCTCAAAGTAAACATGGTTAGTGTTAAAATCCACCCGGAGGGTGTATAGATCCAGTAGCATGATGTTTAATCATGGGATATTAAATAAAATTAACTAACATTTGCTGCTTTAAGACCTCTGTGGTTATTTACGTTATCAACTAAGTTTACTCAATACATTGAAATTATTTTAATTTCCAGATTGAAACTATATGTTGCATTTGGATTTAGGTTTGCTAAAATTAAAAGTTTAGTGAACTAACCCCACAATCTATCATCTTAATATACATGTTTTAAAGTGGGACTGGATGCCTGATTTGTAATGTATTTACTTTTCACCTATTTTTAACTAATATGGATTTTAGAACTATGCAAAATAAAATGTAGATATCTACAACTCTTTATTATTGTGAGCTCTGTCTTTTGCACTTTGAAGTCCGCATGGAGATAGCATTAAGAGAATAGGAGAAATCAAACAATCACATCACTATTTACTAAAGTGAGATTTGTCACTAAGTCAAAGTAAATTAAAAAAAATTAGGGACAGAAGTCCTAACATATAGACATAAAATACCACACCGGGTGACCGGCCAAAAACGGCGCCCGCATTTCATGGCCCCCCCGAGGTCAATATGTCGTCTATGTGTCGTCTATCTGTAACTTCCTATCCCTGCCTCTCTCCACACACAGTGACCCCTACTGGCCGGTGCTGGTATTGCAGAGTAATCTCCATTTATTCTGAGAAAAATACCTGCATTTGTATTGCCGGTATTACTTCAATACCGGCACGGGCAGGCAGCCTCAAATACCAGCTGTGCCAGTATGAGCAGATATGATAACAAAATACCCAAAATACAACACAACTCTGCTTTAGAATCCTTGAACTCTGCTCCTTTCATTATAATAATAATAGCAAAGTATTTAACCAGGAAAGGTACATTCAGATTACTCTGGTTTCCAAGTACGTCCTGGGGATGTTACCTTAGCCCAACATCCAGAGATTGTTACTATTATGTTGACACACCTGTAGCTCAAACGCTGAATATACCATCCAACAAATGAGAATGCTGGCTAACTGAGCCAGAAAGGCAGATCAAAAAGTTATTAAGCTGGCATAGATCAGGGCAAGCAGCAGAGATTCCAAAAATGTCATTTTTAGCAAAATGGGTTCCAGATCAAGTCTACTATATATGCTTTATACAATGAATGGAGTAAATCAGTTCTGCAACAAATGGATTCGCTGTGTCCTTTACCACAGAACGACAATGTAACAATTTACAGGTTCAGAGAAGTGCACAGTAAAGGAATTAAAAATACTAGATATTAAATGAAAATAGGATACAAAGCCTTTAGAAGCTACCATCAATGTGTAAAATGTACTTTTGTCCATCTCCCAAATTAGTAAAATCTGCAGGAAACCTGAGGATTGGCTCCTGGGGCTACTTTGTCAGTGCTCATTCTAGGAGACACTTTTCACACCATCTTCACTATGTATTCATTATCTCTCAGGTGGGCAAATAAAACTTGTTTATTTAAAAAAAAAAACACCATTATAACTTGACAATAGTGAAATAGCAATTGGTGAATGCTTTGGATGCTGTCATTGATAGTGAGTGATTGACAGCTGTTATAGCTAGTAGAGCCTCTGTAACATGGTAGCATGTGGTGTGATGAATTACAAAAAAAAAAAAAAGCATTAAATTGGAATATTTTTCAAATTCACCTAAATGACTAATACATTTCCAACTAGATAATAATATTTTTAACGTTTGGCTGGTATAATTTGAGAGTTAACAATGCAATCACAAACAAAATATCACAATCTTGTATGGGACATTGGCTAGAGTCCGAAGAGAACCTTGTAAAACCCCAGGGGCTACTGCCATATTGTGCAAATGGGGTTTAGAGCTTACAATTAGCAGGAGCCCAAGGTTTATCACTTGAGTTCTGGTACTCACAGTTATCACTCCTCAAAAATGCTGCCTCAAGAAGTCTTCTTTTTTTTTTTTTTATAAGTTTTTTATTCTTTTTATGTGCATAACATTTTCACAAAGTCAACATGCAATTGGTACATAGATTCAAAATCTGACTGTACATAAATCCGATAATACATATTGCATAGTGATACAATAAAGCGTTAAAGTTGTACATAGATTGAAAAAGCATAGTATGTATATATATATTATAAAAAGTTTTACTTAAAATTTGCAAATAAGAAACAAAGTGAAAAATAATAAAGATTATGCTGTGACCGTGTAGGAAATGAAATGTTACAACTTGCAGTCTGTGTTCCTGGAATAATTCAAATTCCCTGTTGGGAAAATTTGATGAGGGGAGGAGAGGTTTAGTATTTCTCTGTGTTTTTCATGAATTGTGCCCAAGGTTCCCATATTTTGGTGAATTGATTGTACTCTTTTGATATGGCATAGGTAATCGCTTCCATTTGTTTAATGCTTTCTACTCTCATGATCCATTCCCTCATGGTAGGGGCTTGTGGCTGTTTCCAGTGTTTAGGGATCAGTTGAGCAGCCGCCATAGACAATTGTTTAAATAGTATGCACTGCAGTTTGCTTAAATTTAAACTCTTGGGTGGTTCTAGAAAGAGAAGATGCATTGGCAATAAGGAAAATGTTTTGCCCATTATCATTTGGATGAATGTGTGTATTCTGCTCCAGTATTTTTTAATAACTGGGCACTGCCACCAAATGTGAGTATGATGTGCTGCTTTATTATTGCATATCCAACATTTATCGTTTTCTGTGTTGTGTATTCGTTGGATTTTTGCTGGGGTGTAATGCCAACGAGAGATACGCTTGTAATTACTTTCTTGGGCTGTTAGAGAGATTGAAGCTCTGTGTGAGGATATGAATATAGCTTGCCATTGTTTTTGTGAGATTTCAGTTTGTAACTCTTGCGACCATTTTTGTGTGCATTTCGGAAGTTCGGGTGTTCGTGAATCCCTAATCACCTGGTATAGCGTGGACAGTATTTTTGGGGGGGGGGTTTGTGGTTCACACATAGGTTTTCAAACTCCGTCAAAGGACGGTTTCCGTCAGGCAACAGATTTTGGGAGTCAATAAATTGTATTAGTTGAGTGTAATGAAGTAGTTGGTTCCCTGTTGGGGGTATAGAAGGAAATATCTGTTGCAATGTTTTCAATTTATTATTTGTGATCATATCGCGGAGTAGTAGTGTGGTTCCTCTGTGATAATTATCGTAAGTCATCCCTGATTGACCTCTCTGAAATTTCAGGTTGTTGGTGAGCGGATATAAAGGGGAAGGGTAGGGAGAAATCTTGGTAGTGTTTACTAATTTATGCCAAAGCTGAATTGTGGCTTTGATGGTTGGGTGTGGTTCGGAGAGGAGTGGGGTGTGAGGGGGCTGTTTGGGTAACCACGGGAGATCTTTCAGGGGGGTGGCTGAGAACTCATTTTCTATTTGTACTCAATGGTGAACTGGTTCAATTCGTGTCCATTCGTATACTCTGCTTAAATGGATTGCCTTGTGGTATGTGTCAATGTCTGGAAGATTCAATCCCCCATTATCTCTGCTTTTGATTAGAGTCTCGTAAGCTACTCTCGGCTGGGAGTGTGACCATATAAAGCTAGTGAATATCGTTCTGACTTTAGAGAAGAACCTCGAATGCAATTGAATTGGGAGGGCCTGAAGAATGTAAAGTAGACGTGGTAGGATGTTCATTTTAATGATGTTAATTCTACAGATCCACCCGAAGCAGGGTTTATGCCAGTTTTGTAAGTCTTTGATAATTACTGTGAGCAACTTGTGGAAGTTCAGGTCATAGAGGAGTTTTAGTTTATGTGGAATGTGGACCCCCAGGTATTTGATAGAGATGGGTTGCCACGTAAAGTGAAACCTCGTCTTAAGTTGGGTGTTTAGATAGTTTGTGGAGTGGAGAGGCATTAGGTCACATTTCGTTGGAAATTGGAGACTTTGCCATAAAGCTCCATTTCGGTTATAATAGTTGGTATTGTGGAAAGTGGGTTGGATATTGTAAAAAGGAGGTCATCTGCAAACGCCATGACCTTATATTCCCGGTTGTCTACTCTAAGGCCTTTGACATGTGGATTGTCCCTTATCCCTTGGAGAAATGGTTCAAGGATGAGTATGAACAGAAGGGGTGAGAGGGGGCATCCCTGTCTCGTCCCGTTTGTGATTGTGACCGGTTGTGTGAGTTGACCATTTATACGTAGGCGCGCCGTTGGCTTAGAATATATTGCTGCGAGCCATTCCATCCAGCGTGGCCCAAAACCCAGAGCGTGCATCGTGTGTGTGAGTAAAGACCAATTGACCCTATCAAAGGCCTTTTCAGCGTCTATTGCCAGAAGTGTGCTGTGTATATTATGTGTATGGGCCCAATGAATTAGATTGATTATTTTCATCGTGTTGTTCTTTGCTTCCCTGCCAGGAACAAATCCCGTCTGATCCTGGTGGATCAAGTTCGGAAGAAATGCTTTGAGTCTGGTCGCCATGATTTTTGTTAGTATTTTAAGTTCAATATTTATGAGGGAGATTGGTCTATAATTGCCACATACTGTTGGGTCTTTACCCGGTTTCGGGATGAGAGTAATTGTTGCTTCCAACGACGCCCTGGGTATTTGGTGCGATAGTTTTTGAGTGTTAAACTCCTCGGTGAAGGGGCGTGCTAGGATCGAGGCGAAAGTTTTATAGTATTTCCCTGTGTACCCATCTGGCCCTGGGCTTTTACCTGAGGGTAGTGATTTGACTACGTTACTAAATTCTTCTAGCGTGATGGGCTCGTCTAGAAAGGCTACTTCATTGCGTGGAATCGTTCTCTTAATTCTTGGGTGTAAGTATGTGAGAATTTCCTCTTTGGACGGTTGAACCTTTGATATGTTGTAGAGATTAGTGTAGAATTTATGGAATTCACTAATTATATCAGGCATGTTTTTAGTCAGTTTCCCTGAGTCTAATTTAATTTCTGGGATAAAAGTAGATTGTTTGTCTGGTTTCAGGGATTGCGCGAGTAGTCTACCCGCTTTCCCTCCTTTTGCGTAGTAAAGGTGTTTTGTCAGGGATACTTTGCGTTTAGCATGTAGTTGTAGTGTAGTCATGAGTTCAGATCTTTTTGACAGGATTAATTTATATGTGTCGAGGGGTGAGTTGTGGTCGTGGTGTGTAGATTCTAATGATTTTAGTTCTTGTGTCAATTGGGCAATTCTTTGTTCTCTAGTTCGTTTAACTGAGGAGGCAATTCTGATGAGTTCCCCTCTCATTACCGCTTTATGAGCTTCCCATATGAGAGGTGAAGCTGTGTCTGGTCGTATGTTCTCCGCAAAGTAGGCAGTAGCTGCTTTTTCTATGCATGTTATGTTGTCTACATCATTTAATAATAGGTCATTTAATCTCCATTGGGCCGAAGGGTGTGGTAAGTGTGGGATTTTTAGTGTCAGTGTCAGCGGTGCGTGATCTGACCAGGTGATTGGACCGTAAGCAGCTGCTGTCGCTAGAGTCAGGTACCTGTGTTGGAGGAATATAGAATCAATACTGGAATAAGTGCCTGTGGGTGGAGAGTAAAAGGAGTAGTCTCTGCGCGAGGGGTGTAACAGCCTCCAGCAGTCAAATAACTGTGCTTCGAATAACGTAGAGTTTATCTGCTTTCTAATTTGTGTCATGTATGGCTGTAGTTTGGCTGTGGAATCTAATTTTCCATCTAGGGAGATGTTTATGTCTCCTCCTACTAGTAGGATACCCTCTTGGAAGTCTGATAACTTATGGAGGACTTTTTTCAAAAATTGGTTCTGTTTTTTGTTGGGTACGTAGAGGTTGACTAGTGTCAGTTTAACCGTGCCTATCACCCCCTTCACGAAGAGGAATCTACCTGAATCGTCCGTTAGTTGTTCCTGAAGGGTAAACGGAGTATGTTTACTTATCAGTATCGCTACTCCTCGTGATTTAGATTCTGAATAGTGACCGTAATATCCCTGAGGATAGTCTTTGTTGCGTATTTTTGTGGTTGTTCCCTTACGTAAGTGTGTTTCCTGTATGAAAACGATGTCCGCCTTCTGTCTATGAAAGTCAGACAGTGCTAAGGATCTTTTTTCGGGGGTATTAAGACCCTTGGCATTTTGAGTTAGTATTGTTAACGAGGTCATTGTTTGGTGTCTAGTCTTAGTTATTGGAGTGGTAAGGTTTAAGGAGTACTTTATTGAAATGGAGGTAAACTGGAAGAGCGTTAGATCCTTCCTGTGTATTTTTGTGATAGTAGGAATGTGTCTAGAGTTTTCGCTAACTTTAGTTGTAACTTCCCTCTTCCTCAATTAACTATATCAGTTATGTATCCGCTTAGAATTATATCATAAATAGTCACAATTAATCTAAGTACCAGCAAGTAATCAAACAGTTAAACACTTAAACAAATAAAATGAAAAAATATGTAGGTATAAACAAAGACCTTGATTTACAACAGATGGCGAAGGTGTTGAGCTTGTTGCAGGTCTGGAAGGTACTCTGAGAGTTATAGTGGTGCCTGCCCCCATGAGGTGGGGGGAGGTGTGTAACTAGAGCTCAAAGCTGCAACACTTATACAAATGTGTCGCTCGAGTGTGAGCACGGTAATAATCTGGAGAAGGGGGGGGGATGGTGGAGGGGGAAGAGGGGGGAAGGTGTAATGAGATGGGAGATGGGGAAGGTAGGGGTCACTGTCCCCACAGCGGGGGTTCTCTCAGCTAGTGAGAGTAAAGGTAATCTATAGTGACGCAACTGATAGATACCCGTTTGTATATAGGGGGATCGTTGTGGCATTACTAAGGATCCTGGGCGCATGAATCCTTTAGTATATAATAATAAAAAACTTTGGGAGACGTGGAAGTAGGCCTTCTAGCCAGTAACCTTAATGATGTGGATGAATAGGGGTGAGGGAAGGTGGGTGCGGATGGAGGGGGGGGGGGTCAGGAGAGTGAGGAGAATGGGAGGGAGGGAAGTCGACATTCATGCGGTTTATGTCGGACATGTTCCTTTACCTTAACAAATATAGTTCAATAGGTACCCAGAATATAATATTGTTATAGCTTAATAAAATATCATGAGCTCCTCCAGTCCTATTGTGGGTATTGGCTAACACTCCTTACAAAACATAATATTGCATATACGACCTGTCTTCAGTTGTGTAGAATGAATGACTTGACTAGGCGAGAATTCTTCGAAATAGGATGGGAATTCTTGCTTATGTTTTAGACTTGCATCTCTGAGTCTCTGAGTAAAAGCGTTGTAGCCATGGTGATCCATGATGCTGACTGGTGTAGCGTCTGGGAGAGGATGGTTAGGTGTGTCCGAGTTCTTGCTTGAACAGGTTTGGGTAGGAGATGGGAAATTAGGGTAGAAAGTTGTCATCCATGTCTGGGTGTAGGGTGTAGAGAGTTAACTTGAGGTCATCTGGCTGGCCGTTGTATATTTTATGGGTCATGGAATATAGAATATAGATGATGCAGAGAGCGCAAAGTTTCCTTAGTCAGGGGAGTGTAGGTTTCGGAGGTTAACATTATCTGTCGAGATTCTTGATCTTTGTTGCGGTGAGATAAAACGTTGATCGTTTCTTCTTTTTTTAGCAGGTGTGATCCAGCGTTGCCTCTGTGGGAGATTTGCTGTTTCTTGTTGTGGCTGCAGCCCGTTCCAGTCCATGACGGTGGTGGCAGGTAAGTCAAGTGCTTGGAGGAATGGGGGGACGTCCAGTATAGACGAAATTGACAGCAAGTTACCCTTGTGGTTCACAATTTGAGCGAAAGGGAATCCCCAGCGATATCTGATATTTCTGTTCCTTAGATGTTCAGTAATAGGCTTTAAAGCTCTGCGTGCCTGTAGCGTGTACTGGGATAGGTCAGGGTATATCTGTACTGGGTGTCCGTGAAAGAGAAGAGGTTGGGAGGTATCTCTGAGAGACTTGAGAATATTCTCCTTGATTGAGAAATAGTGAATTCTACATATGGCGTCTCTTGGGGTTTCAGGTGATAGGCCCCCTGGGCATAGAGATTGGTGGGCTGTGTCAAGTAAAATTCGGTTATCGCTTTGCTCCCCCAGTATAAGGTTAAAGAGCTCTGTTAATATTGCCTCTAGGCTCTCACCTTGGGATTCTGGTAGGCCTCTTATGTGCAGATTGTTCCTTCTCCCGCGATTATCCAAGTTGTCTAAGTGCCTCTGTGTAGTTGCCATATGTAAGGTGTGGGAGTCTATTGTCGTTGTTATGTTTGTTAACTGAGCTTGGATTATGTCCCTCTCTTCCTCCAGGTCCACGACCCTGAGATTCAGCTGGCGGACCTCTGTGCCTATCGCCTCCATTCTCGTGTGGAACGTGGCTTCCAATTTGCCCATCGTGACTTGTAAGTCATTTTTCATACTATGTAAGTCGTTTTTGGATGGTAAATTTTTTAAAAGTGTTCTGATGTCTGCATCATTTGCTGTGTCAGATGAGATGTGGGAGAATTCCGAGGCTGAGGGACTGCTTGGTTGCGGATCTGTGTCGCGAGGAGTAGTCGCGGCCTCTTCCCCGCGGTCTGTATTTTCTTTAAAGTAATGGGTCAATGCTCCCGATTTAGTGGAGGGAGTTTTCCCTGGGTGCCCGTGTGTTGCACCTTGCTTCTTTTGGTTGCCCATGTCGTAGATTAGTCTCCGATTATAGTGGATTGGGGCCCGGGTCCTCAGGAGCTAGTTCAGTGTGCGTCCATTAGGCTCCGTAGTCGGCCAAGCCCCCCAGAAGTCTTCATTTTGATTTAATCTCAAAGAAAATGTGTATGCTTACCAAAGCACATTTTAGAATAGCATATAATGTATGTTTCCTCACAGATGTTTTGCAAAATATAATGTGTTCCTAGATCCAAATCCCATGTCTCTCACTTCTAAAAAAAACATTAGAAAATAATAATATAAACCTATTCAACTATATCCATCCCAAAAACTCTGTCTCTAGCATCCACCCCCACCCCAGGGATGCACAGGGATGCTTGACAATGCACAATGCAGCTTCTGGTACTCATAATTATCACTCCTAACATTTTCTAACGTTTGGCTCTTATGATTTGAGAGTTAACAATGCAATCACAAACACAATATCACAAACTTTTTTGGGACATTGGCTAGAGTCCCAAGTGGACCCTTGTAAAACCCCAGGGGCTAATGCCATATTGTGCAACTGGGGGTTAGAGCTTACAATTAGCAAAGGGCAGGAGCCCAAGGTTTATCACTTGAGTTCTGGTACTCACAGTTATCACTCCTAACATTTTCTAATGTTTGACTGGTATAATTTGAGAGTTAACAATGCAATCACAAACAAAATATCACAAACTTTTTTGGGACATTGGCTAGAGTCCCAAGTAGACCCTTGTAAAACCCCAGGGGCTACTGCCATATTGTATGTATATATATATATATATATATATATATATATATATATATATATATATATATATACTTATAATACACGATGATAATCCACTACATAATTGAAAAAAGAACTACGGTTTAACAATGGAAATGTTATAGATATGTAGCTAGTACAATAGTAATGGGATTCCATTCTGGATTTATAAATGTACAATATAACATTTAGGTTTCAGCTATAGTCATACATAATTTAGCCCTCAATGTTGCTGGAGTGGGAAGATTCATGGTTTGTTTCCAGTTTTACAACAAGTTGAATTTGTATTCTTTATCGAATCAAAGATGGCTGCAAAGATAGCGTACATTCCCACATCTGGTTCTAGTGATGTCAGTAAGTAAAGGTAATCTGAATGAAAATATCCCTGTTGTATTCAGGGCAGCTCATTTATTATTCCTGCTGTATATTTGCAAGGATTTACAGAATATCCTGGGAGCAGAGTTCTGCTGTAAGCTGCTTAATCTAACTAACTCTCGCCTCAGCAAAAAAAAAAATAAAAAAAAATAGGTCTGCGTAATATGCTAGAAAGGTGATTTATAACATCCAGTTACCTAGCAGGAAGCCTTCAGTAGCCAACTGGGCCCAGAGGGGATCTAAAAAAACGATTTACATTTAATTAAATGCAAGTCAACTTGTGGTTTGTTTTTATTTCTTGTGTTTTTGATAACATGAAAACTAAAATGGTTGGTATGTATTACTAACTTGGGTGCATTGTTTTAGAACGTTTGTAATGCGACATGAATGCTACAATATACTGGAGCAGGTGTTTGGTGCTAAGCTGTAGATGAATGCATCTTGAGCCATGCTAATCTTTAAGGGACTCTGGGTGATGAGTTTAAAAAGAAAGCATTCTGCTCTTTGATCTCTTGGCTACAGAGGTTAATAACACTTTAGACTTTAAAGATTGAATTAGCGGGAAGTAAGGAACAATAACAGTAACCTATTGCATAGCACATCGACTGACATTGTTGAGCAGATATCCAGTATCTAGCGTGTTGCACTATTTCAACCGTTCTTTTTATCTTCTAAAAATACTCGTTCTTTCCTCTTACCTATATTTCTCTATTTTCATCATCTTGTAAACGTTCAGTGTTGTTAAAAAAAAAAAAAAATTATTATTATTTATTTATTTATAAAATATTTTAACCAGTAAAGATGCATTGAGATTTCTCTCGTTTTCAAGTATGTCCTGGGTCCACAAATCATTGCATTGTTACAGTTAGTGTACAATAAAATACAAAAACAATATTAATGTACAATATATACAAAATTTAACATAGAACAGGTAGGAAATATATAATCAACCATGACATTATTAAAAAATAATTATGTTTTGCGTTTCCTTATCAGAAGTAGTCACACTGCTCATCTGTATTCTTCAGACACCTCTTGCATGTTATCCAAACTGTAAATAAGGTCACATTCAGAATTTTTAAGCTCAACATGATGAATGTCAAGAAAAGGTCAGCAGATTGATGACCAGCAGTTGAGTAGGGTGTACAACTTACTGGTGTAATTGATAGTGAAGTTGGTGAATAATATGATTTTTTTTGTCCAAAGTGTTAGGTTTATTTGTAGGGATTATTTTTTCCTGAGACAGGGAGATAAGCAGCTCTTAAGAAAATCAAAATTACTCCTAAATGAAAAAAAAAGAAAAATAATAGAGGACTGATTTAATTATATAAAATGGAAGTAGACTGTAGTGTATTCGATTAGTGTGAGCTAAAGTTAACTGAAAGTAGCTTAAAGCATTGTTTCCAAGAAGGATGTTTTTTTCACACATACAAAATACTGACCCCCTTGTCAACTGATAGCAAAATTCAACAGCAGCCACTTATTTTAATAAGCAATAATGGATTTACAAGTACGTTCTGAGACACTCTTTAAGAGGGTAAATTAGATAATACTGGTGTGTCCCTTGCTCTGCATTTTTGAACCATGACATTCACTGGGGTCACTTTTTCATCCTAATCTAACTAATGGCCTTTGTAATATCAATATTTGAATTCTTCACTATTAGGGGTGGGAGGAAATAAAGACTGCAAACCTTATGAATACATGCCTAATTAATCTAAACTTTCCACTTTAAATGGGTCATTGCCCGGTGCTTTAGTTGAAATACATAAGGAGCTTGGACTATGTAAATAAAAGGATGCAAGAATCTAGATTCCCTAGTCTGATACAGAAATGTGGACAAACTACTGAGGAATTGAGTCACAATCTCTTACACATCCTTGAAATGATGTAATATCAATATCCAAATATCCTGTTATACATCCATGGAATAGACATCCCTTCAGATGCTAATAAGTGCAATAAGTACTACTTTGGACTTTTCCAAAATGTTACTAGCATCCCGAGCATAGTGCCAAGGGAGGAACAAACAGCAGGACCATCATGGGAACCCCAAGGAAAACTAAAGAAATATTAAGGACCAAGCATAAGAGAATCAACAAGCATTTCAGACCAGACATTGAGACATCCTTGTGCAGTTATGTAAAGTATTACGGTTGTGAGCATAGTCATGCATACTTCCCAGTTGTCCCAGTGATGTGACATTGGGGCTTAGCTTGTCCCTTTATAGTATGGTCCACTCAACTGCTCATTTCCCCCCCTTTTTTTGTCGTTGGTAAGTGCAGTACCCCCACCTCCCTCTCCCCCCATACCCCTGCCAATCCCCCGCAAGATGAGTAGTGAGCACTAAATTAGTCACCTCTGGTCAAAAACCACAACTTCAAGAACCCATTAGTCCTGGTTCTGGTGGGCATCTGCGGCGGCGTGAAGGGTAAGTCGATGTGGTCAGCGCTACTGTGGAGTGATAGCCAAGACCCCAGTCCTAAGTCCCTTGGTCCCCAGGTGCAGCCCATTACCCCCTGCAGAGACAATGGTGATGTCCAGCCGCCCCCACCCCCCCCGCATGGTATTTGTGTAACTTAAGTGACCTTTGTCCCTCTGCTTGAGTACATTTGTAGCTTGGTTTGTAGGGGCCGGAGAGCTGACTCCCTACTCGCCCACCAACTAAGACTTACAGTAAAGTCCAAAAAAAATCACGAAAATCCGTACTCAAACAGGAGACATCACAGATGACCCAGAGACCATAGCCCAAACCTTCGTGCAATATTATGCTTCCCTCTATAACCACTCTCTGGACCTCTACATATCCTCACCTAAAGGACAAGAGACATTAGCCAGGTTCCTAGAGCCACTACATCAGACCAAACTCCCAGACATAGCTAAAGAAAATATGGCATCCTAAATGGAGGTGAACTTAAAGCAGTACTGCAAATGCTCAAACCCTTAAAACGCCCAGGGCCAGATGGCTTCACATCACTTTACTCTACAACATTTTGTGGACCGCTACTGCCACACCTCTGTTGAGTCTTCAATGCAATGTTAGGAGGCCAACCACTCCCCCCTAATATACTTACATCCAACATATGCTTGATACTGAAACCACAAATAGACTATCTAGACCTGACCCATTATCGACCTATATCGCTCCTCAACACTGACCTCAAAATTATCACCAAAGCACTGGCCAACCGACTCAGTCCATTACTAGGCAGACTGACACACACTGACCAAGTAGGCTTCATCCCCAACCACCAAGCAGCAGACAACACCAGGAGTACAATCGACACCTTTTGGTACACAACCAGGCTAAATATTCCCACAGTGCTGATATCACTAGAACGCCTATTGTGCCCATACCTATATGGAATATTGAAACACCTACGATTCCAACCAGCTATCACACAACTCCTTCACAAGCTATACAACTGCCCAAGCGGTCATTTCCTCATACCCAATATTACTGCACCTTGAAAGAGTCCTCAACTGACCCATTGATCTATGCCCATGGGCAATGCTGCTCTCCAAACCAATAGAATCCCTTGCGAGAGCTGTAAAAAAGCTTGCAGCCAGAATCACACTAGCGCCAAACGGTGCTCAGCAAACTCTGGGCAAACCCTAAAATACCAAACTTGACCACAGTGAAACAGAGAGTAAACAACGCATTAGAAATGGACAGAATGACCGCAAATCTACATGACACCCCAAGGAGCTTCTACAAAATATAGGACCCCTGGATTGATAGCCACACCTAACAGAATGGTCCATTCCCAACCACTTCACACTCCAGAGGAACGCACACAGCGTGGGGAATTGAGAGATAATTCGGACTACACACAAATACTCACAGCATTAACTCACTTAGAAAACTAAGTAATAACTTGTTTTTTACCATCTTCCACCCCCCTCCAGGCCCTTCTTTTGCAGCAAGCAACCACAAACTCTCCCCCTCTTTTCTTATCTTTCAGGAGCCCAGGCAGACTCCAAACTTCCTCACACAACCTACTCCTCTATCTTACTGTGTACATAGTTGATACAAGTTATCCCCATCCCGAAATTCCCCAGTACTACCTTGGGAGCCCCTGGACATGCCTTACCAAGGCAGGCTGCAAGGCCTAACTGACAAAGAACACCCTAATGTTAAGCAGACAAGTGGGACACCCCCTCTCTACCACTCCCCCAACCGGGTACCTACCAAAAGATTGACACGGATGGCTGAGGAACATACCTTAGTAGCGTATGAGACCACACTAGCCTAACAACTAGTCCCAAACACGAGAAAATTATAGGCACACAATAAGACTCGGGATAACTAAACGGGGAATCCCCCAGGCCATTCACGCCTTCGGGCACCGAGAGTGATGGGACAACACCAGAGGGAAAAACTGGTCTTATTAATATATCCCATTGCAAATATGAAATGTCTCTGCAACAATGTAAATTAAAAGGTTACATGGTTAATCATTGGTACCCAATTGTTATGTATTTTCACTAAAAAGCAAAATAAAGAATTTAAAAAAAAGAAAATCAGTAATATTTGTATACGAACCAATGTAAAGCCAGGAACTGGAGATTTATTAATTTTATACACATTAAAATGTTACTAAATAAATAAAAAAAAATCCTATGGGGTCCATAAGACCCATATTACTAGGCATTTTACCATTTATACATATGCCTTCACTTGTCATAATGCAAATTGTGGTATACCTACTAAATATTTAGAAATAGTGACTGTCCAGTTGCTAGAAGATGTGATGAGTGGGGGCCATAATGTTAAATGGACACAATAGTCGCCAGAACAACAGCTTATTGTGTTTTTATTCTGGTGAATATAATTATTTCCCTTAGGCTTTTTGCACTTCACTTCAAAGAAAAGGCAGTGTTTACATTATAGCCTAGGGATACCTCCACTGTCCACCCCTCAGATGGCTGCTAGAGGTGCTTCCCGGGTCAGTGCTGCACAGTGTGCAGCACTGCCATTCAGTGTCTCCACCCTCTGCAAGGAGACACTGTACTTTCCTCATAGAGATGCATTCATTTAATTCAGTTAACAATTTGGTATTGATAACTGCACTATTTGTAAAATTAAAAAAGAGAATACCCTACTTCCACATAAAGCATTTCAGGAAGAAAGAAGAAAATGTTAAAATGAATATGTTGCAAAGTAAAGCAAAATTCCTACAACAAAAAGGTTTATGGATTACAGCACAAATGTACAAGACATGTGATAAATTATCTAAGAATAGAACACTAATTGATGGACTCTCCCAATAACATTTTATAATATCCTAGTAACCCTGTTCCAACGGAGTTAAAAGGTCTTAGTACACTGAAACATGTTTGCATATCCATGTCAATCACGGAATATCAGAGATCTATTTCAACTTATATACAGCAAAGACTGAATTGAGTCAATCTGTTTCCTGTTGAACTGCCAGATATTTTAGCAATATATTTTCCCAGCAGACATACCCATTAATATCATTTTAAATTGATACACGTGCTGTGGGCTCCGTGGTTCACTGGTTACTTGTTGAAAAAGGACAATCATTTTGTAAGCTAACTGGAATTGGCTTTCTGAAATTAATGTTTCCCCATAGTATGCAAGCAAACTCCTCCCTTTCAATATAATAGTTTGGGAAGATTCTATCTCTTTCGTATTTATAAAGTCCATTTTTTATGATGAATGAAGGAATGTGATTAGCATGCTTGACTCTATCTCTGCTGAGTTGAACCTCATCTAAATCCTATTTACAGGATGTGAAAAGCCATGTGGGCTGTTCTGATTATCAGCCATGCTTACGTGTCCACTAAATTCATCTTTAGCTGAATCTGAATTATGCGAATCACTCATCCTACATTTATAGTTCTGCATTGATTCAGAGGAAGTAAAAAAATTCCCATTGCAACCAATTATGCCAATTATGTAGGACAGAAGTACACATTTGTCTTTTGCTCTAGTAAATAGTAATCAGTTCAGATCAATACAATAGTCTATCTTTTTTCTAATCAATAAATTATCCTCTCAATAGGTTTGGTGTATGCATTTTTTTGGTGATATATTTCCTGTATGCCAAATATGTGCATCCTAAATTGCAAAAATCCAGATTGATGCTTTTCTATTCATTTGAATCAGTCTTACAAAACAAAATGAGATCCTAAATTTAGTTGGACAGTAATCTCCAAGGAAAGGACCAGAACAAGATGAATAAAATAGACCTGGGTGTTTCAAAGTACCTATTCTATCAGCAAACGTTACAGTAATTGTCACAGGAAGTCTTTTAATAGTGTTGTTGCTACTGAAGACATTCTCTTTCAGTATTGTAGTTTAACATTCAATGCTTATATTTTAAAATGTGCATATATTTTAATATTCTGATTGTTGTAGGCACACTTCTTCACATTTTGATAGACAAACAACTGATGGATCAGCGGTTGGTGGCCAACTAGAAGATGTAATAGAAATAGGCAGCAACCTAAAAGTATGGGGTTCCCTCAAAAACCGTCAAAAAGAAATGGTATACAATAAAACAAACGTTAGGTCGCATCACAGTAAAAATAAATAGAATAATATAATATTATAAAGATGATTTAAAAATGTAAACATATATACTTACATTAAAAAGCCAAATAGAAATGTATTACAGTCCAGACTATAAAATGTATATAAATAGAGAGTCCAACTTCTTGAGGTACTTAAATGAAGTGTATATTTGTGGGAGTCTTGAGGTAGTTCAAACTATTTGGTCCGTTTTTAACATGCAAAGGAAAAAATTTCAAATAGTGTAGTATGTCAAAGGCAGGCAATGGGTACTTCAAAATCAGTAGTATTACTACTCTCCTATATGAGAGATAGTACAAGCTCAGGTGCAACTCACTTTCCTTTTCCTCACTGGTAAAATATATAAGGTGGTTATTGATAAGTTTCTTGGAATGTAGGTGTCCCGGCAAGGAGAAAAGAATAAAATAGAAATAGTGCTCACTGTATAAAAATATGTATAAAAAGTATGCTATAGAAGGTCTTTTACTCACATTTAAGTGAGCAGGATATACTGCTTACTTTTGGTAGCATAGGTGGTATAATCCCCATCTGGGATTCTTTAGCGAGTGGATCTTCAATATTCTTAGTGACCAGGTTAAAAATAATAAAAGGTTGAAAAGTAAAAAAAGGTATATGGCACAAGAAGAGTTTTAAAGGCCAATATTCCTTTACTATTACACAATAACACTTTTAAAAGCAGCCAAAATGTGTTTTGCCAACACAGGGCTTCATCAACTGGCAATAAAAACATTAATCTGGTGTATAAGGGTATATATAGGCAATACAATCAGTTGCAGTTTGAATTTTGGCGCCAAAATGAGGTCATCTACATAAAGCATATACTATACATAATATGTTCAAAGTTTGATAGGATAACAGTTAAGAAAACAGGGTAATAAAAATCAATGTATTTACTTAAAATGAGGGTTGTATCTAAAAGTACATTTGTTTAAAATTATGTAAAGGTCCGATCACGTGATGATCATTTATAGTGATTTGTATGCTGAGAGTACTCTGATAATGTACCAGGGGGGACGGGTTCGGGTCGTGGGACACCTACGCTACCAAAAGTGAGCAGTATATCCTGCTAACTTAAATATGAGTAAAATACTTTTTTTTTTTTTTTTTAAATGCTTTATTTTAGTTGTGGAGGGATAGTTACAAACAGCACGCACTGCCATAACAGCTAGGGCATGCAAAGCTTCAGACATACGTTTACATTGGTTAGGCAGCAGAAAACATTGCACATTTATTTATTTTTTTTTGCATATTTTTTTTTATGCATATAATTTATGACAAGAGGGGTACGTCTGTGTTTGTATTGTCTGCTAGAGTGTCAGTGAGTGGAGATTTTTTGTGTTGTAGATTTGACTAGTTGACATTAGAGAGATGGGTTGCCACCGGTTTGCATATCGTGTGGCCGGTATTGGAGGTAGGTAAGCCCATGGCCTGGGTACATGTCCCTTCCCAATGTAGGTGATCTACACGTCCGTCCAAGTTAGGGAAGGGAGGGTGGGGGGGGATACGTCACATGTGTAGTCTGCAAGTGGGTGACTGGACGGTCTTAAATATAAGGTCTGCCGTGCGTGTGCCTACGTGGTGGTGTGGCCCCACGTGGGTGTCTCAGTTAAAGCGGAATTTTAGGGCCGCTGTCCCGCTCCGTGCCCCGTCAGGCTAGTTGTGTGTATTGTGTGTGAGGACAAGAGAGGCATGCAGTGGTATTGGACAAGAAAATGAAATAAAATAACACATAGAACAATAAAACCAAACAACAAAGGTTCGCCAATCTTTTGGGGTGGCAGTCCAGCTTAATGTTTTAGGGCCAACCGGGTTGGTGCAAGTAACCCATTTGGCAGGTTACTGGAGTGGTGGAGAATCTCTGAATTGGGCTCAATATCCCCACTCTTAAGTCCCCGTTCCAGTGGAAGAGGAGGGTTTCGTCGCCCTTGGGATAAAGTCCCTTATCGTGGCCTGGTCCACCTGCGCCAGGGAGCTGGTCTCCAATCTGTTGTTCAGCGGGATGTTCAGCGTTTGTAGGTGGCTCTCTAATTCTTGGTACGTTTCTGCCTGGAGGGTGGTATCTTGAGCCGCGATTATGATAGTACGGGAAGGGCCCCATCTGTAGGGCACATCGTTTGCCCGGAGGTGTTGGAGTAGTGGTCGTAGGGATTGGTGCTATAGGAGCGTGTTCCGCAGGAGATCTGGGAATAAGAGCAGCGAGGCCCCTTCAAAGGTGATTGGTGTTTTCCCCCTCATCGCTGCCAGTAGCACTGCTTTGTCCTGCAGAGAACCGAACCGGAGGATGAGGTCCGGGGTGGCGGTCGCTGGTGCACTGGTTGGTTTAGGGAGGCGGAACATGCCATCCAACCTCAGGTTTTTTGCCTGCTTCGGGGGTAGGTGGGCCGCAATGAAGCGCCTAATAAAGTGTGGTAAGTCCGACTGGTCCACTTTTTCCGGCACCCCCCTGAGCTTCAGGTTGTACCTGCATCTCTGGTCCTCAAGGGTGTCCAGCTTGCGGTCAATCTGCATTCGGTGCTTGTCCAGAGCTGCAAGGCTCTTTTCCATAGCTGTGATCCGACCCTCATGTTTGTTCTGTAAAGCCTCTACTTGGGTCAGTTGTGCGGTCATGCGTTCCACGGCCCTTCTGAGGGGGGCCAGGTCTCCCGCTAGATTTGCGAGGAGTTCCACCAGCATCTCCTTTAGTTGCGCTGCCGTGACCGGTTCTCTGCCAGCAGCAGCGTCCTGTGAAGTGCTGCACCGTTTCGCCGCCTGAGCTGGCTTGTCCGCTGGGGCTATAGCCATATCGTCGGAGGAGTATGAGGTTCCGTCGTCCTCCAGCGCCATCTTGCTCCATGCGGTTCTCTGCGAGCTCCAGAATAGGTCCCCGATATCCCGACTCTGTGGGCTCCTGTCTGGCTGAGATTTTTTGTTCTTGCGGCCCATACTCGGTTGTGTGGTCCAGGAGGTACAATCTGGGGTTTTTTGGCGGTCACTTTGCCGGTATTTTCGGCCGTTTTCAGTAAGTTTGAGCGGAGCACAGTAAGTATGCGACCGTCCAGGTTCACCGCTAGGGTCCGCCCCCAACATTGCACATTTTTATGTATTATTATGGTATAACAGAAAGTTGCATCTATTCTTGTTTTTTTATGAGAGTAATGAATTAAAAGGAAAGTTACATCAAGTACTGACTTGTCACAAAATATATTCCTTTTTTTACCTTTTAGCTTCACTGTAGAACCTAAGCATAAGGTAACAACCAGTTTTTAAAATCATAAGCATAAATTGTTCCAACTGTAACATAGAGCTTATTAAGGCATCTGTACTTTTACATGTGTAGCTAAACAGGTTGTAGAGTATAATGACTTAATATTCAAAACAGATGCACTTTTGCATTACAGTATGTGAGACTAAGTTAATTTGACATGCAAACCCTCCTAGTGTTATTCAAAGCATGACAAGTGTATCTTATTGGTAGTTACCAATAATGGTGGGTCGCAATAGGTATATGATGAGCAGCTTGAGGGTAATGGAGACATTTAATTAACTAACTTGGAAAGTTTTCCACTGAAACGAGCCTCTGTGGGTAGCTGCACTAAGCAGGTTGATAGCTGCGAGGGTATGAGAGGTAGAGCAAATCTTAAGTTAACATATGCTAACATGGGACTCATGTGTGAGGCAATTTGTGTCCCAAGTCCCCGGTCAGCCAATCCCTCTGAGCGGTAAGGCAGGTGAGTGTCCAAGAGAGGTTATGTAGGCCGCTGTAATACCATGTGAGGTCCGGTCTCCCATCCAGGTCCAGGCCTTTCTGAGGTCCAGCATCCACAGTCCCCAGACTTGTTGTATCTTAGGAGCCAATTCTATCCCCACTAGTGTTGTCGCGAACCCGAAATTTTCGGTTCGCGAACGGCGAACGCGAACTTCCCGCAAATGTTCGCGAACCGGCGAACCGCGCGAACCGCCATTGACTTCAATGGGCAGGCGAATTTTAAAACCAACAGGGACTCTTTCTGGCCACAAAAGTGATGGAAAAGCTGTTTCAAGGGGACTAACACCTGGACTGTGGCATGCCGGAGGGGGATCCATGGCAAAACTCCCATGGAAAATTGCACAGTTGATGCAGAGTCTGCTTTTAATCCATAAAGGGCAGAAATCACCTAACATTGACACCTGTCCTCAAAGCCCTGCCCTGATACACACTGACACAGAGCAGAATAGAGACTGTTCCCCGTCCTCAGAGACCATGATACACACTGACACAGAGCAGAATAGAGACTGTTACCCCTACATAGGGTCACTTGGCAGATATGGCGGGGTCGTGGGAGGGGGAGGATGACTTTCACCTCTTCCCCTGTTACATTCCCGTTGTGCTGTGACATCATCCTTATACGCTGTGTAAAGCATACTATTTAATTTGATCAGCATGGCCACTTGAGTTTTTATAGTTTTCACACTGCTTGTAGTTTATATATGGTTCACAAAAATCAAACAAACGATAAAGTAAACGTGTAAGGATTCAGAATATTCTTTCAAACCCTTACACATTGTGTGTACGTATTTTTTGTCTTAAGTTTGTGGCTTTAAAGAGGTTTACGTTGTTTCTATGATGTGCATAACATGTTCTTGTAAATGTTTGTTACATTTTTCCTGGAATTGTAATTTTTCAATCTGAATAAAGATAGTCAAATCCCTGATACACACTGACACAGAGCAGAATAGGGACTGTTCCCCCTACATAGGGTCACTTGGCAGATATGAATTGACACCTATCCTAATGATCCCTGATACACACTGACACAGAGCAGAATAGAGTCTGTTCCCCCTACATAGGGTCACTTGGTAGATATGGATTGACACCTGTCCTCAAAACCCCTGATACACACTGACACAAAGCAGAATAGGGACTGTTCCTCCTACATAGGGTCACTTGGCAGATATGGATTGACACCTGTCCTCAAAACCCCTGATACACACTGACACAGAGCAGAATAGGGACTGTTCTCCCTACAAAGGGTCACTTGGCAGATATGGATTGACACCTGTCCTCAAAACCCCTGATACACACTGACACAGAGCAGAATAGAGACTGTTCCCTGTCCACAGAGACCATGATACACACTGACACAGAGCAGAATAGAGACTGTTCACCGTCCACAGAGACCATGATACACACTGACACAGAGCAGAATAGGGACTGTTCCCCCTACATAGGGTCACTTGGCAGATATGGATTGACACCTGTCCTCAAACCCCCTGATACACACTGACACAGAGCAGAATAGAGACTGTTCCCCCTACATAGGGTCACTTGGCAGGTATGGATTGACACCTGTCCTCAAAGCCCCTGATACACACTGACACAGAGCAGAATAGGGACTGTTCCTCCTACATAGGGTCACTTGGCAGATATGGATTGACACCTGTCCTCAAAACCCCTGATACACACTGACACAGAGCAGAATAGGGACTGTTCCCCCTACATAGGGTCACTTGGCAGATATGGATTGACACCTGTCCTCAAAACCCCTGATACACACTGACACAGAGCAGAATAGAGACTGTTCCCTGTCCACAGAGACCATGATACACACTGACACAGAGCAGAATAGAGACTGTTCACCGTCCACAGAAACCATGATACACACTGACACAGAGCAGAATAGGGACTGTTCCCCCTACATAGGGTCACTTGGCAGATATGGATTGACACCTGTCCTCAAAACCCCTGATACACACTGACACAGAGCAGAATAGGGACTGTTCCTCCTACATAGGGTCACTTGGCAGATATGGATTGACACCTGTCCTCAAAACCCCTGATACACACTGACACAGAGCAGAATAGGGACTGTTCCCCCTACATAGGGTCACTTGGCAGATATGGATTGACACCTGTCCTCAAAACCCCTGATACACACTGACACAGAGCAGAATAGGGACTGTTCCCCCTACATAGGGTCACTTGGCAGATATGGATTGACACCTGTCCTCAAAACCCCTGATACACACTGACACAGAGCAGAATAGAGACTGTTCCCTGTCCACAGAGACCATGATACACACTGACACAGAGCAGAATAGAGACTGTTCACCGTCCACAGAGACCATGATACACACTGACACAGAGCAGAATAGGGACTGTTCCCCCTACATAGGGTCACTTGGCAGATATGGATTGACACCTGTCCTCAAAACCCCTGATACACACTGACACAGAGCAGAATAGAGACTGTTCCCCGTCCACAGAGACCATGATACACACTGACTCAGAGCAGAATAGGGACTGTTACCCCTACATAGGGTCACTTGGCAGGTATGGATTGACACCTATCCTCAAAGCCCATGATACACACTGGGGGGAGCTACTGTCCTCCCCAACCCCTGCGCGGTGGGTGGGGGCCATAAATCGCAATGGGGGGACCTACTGTCCTCCCCCCCTCGGCCCCCACCCCTGCGCGGTGGGTGGGGGCCATAAATCACAATGGGGGGCCTACTTTCCTCCCCCCCGGCCCCCATCCCTGTGCGGTGGGTGGGGGGCATAAATCACAATGGGACGGACCTACTGATAGGAGTGGAGTATTGTTCATATCAGTTTAATACCTTCCGCGTCTACTATCAGTGGACGTGTAAATGGCAGAGATTTTTAATTGTTGAATCACCTCCCCTTTTTAGGCCAAGGTGGGAAGATGCTTAGACCACTGGTGTATTGGTGCCATCTTGGAGGATTTTTTTTTGGTTTGGTTTTTGAAGCCACAGTGCTGCACCAGTGGGCCTAAAAATTAGGCATGTACACATGCCTGAAAAATTTGGTATTGTTGCAGCCGCTGCTGTAGCAGGGCCCAGAAAAATTGATGTTTGTTTCACAGGCAGAAAGTGCCCTAAAACATGGTGGCTTGAACCCTAGTTGGTGGCGGGTAAGTCACGCAAGTCAAACGTCATTCAGAGCTAAAATACAGCAGCGTGTGGACCATTTTTAGCCAAAGGCAGCTCATCTCATCAGGCCTTTTTTAAGCGAATGTATCGCCCAGTGTCAGTCCCTTTGGGATCCATCCCTCATTCATCTTAATAAAGGTGAGGTAATCTAGACTTTTTTGACCTAGGCGACTTCTCTTCTCAGTGACAATACCTCCTGCTGCACTGAAGGTCCTTTCTGACAGGACACTTGAAGCGGGGCAGGCCAGAAGTTCTATCGCAAATTGGGATAGCTCAGGCCACAGGTCAAGCCTGCACACCCAGTAGTCAAGGGGTTCATCGCTCCTCAGAGTGTCGATATCTGCAGTTAAGGCGAGGTAGTCTGCTACCTGTCGGTCGAGTCGCTCTCTGAGGGTGGATCCCGAAGGGCTGTGGCGATGCATAGGACTTAAAAAGGTCTGCATGTCCTCCATCAACAACACGTCTTTAAAGCGTCCTGTCCTTGCCGGCGTGGTCGTGGGAGGAGGAGGAGGATGACTTCCACCTCTCCCCCTGTTAGATTCCCGTTGTGCTGTGACATCACCCTTATACGCTGTGTAAAGTATACTTTTTAATTTATTTTGCAAATGCTGCATCCTTTCCGACTTGTTGTAATTCGGTAACATTTCCGCCACTTTCTGCTTATACCGGGGGTCTAGTAGCGTGGACACCCAGTACAGGTCGTTCTCCTTCAGCCTTTTTATATGAGGGTCCCTCAACAGGCAGGACAGCATGAAAGACCCCATTTGCACAAGGTTGGATGCCGAGCTACTCATTTCCCGTTCCTCCTCCTCACTGATGTCATTGAAGGTATGTTCTTCCCCCAGCCACGTACAACACCACGGGTACCAGATAGGTGACAACGAGCACCCTGGGATGCCTGTTGTGTTTGGTCTTGCTCCTCCTCCTCCTCCTCAAAGCTACAATCCTCCTCTGACTCCTCTTCCTCACAATCCTCTTCCAGCGTTGCCGCAGGTCCAGCAAGCGATGCTGATAAGGCTGTTTCTGGTGGTGATGGTGACCACAACTCTTCCTCTTCCTCTTCACGCTCATCTACAGCCTGGTCCAGCACTCTTCGCAGGGCACGCTCCATGAAGAAAACAAATGGTATGATGTCGCTGATGGTGCCTTCGGTGCGACTGACTAGGTTTGTCACCTCCTCAAAAGGACGCATGAGCCTACAGGCATTGCGCATGAGCGTCCAGTAACGTGGCAAAAAAATTCCCAGCTCCCCAGAGGCTGTCCTAGCACCCCGGTCATACAAATATTCATTAACAGCTTTTTCTTGTTGGAGCAGGCGGTCGAACATTAGGAGTGTTGAATTCCAACGTGTAGGGCTGTCGCAAATCAAGCGCCTCACTGGCATGTTGTTTTGCCGCTGGATATCGGCAAAGTGAGCTATGGCCGTGTAGGAACGCCTGAAATGGCCACACACCTTCCTGGCCTGCTTCAGGACGTCCTGTAAGCCTGTGCACTTATGCACAAAGCGTTGTACGATCAGATTACACACATGTGCCATGCACGGCACATGTGTCAACTTGCCCAACTTCAATTCCACTATCAAATTTTTTCCGTTGTCACACACCACTTTGCCGATATCCAGTTGCTGCGGAGTCAGCCACTTTTCCACCTGTGCGTTCAGGGCGGACAGGAGTGCTTGTCCGGTGTGACTCTCTGCTTTCAAGCAAGTCAAACCCAAGACGGCGTGACACTGCCGTATCCGTGATGTGGAATAGTACCTGGGGAGCTGGGGGGGTGCCGTTGATGTGGAGCAAGAAGCAGCAGCACAAGAGGACTCAGCCGAGGAGGTTATGGAAGAGGATGAGTAGGAGGAGTAGAGGAGGTGGCAGCAGGACTGCCTGCAATTCGTGGCGGTGTCACCAACTCCTCTGCAATGCCACGCATTCCTTGCTTGTCAGCCGTCAGCAGGTTTACCCAATGCGCAGTGTAGGTGATATACCTGCCCTGACCATGCTTTGCAGACCAGGTATCAGTGGTCAGATGGACCCTTGCCCCAACACTGTGTGCCAGACATGCCATGACTTCCTTTTGCACAATCGAGTACAAGTTGGGGATTGCCTTTTGTGAAAATAAATTCCGGCCGGGTACCTTCCACTGCGGTGTCCCAATAGCTACAAATTTTTTGAACGCCTCAGACTCAACCAGATTGTATGGTAAAAGCTGGCGGGCTAATAGTTCAGACAAGCCAGCTGTCAGACGCTGGGCAAGGGGGTGACTTGGTGACATTGGCTTCTTACGCTCAAACATGTCCTTGACAGACACATGACTGTGGGCAGATGAGCGGGAACTGCTCAATGCGGGAGACGGAGTGGCGGATGGTTGAGAGGGGGCAAGAAGGACAGCAGTGGTTGACGTGGCTGAAGATGCTGGACCAGGAGGAGGATGGCGGCTTAGAGTAGGCGTGCTGCTTGTACTCATGTGTTGATCCCATAGGCGTTTGTGATGTGAGATCATGTGCCTACGCAAAGCAGTTGTACCTAGGTGGGTGTTGGACCTCCCACGACTCAGTTTCCTTTGGCACAGGTTGCAAATGGCATCGCTGTTGTCAGAGGCAGACACACAAAAAAAATGCCACACTGCTGAGCTCTGCAATGACGGCATTCTGGTGGTGGACACAGCATGCGTTGATTGGCGTGCTGTCGGGCTGACCCCGGGTGCCGATGCATGCTGTCTGACTGTGCCACTAGCTCCTTGCGACAACCCCCCCCCTGCTTCCAACTCGTCTCCTCCTCCTCTCTGTCTCCCCATCTGAACTTTCGCCCTGTTCTTCTTCTTGCCGAGCGGGCACCCACGTGACATCCATGGACGCATCGTCATCATAATTCGCTTCGCTTGTATCTGACAACTCAGAAAAGGAAGCAGCAGCGGGTACAACATCATCATCATCACACCGTACCTCCATGTGTTTAATGCTGCCTGCCTGAGACATATCCCTGTTATCTACATCCTCTAGCAATAATGGTTGCGCATCATTCATTTCTTCAAACGGGTGTGTGAATAACTCCTCTGACATACCAAGTAAAGCGGCTGTGGTGCTAGTTTTGGTGGTGGCGGCAGGCGGGTGAGTGGTATCTTGAGAGGTGCCTGAAGCTAAGCTGGAGGAGGATGGTGCGTCAAGGTTCCGAGCGGAGGCTGTACAAGATTGGGTGTCCTGTGTTAGCCAGTCAACTATGTCCTCAGAACTTTTCAAGTTCAGGGTAGGTGGCTTCTGAAAACTGGGCATTATTCTAGGGCAAAAGGGAATCACAGCACCACGACCACGACGGCCCCTGCGGGGTGGCCTGCCTCTGCCTGTCATTTTTTTGGGGATTAGTGGTACTATGCGTGCAAGCTACTGTGAGACCAGATATGATTGGCAATGTGAACTGTAACAGTTCTGCAGAGCACACACTGTAGGCCTGACACACCCGCTTGAAGACAAGTAACTGCTATTCAACCTTTAACAGTGAAAAATAAATTTTGGTTTTAAAAGCACGCTATAGAGACACCAGATATGATTGGCAATGTGCACTGGAACAGTTCTGCAGAGCACACACTGTAGGCCTGAGACACCCGCTTGAAGACAAGTAACTGCTATTCAATCTATAACAGTGAAAAAAAATTTTGGTTTTAAAAGCACGCTATAGAGACACCAGATATGATTGGCAATGTGCACTGGAACAGTTCTGCAGAGCACACGCTGAAGGAAGGACTGACATAGCCGCTTGAAGGACACTGACTGGCTGCTATTAGCTTACACTGGAAACCTTTTTTCTTTGTAAAAGCACGCTAAAGAGACACCAGATATGGCAGAGCACACGCTGAAGTAGGCCTGACACCCAGACGCTTGCAGACAACTAACTGATCTTCTATTACAGTGAAAAAAAAATGATTTCTTTACAATCTAAAGCTTAAGCTATTGTTAAAACAGATATGAGTGGTGGCACTGACTGTGCAAATGGGCAACGCATCCAACCTGACACAGAAGCTGGCAGGCAGGCAACTGCTCTTCTATTACAGTGAAAAAAAATGATTTCTTTAAAATCTAAAGCTTAAGCTATTGTTAAAACAGATATGAGTGGTGGCACTGGGCAAGTAGGCACAGTATCCAATGTGAACCTCACACAGAAGCTGGCAGGCAGGCAACTGCTCTTCTATTACAGTGAAAACAAAATTTTGGTTGTAAAAGCACGCTATAGAGACACCAGATATGAGTGGCAACTGTCAAAGTACGCTGGCAGGGTTGTGCAGGGCACACGCTGAAGGAAGGCCTGACAGAGCCGCTTGAAGGACACTGACTGGCTGCTATTATCTTACACTGGAAACCTTTGTTCTTTGTAAAAGCACGCTAAAGAGACACCAGATATGATTGGCAACTGTCAAAGCACGCTGGCACAGGTCTGCAGAGCACACGCTGAAGTAGGCCTGACACCCAGACGCTTGCAGACAACTAACTGATCTTCTATTACAGTGAAAAAAAAATGATTTCTTTAAAATCTAAAGCTTAAGCTATTGTTAAAACAGATATGAGTGGTGGCACTGACTGTGCAAATGGGCAAGGCATCAAACCTGACACAGAAGCTGGCAGGCAGGCAACTGCTCTTCTATTACAGTGAAAAAAAAATGATTTCTTTAAAATTTAAAGCTTAAGCTATTGTTAAAACAGATATGAGTGGTGGCACTGGGCAAGTAGGCACAGTATCCAATGTGAACCTCACACAGAAGCTGGCAGGCAGGCAACTGCTCTTCTATTACAGTGAAAACAAATTATTTATTTTAAATCTAAAGCTTAACCAATTGTTAAAACAGATATGAGTGGTGGCACTGGGCAAGTAGGCACAGTATCCAATGTGAACCTCACACAGAAGCTGGCAGGCAGGCAACTGCTCTTCTATTACAGTGGAAACAAAATTTTGGTTGTAAAAGCACGCTATAGAGACACCAGATATGAGTGGCAACTGTCAAAGTATGCTGGCAGGGTTGTTAAAACAGATATGAGTGGTGGCACTGGGCAAGTAGGCACAGTATCCAATGTGAACCTCACACAGAAGCTGGCAGGCAGGCAACTGCTCTTCTATTACAGTGAAAAAAAATGATTTCTTTAAAATCTAAAGCTTAAGCTATTGTTAAAACAGATATGAGTGGTGGCACTGGGCAAGTAGGCACAGTATCCAATGTGAACCTCACACAGAAGCTGGCAGGCAGGCAACTGCTCTTCTATTACAGTGAAAACAAATTATTTATTTTAAATGTAAAGCTTAACCTATTGTTAAAACAGATATGAGTGGTGGCACTGGGCAAGTAGGCACAGTATCCAATGTGAACCTCACACAGAAGCTGGCAGGCAGGCACCTGCAATTACATTACACAGGAAAAAAAAAAAAAAGCAGCCTGATGTTATAGCCCTACAAAGGGCTTTATGGGGTGCTGTCCTTACAGCAGAGATCAGATGAGTCCTTCAGGATTGTAGTGGACACTGAATACCCTAGCCTAGCTATCAATTTCCCTATCTAATCAGCAGCAGCTAAACTTTCCCTCCTCTCACTAAGCATGCAGCTTCAGAATGAATCGAAAATGGATGCTGGGAGGGAGGTTGGAGGGTGTGGAAGGGAGGGAGTGCTGCTGATTGGCTGGAATGTGTCTGCTGACCGAGAGGCACAGAGTCAAAGTTTGCCCAATGATGACGAATAGGGGGCGGATCGAACTGCGCATGTGTCCACCCGCCGCGGCGAACGCGAACACGCTAAGTTCGCCGGGAACTGTTCGCCGTCGGACAGTTCGGTACATCACTAATCCCCACCCTGGGGCGGTCAGAGGGGTTCGATGCGTTGTGCCATCTACGGCGCGTGATCCTCAGCCTGTGTGGCTGATGCAGAGGGTTGGCCTGCTGTAGGGCAGTGTGGCTTTTGGCTGGCCATGCTGTCACTCACTTCTGGCCCCTCTGTTCTCCTTCCATCGGCTATCAGCTCAGGGGGAGGTGTGCTCATAAGCTCTGAAAGCTTCCGCCAGAAGGACTTTAAGGTCTCATCCAGCCGGGATTCAATCGAGTGGTAATATGTTTGTTTGGGTGGGCTCAGACCCTGTTTGTCAGCAGAGGTTGCGTCCACCATTTTGTAGGGATCCAGTACTCGCCTTATGGTAGTAGTAGTTCTAGTCGAACGGTATGTTCTGTATCAATGTCCCAAAAGAGGTTCAGTGGGGACCGGGATAGCCCCCACTTGTCCGGGGGGGGAGGGGTAGGAGAGCTGTGGAGCCCTCATGGAGTCTGTGACGAGGAGATCGGCTGCCTCTCCCATGCCTCATCCCCAGTAGCCTCAGCTTACTTTCTCCGGTTCCCGGTGGAGTTAAGTCTCGTTGGAGGTTTTTTAATGCATCCCCCGGGATTTCCCAGCATAAGTGGGGCGATATGGTAGGTAGGTCAGCGTTTTTATCTGGTTTAGCACCCACAATTCAACCCTTGTAGCAGGAGCACGCTTTACACACGTCTATCATGCTTGATTGCCTTGCTCCGCCCCCGTAAAATACTTTTTATACCATGCTTTTCATGCATATTTTTGATACAGTGAGCACACATTCTGTTTTATTTCATTCACATTTTGATGTCTGTGTGTTTCTGACTTCTCTATCTAGTTACTAAAAACATTTTATTATATTCTAATATTGGATATCCCCCTGAACAGTGCTGTCTTTATTATTTTGGAGAGAAGGCATAGTGATAAAGTCTGTGTATCTGTGTGCTGAGAGTTGAAACATTTGGGCCTGTGACCCAAAAGTGTCTATGTAAAGATTATCGGGAGCACTCTGAGGTATTGATCCTATCTAATAGAAAGGATGATCAGAAAAGCTGATATCTGCCAGTTTAGTAGGTAGAGAACAAATGAGTAGAAAAAAATACTTTACCTTAAATAATTGTGGTGGTGGCCTCTTGTGCCAGCAAAGTAGGGATGAAGGATGTAGTGGGACAGGTCTTGTTCCCAATTTTAAAGACCAATCTACCCTTTCCCATTACACTATCTAATATAGCATATATGCAGATGATAACCACATCTACTTTCCTGCCCTGACCTTTAAAACACACCACAAATTACAGTCTCTTTTTCAATTATAGGAATTTGATTCTAGAGCAAAGTATTAAGAGATTTATTTTATAATGCATGAGTAACACCTTAACTTAATAAATTGCATTTTTAATAATTCAGTTAACTCTCATTAGAATCTTATTATATAACACTGTCCATACAGCATGGCAATCTTCTTAAATATGGGCAATTGACCACCAAGATGTTCTTGCAATTCCAGTAACTGTTGTAATTTCCAAAGTTTTTGAATACTATAGATAGATGATGAAGAGGGTTTTTTTTCCATACTGCTGTATCATACTGTGAACTTCAAAGCAGATAAAAAGCATGTGTTCCCCCTCTTCCCTCAAGGGAAAACTGAAGATGCTCTTTGGATTAACTGAATTTGCTGTCTCCCCCACTTCTATACATGAAAAGAAGACTTACTGGTGTACTGCAGTGAATCAAGAGCTCAACCACTCCTCTTGTCAGTGTATCAATCACCTTCCGCAGAGACAAGCTTCAGCTTTCTGATTATATGTGCTGAATATATTGTAAAACGTACTGCTACAATTAGATAACCCTTTAAAAGGTATACATAGAATGAAAATAGCAGATAATAAGAAAATGAAAATGTAAACGAATTTAACATTTTAAATAAACCTATTTAATTAAATGCAGACCATCAACAATATTCACAACTAAGTTGATATCTATTCTACAAGTATATGTATCAGTTTTGTTTTTTGGGGCTTTTTCCATGTACTGTATGATATTTATTCTAGTTTAAATGTCAAATACAATAAAGTCACTTAAATATAATAATAGGAACAAAACATAAAAACAAAGAGTCTGGTACAGGGAAATCAGACAATTAGTACAGTAAAGATAGAACTCTCCAAGTGGCGTAAGCGGATAACATTGGTTTCACCCATAAAAACGTTCATTTTTAACCCATTAAGAATCTGAAAGGTAGTAATTGTGCATTGGGTACATTGTATATCCATAATAATTTCAGCCATACCTGTTCTGAGATATCCGCCAACAAGAGCATTCTTATTAATACATGGACATACCACCTGACTCATTACTAGACATTTCACTTCTGAAATAGTAGGTGGTTTAGCAGTAGACATGTGCAATTCGTTTTGTTCCAAATGTAAATTCGGATGAATTTTGGGCAATTCAGACATTTGGGTACTTCCAAATGTCCGAATAGCTGAATTGCTGAATTGCCGAAGTTCCGAATTGCTGAAGTTCCGAAATTGGCGAATTTCCGAAGTATCGAAGTTCCGAAGTGCTGAAGTTCCAAAGTGCTGGAATTCTGAAGTGACGATGTGCCAAAGTTCCCGAAGTTCCGAAGTTCTGAAGCACAGTATTGCCGAAGTACTAATATACCTACCCAGTGGAAGAATGAAGAATGTTACACTATAAACAAGTTTAAATAAAAAGTATACAAACATAGCCAGGTTTCAGCTGTAAGCATTTGCAACACTTACAAAAATCAAGTAACACACATTCATAAAAAATGTAAAAAAAAAAAAACAGAGCGCAAAAAAAGTAATCCATCTTCACCCATGGAGGGCACCGTGCAGACTAAGCTCTGCAGGGCAGAGGAAGTCTTATAACGCCTTGCCCCGCCCTGCAATTAGGCTCAGAGCACTCTGGTTAGTTGGTTTAAGCCATCTAATCAGAGTGCTCTGACAGGTAAATCAAAAGACTGACAGGTAAGTCTCTACATTTACCTGTCACAGCACTCTGATTGGTTAGCTTGAAATCCAGCCAATCATAGTGCTCTCATTTTACACAGCGTGGGAATGTTCTTTGGAATTTTCCCATGCTGTGTAATTTGACTCATAACAACACTCTGGTTGGTTGATTGAAAGTAACCAATCAGAGAGTTATGAGTCAAATTACACAGCGTGGGAAAATTTCAGGACAATAGGTTCGAGGAAAATTCAAGGACAATAGCTTCCCCCCCCTCCCATTTTTCTGACTAAGGGCCCCCAATCCGCCGCTATGGGGTAGGGGTAGTGGCCGGGGGGGGGCACTTTTTTTTTTTTTTTTACCATTAAGCAGCACACTGCTCACTCTTTAATAGACATTCCCCATCTTGCCGTATAGCGAGTAGGGCAGAATTGACTAATACTAAGTAAAAATTCCGAAGTTCCGACGTTCCAAAGTGTTGAAGTGCCGAAGTTCAGAAATTGCCAAAGTTCCAAAGTGTCGAAGTGCCGAAGTACCGAAGTTCAGAATTGTCGAAGTGCCGAAGTCCCGAATTTCGGAATGCCGAATCGAACCGAATATTTTCCCCATGCACATCTCTATTTCCAAGCAACTGAAATCCCCATTCTAGCAGCTACAAAAATATTTAGTACCACATGTTCAGGGGCTCCTGTAAGGAGGTCTGGGAACATATCTAGTACAAAATATTCTAGTTTAAAGGACCACTATAGTGCCAGGAAAAAATACTCGTTTTCCTGGCACTATTGTGCCCTGAGGGTGCCCCCACCCTCAGGGAACTCCTCCCGCCGGGCTGGATGGTGAGGAAAGGGTTAAAACTTACCTTTATTCCAGCGCCGGGCGGGGAGCTCTCCTCTTCCTCTCCGCCTCCGATCCTCCCTTTCGGCTGAATGCGCATGCGCGGCAAGAGCTGCGCGCGTATTCAGCCGGTCGCATAGGAAAGCATTTACAATGCTTTCCTATGGACGCTTGCGTGCTCTCACTGTGATTTTCACAGTGAGAATCACGCAAGCGCCTCTAGCGGCTGTCAGTGAGACAGCCACTAGAGGATTTGGAGGCTGGATTAACCCCATTATAAACATAGCAGTTTCTCTGAAACTGCTATGTTTATAAAAAAAAGGGCTAATCCTAGAGGGACCTGGCTCCCAGACCACTTCATTAAGCTGAAGTGTTCTGGGTGCTTAGAGTGGTCCTTTAAGGGAAAGATTTATCTGAATCGTTTACTGCATTAACTGGGTAAGACGAATGTGCTACTCTCATAAACCTGGCAATGCCAACAGTTTGTTGATGATGACAGATACATTTTTGCTAGTCTGCTAGGGATGAGTTACCATCTCACTAACCATTTTTTATGAGATTCCCAGTGTGTAAAACACCTTGAGGAGTCCTTAAATGTAATAACCACTTTTAGCCACTTTTAGCCACAGATCAGGGATACAATGAGTTTCTAAATCTTGCTTCCATTTAATCATGTATAGGAGCATTTCTGGTTCCACTAAGTTATTTAAAGATGAGAAGTACAATGGTTCTAGTTTGCCCAAACACAGTTTACCAAAGGTCATTAGAGCAGCATTATCATCAGTGACCACTTTATGTTTAGTTAAAATATTTCTAATAAGTACGTAGGTAATTAATTGCCTTCATGCAAAGGGATGGGTTGGAAATAAGTGTAAAATGGGGTATGCTTTACTTTCCCTTTCCTGAAATGACTGTGCCACATTTGACACACCTGCTTCAAGTCAAGGCTGAAGTAGAAGATGTGGGGTCAATAAGCAAAGAATGTTGTGTGCCCAGAAACTTACATGCCTACTGGTGCCAGATCTTAAAGGTGGTCCTTGTCAGTGATAGAACAGCTATTGGAATAGGACTGAGATGTTGGGCTGTCCACAGCCACATTTTAAGGGATAATATGGGACAAAAGAGTAGCTTTATAGTAGGTTTGTATATCTGGTATGCCGAGCACATCCAAATATATGGGTAGCCAACATGTGAAATATGCAATGGTATCTGGAGTAGAAAATTCCAGATGTGTGCATTGAATGTTGATTGGAATTTCAGCAGCAGAGAAATATGCAACTCTATAGGTAGGGTTCTAAATAAGTATAAAGCAATCATATTAATAGTATTGGCAAGGCCCAACAACAACACCTCCCCCCACTTTTTGAGTTAGTTGCTGGTTTAGTTTTTGCAACAATTTGAGATAATTATTTTTGATAAGAATCCCTGGAGATTTAGTTTATTGAATACCCAAATAGGAAAGAGATTTGAAATGGGTATTTACATTTTAGAGATTGCAAGATGTAGGTTTTCAATCCAAACATCAGAGCCTGTATCTTGCTCTCATTATTTTTTATAAAAGGACAATTATAAAATTGTCCAGCAGAGATATAAGTGTAGATAACGATTTTTCAGGATTGGTTATCAACAATAGCATATTGCGAAGAGAGACCGTTTTTGTTCTCCAAGGGCTGTTCTCAGACCACTCATAAGGTGCTCTCTTATAATATATTGTCCTACGAATTCCAGTACCAATATAAACATCAAGGGGGGTAGAGGACAGCCTTGCCAGATACCACTGTTGATATGAATTGAGTGGTAAATGAACCTTGTGTACATAATTGTAGATGAGGTGTAGGAATGCAATACCATAATTCTCATGGGAGCCAAATCATTCATATATTTCCAACTTAAGCGATCAAACACCTTTTCAGTGTCTAAGGCCAGAAAGAGGCCAAGGTATGAGAGGAATTTACCACCTGTAATTAATCTACATAACATCTAGCGTTATCCCCCACTTTTTACCCTGGGACCAATTCTGCTTGGTCTGCAAACACTAATTACTGTAAAAGTAATGTGTCTCCAGGAGCTTAGCATACAGCTTTTTGTTAGATCAGGATATAGAGTAGAATTTGGTGAAGAAAGAGAGTGGTCTCCTGGTTTTGGTGAGATAATGATATGTGCTTCTCTCATCTCCTTGGGTATGACACCAGAGTATTTGATTTGCTACAGATTTGCACAGATGAAAAGCCAAAATGTTTGCAAACTTATAATAAAAAAAAAAAATGCTACGTCTTCAGTGAATACTATTCTACCAATCTTCTTCTCTAATACTTCCCTTACCTATTGTGTCACTTTACCTCACTCCATCTAGCAAGAAAGCTAATTGAGCCGAGCCCTCAACCCCTCTGGTCACAATTACATGTTTTTTTAGTCCACTCATTGTAAAGTGCTAGGTAATTTGTGCTATATCAATATAATAATAATAAAAATAATTGGAGAATCTGTCTGGACCAGTAGTTTTATATTTAGGAACATTGGCAATAGATTTAATTACCTCTTCCACCGTAAAAGGAAGCCGTAATACTTGTGCTTGATGTGTTCATATCTTAGGGAGAGTACCAGCATTTAGAAAAGTTTGAATGTCAATGCCAGAGGGACAGTGTAATGACGTGCCAGCAGGCAAATTATTTAAACCACTGTAGTAGTTTTCTATTTTATCCACATAGTGCTGTGGATTTACCTGTTTATCTCAATCTGCAGAGGTGATGTATGATATTTTGGTTCTTACAAATTTAGATTTAAAACTTTTTCTGCCAATATTTTTTTTTGCTTTATCCCTTTGATTGTAAAATTTTAGTTTTGATTTCCCAAGATGGTGTTCTATCGTCTGTAATTGTAATTTATTTAATTCCCTAATTTAACATGAAATTTGTTTAGGTTTAACGCTAGAAAACTGGGCTTTGTTTTGCTTTTCCAACACATCTAATTCTTGGAGGAGCAGTGCATGTGCCATGCTTTTAAACCTTTTCTTACAGGAACACTCTTTAACATGCATTCCCCTGAGTACAGATGTATCAGCTAATCAAACATTACACGGAGAAGTATCCAGAATTAATAACAAAAAATCATCTGAAATGGAAGTTGACCACTTATTATAAGTGCCTGTGTCATCTAGAAGTGTTTTGTTTAGGCACCATGCACCCCTGCTCGTAGCTGGAAATAAGACTTTAAACATTTGAAAAAGATTAGATGATCTTTAATGATCAGACCACAATATTTGGCCAATGTCTACATCAATTAAATTAGATATCCTCTAATAATAATCTATTCCGGTATAAGTAGAATGTGTGATAAGAATGTAAAATTGTTCAGTGATGGATAGAGGGATTATCAAGTGTCAAATAAGCCCTGGGTATGCAGCAGTCTAGACATTTTTATACTCAATTAGATTTCTTAGGAGCTGGACACATCTTGGCTTGTGGAATATCTAGGTCAGTTTCTAACACACAGTTAAAATCTCTGCAGAATATTGAGTGAGCAGACCTGAATTCAGATATTTTATGGCAAACATTAAGGAAAAAACTGTATGAGTTACATAGTTACACATTTGTTTTTTGCAGTTAATCCAAAAGATCCAGGCTGTTCACTGTTTAGTAGACATGCCCCTACTCGCGGTATAGTGAGTAGGGGCATTTGGGAGATTTTAATCTCCCTTGTGCTATTATGGGGTCAAATTGACTCCCATAGAGTGAGGGGGGACCTGGGGGGCTTATGAAGTGGCGGGGAGCACTGCTCCCTGCCGCTTCTATCTGTACATATTACAAGGAGGGAGCTGCAAGCCGGTAGCTCCCTCCTTGTAACAAACTGAACGAACAAACGAACACTGATACTCAGTGTTAGTTTGTTCGTCTGATTTTTTCTATTCATTCATTCGTCTGTCTGATGAATGAATGAATAGATGAAATTCCCGTTCGCATGTCCAGGTGTTTCACTGGGCATGTGCGGGAATCTTACAGTCTTTCTACTGTGGGTAGATGACGTGTCCCTCAGGGTCTTCACCTACCCACACAAAGATGGCGGCGCCCTGAATATAGATCGGGGCAGAAGATACAGATTTAAAAAGAGGTAATCTGGGGGGCTTAGGGGTATTTGGGGGTGACTAGTGGGTCAATTGGATGTAGTGGAGGCGGGAGGGGGGTTAAAAAAAAATACGGGATTCGGCATGACAGTGCCGCTTTAAGAACAATCTAACATCTGCATGCGTAAGGTAACAAAGGAATTCATTCTCTACAGTGGTGCAAACTCAATTTTATAAGTATTTACCATTACCATTACCATAGCTTATGGAACAGAAACAAATAATATTATTATGTTTGGCGAGATGTACAATACCTGCAAGTTAATTTCTTAAGGGGAAAGAATGTTGTAAGAAAAGCATGACTGCAGTTAAGCTTAAAACAACTATGAATTCATTATTCATTTTTATTCATTATCAATTTTCCAGCTATGCTATTTTGGCTTAGATGCTGAAATGCCCGGGTCAATTTATGATATTAAACTGCATAATATTAGAATAAAGTGGGAGGATCATGTTGGTTGAATAGATGATATTGTGATAATATGGAAGTTATGATTAATGGGATGAACTGCAAGCCATTGAAAACAGATACGATTTCAGGTACTGCTTGAAAATGGAGGTAATCAAGGGAACATGGTTGTGAATTCAACCATACCTAAGTTTGAGTGAGGGTGTGGAGCTGTTCTGATACATTTTAATAACAATGTATGAAATTAAAATGTAATTTAGATTACGAACAATGTGTCTTATTTGCACAGACCGATTTACAAACACCTTTATTGTACTTTAACCCCTTAAGGACCAAACTTCTGGAATAAAAGGGAATCATGACATGTCACACACGTCATGTGTCCTTAGGGGGTTAAAGACACATTACTGTGAGTATTATTGCTGTGGATAAGGCTGTATTTACCACAAGCCAAACAAGGCATTTGCCTAAGGTGGCACTTCCAGGGGGCGGCCACAAAAGCCGCCCCAAGCATCAAGACAAATGCCTTGTTTGCCAAATGTCCTTGGGGCACAAGAGCTGGCCAACTGGCCACCTTAGGCCCCCCCACCCATCCCCTCCTTTGAGGTATTGAACTACTAATATTCTAGCCTGGCTGCGAGGGAGATCTGTTCTCCACTCTTCTTGTCCCACGCGTTCCCTTCTGTGATGCTAGGCAGTGCGTGAGGGAGCTGAGAAAGAAGAGGTAGAAGCTTTCAGAATGTCAAATCAGTGAGGATGTGTGTCTGTAAGTATGTGTTAGTGTGTGTCTGTCAGTGTATGTGTATTTGAGAGTGTGAGTGACTAGTGACTGTCAGTATGAGTGACAGAGGGCAGGAAAATAAGAAGGTGACTGAGGGATGGAGTGGCAAAGAGTAATATGGTGATTAACTGAAATTAAGAGGTAACAGAGCGACATCATTTCTGAATAACTTGAATTATTTTATTAAAGAGAAAAGCTCTTTTAACAAAATTAATAATGTATTAATTAAATAATAATAATAATAATAATTAATAATTAATAATAATTAAAAATAAGTATTGGATTTCAGAAATATCAAAGAGCTTTATGAGATATTTCTACAAGGAAATTAAAAAGTGTTTATTTTTTCATTGTATTTTCATATGGTGTATATGGTGTACATGTTTGGAGTAAAAAATACTGGAAGGTGATACCAATTTCTAGAAATATAGTACACAGGAAACCCTTGAATTCATGTTTGATCTGTTATGAAATCTGAAATGGCTGGTAACTGTATCTTATACCCAATGCTTGTTTAGTTCTTCTTACGGCATTAAAGATTACCATCTTTGCTGGAAGGTCACACCATTTATCAACACCAGAGGCTGTTATAATACTATACCTTGATTATGGATGGACTTCATTGGTTTTCGCTTACTGTTTCATCCATCAGACATTTACCCTGCTGTTTCTTGTGGCTCAACTTGCTTATTGACTCTTGGTACATTTGATAACTTTTGCTGCTAATTTTATTAGCTTTCAGATTGATTTACTAAGCAGCACTAAATCGTAGTGAATTACAAACCAAGGGACACAATTGAGGTTAATTTTGACAACATTTTGCCCTTTTAGGTTTAATTTACTATGATTTGATGTTGAGAACATAACCTGTCAGTTTATCAGTATTCCATAATTTAAATATTACACGGGTTCAGAAAGACATTCTTAGATTACATTACAATATCACAAAATACTAAACTTGATTAGTGAATAATAAATAATAGGATCCATGCTGTGACAAAAAAACATAACGATTTAAAATGTCAAAAAAATGGTGATAAAAAAATAGAATTGTTATTATAATGAAACATTCAATTATTTATGACATAAACACAATAATAACAATATGATTTTTTTCTTTAAGTAGCTATACCACGGAGAATAAAGTGTAGCAATTAAACATAAATGTTTTAAGGGCCTTTGTCATGTAAATATGGCAATACCATTTACTGTTCAATTTTATATACTTATTAGTCTAGCCAAACTAGCAAACATTCCAATATTTAATTTTTTTCTCTTCTCAGTATAAAAACAGAGCATAATGCACTTAAAATAAAATAAAATGCTAAACCATGCTATGCTGAGAGATGAAACAACTAAACAAAATGATTATACAGGTAAGTCTTTGATAATAGCCAGGTGTTGTGGAGAGACTGCATGCATGACTTGTCTAATGCTGTGGTTGCTGAGCAATGTGTTTGGTTAATTGCCATTTTGTTACTATTAGACTTGGAGAGCTGTTTTGGTCCAAACGACAATTTGTCCGAACTTGGGCAGATTGGTTGATTGATTGAATTCCTGAACTCTGAGCTGAAATGTACCTGTATCACAAATGAACCAAGACACGCAATGGCCGAGCATGTTCATGTTGATTCCTGATTCTGGATTCCGTCTATAGTGACAATAAAAAAGAGACAGTTACTAAATTTCAATAAAAAAAAAAAAAGGAGCAATAAATATATAATATTATCTAATATAATATATATTATATGTTTAATAAATATATGGTTTGTAAATACATAAATATATATTGTTTACCTAATACATAGACATGTGAGGTACTCTATATTCTTTAAATTAAGTGGTCTGATTGGTATTGGTATTAGGGTCAGGTTGGCCTCATGTAAAATGCTGGCCTATGATAATCATTTTTTTTTTCTGCAGGCTGAATAAGAAGGTAAATATGAATTGTATTCTTTTTTTTATTTCTGCCTGGCATTTTTGGACTCCACCTCCTAGGGAGGCACTAAGCTAATCAGGGCCCATCCCGGGGTCACTGATTCCTGGGTGTAAGAATATGTTTGGTGCATTCAGGTGGGTGTGGCTATATAACTATCCCCTCTTTTTTACAAACATAACACTTCAAACCACACCTATCTTCTATGGAAACTACTCCACCTCTTAGGGCCCCCAATATAACCAGGTAAAATGTCACCCACTTCCTAATGTGCCAACTTTGCTCCCAAAAATGCTTATCAGTGCCGTCTTTGTGTCCAGATTCCCAGTACCATATTTGCCCCATTCAGCTTCACAGTGTCATCTTTGCCACAAAATAGCTAATTAGTGCCATCTTTGTGCCCGAATTGCTTATCAGTGCCAGGGCATGTCCAGATCTGGATCGAGGCTGTAGTGGGAGGATGGGGGCTGCATGAGGGGAGGTATGGACTGCAGTGTAGGATAAGGGCTGCAGTGGGGGTAAGGTACTGTAGTAGGGGGCTTGTTGGCTGTAGTAGGGCTTAATAGGCTGCATATTGGACGAAAGAGCCAATGTGTATTATTGCACTCTGATGCTTATTAAGGTGGCAAATTTGATCCATAAGTTGTACAGCAAGCATGTCAAACTTGCGGCCCATGGGCTGCATGCGGCCCACAATGAATATATTTGCGGCCCAGCTTAGAGGCCCCCTAAGGCCTTGCACTGACTGGGGCTTCACCTTAGACTAATATGTCAGATCCTCAGTCTATGACAGAGGGCCCAATGTAGGGAGGGTGGCTAGCCAATTATGCCGCTGGGTGAGAGGCCCTGAGAGAGAGTCGAGCACAGCCTTCTCTCTGCAGCTCCGCCACATGCAAGTCTCTTGTGATCTCCAGCCAATCAGAGCATTGCCGCAGATTACCACGGCAACGCTCTGACTCTGCTGGAGATTGCGAGACACTTACCATGTTGTCTGCAGCTCTGTACCCTGCGGAGCTGCAGACCAGATGAAAAGACCACCAAACCACTGGGGGAGAGAGGTCACCGGACCACTGGGGAATGGATTAGGAAATAATATTTTTTTTTTTATTTCTGACAGGATAACCCCCTCCACACTATATCAGCCCCCTTCACACTATATCACCTCCCATCCTCCATACAATATCACCCCCTCTCCACACTATATTACTCCCCTTCCACACCATATCACCCCTTCACACTTTATCACTCCCCCTTCACACTATATTGCCCCCCTCCATACTATATTACCCGTCCTCCACACTAAGTTCCCCCCTCCTCCAAACTATAACCCCCCCTCCATACTATATTACCCACCCTCCACACTAAATCACCACACTATATCACCCCCTCCACACTATATCACCCCCTCCTCCACACTATATTATCCCCCTCCATACATTATTAACCACCCTCCACACTAAATCACCTCACTCCTCCAAACTATATTACCCCCTCCACACTATATCACCCATCCTCCATATATATTACCCCCTCCTTTACACTATATCACCCCCTTCTCCACACTATATCATCCCCCTCCATACTATATTACCCGCCCTCCACACTAAATCACCTCACTCCTCCACACCATATCACCCCCTCCTCCACACTATATGACCCCCCTCCTTCACACTATATCACCCCCTTCTCCACACTACATCACCCCCTCCTCCACACTATATCATCCCTGTTACAGATTGCTATTTGTAACTGGCCCTTTAAATGGAAAATTGCCCTGCTTCCCTGGATTGTGGAGAAGCCTATTTGCCAGCCTCCTTCCTCATGACTATGGCCCCTGGAAGATTGTGTCCCTGAAAAGTTATGAACTTTTATTGGGTGTGTATGGCCCTTTAAGAACCGTCTGGGGACATATTGTGACTTTGCTGAACAATGTCCCTTTAAGACTATGTCCCCAGACCTGTAAAATAACTTGCCCCTGGGTTTCTCCCACTTGGTTCAGTAAATAGGGCTTACTGAAACAAGTACCACACAGGCGGACAACCCAGAAGTTAAAGTGTGCAGGCAATTTACCTCCCAGGCTGTGAGGTTACTGCCGGTTAATTGCCGAGCGCTGGGTGGCCGCCATTCGACAGCCGAACACGTGGCGGCGGCCATCTTAGTTCATGCGAACGCGGTCAGCGGTGTATGCTAAATATTCTGTGGAACTAAAATCGGATGCGCAAATACACGAACACCGCTGACACTTACCTTCTGCCATACGGAACTTGCAGCTCCAGAGACTAAGTCCCGTTCGAAGATGGAAATTGACCGACCGCACAGCCCAAATCTATGGAACTGTTTTGGGCAGGAAATTGTGCTTCCGGTCGGTCAAAAAGGGACCTCCAGCTAACTTTTGATCCACTGGAGGGATTTGGTTGATTTGTGGAAGTGTTTATGTTTGATGTATGCTGAGTCTAAATATGTAAGATTGAATGTATGGTTTTAAAGTTACAGTGTATGTGTGAAAACTGTATTTTTACTGTCTGTAATAATTATGTTAACTGCTTATCTGAGGGGAGGGGATGTGTGGGTTGTACTGTTATTTGATTGGTTATTTTATGCCTCCCCCTGGGTGTGTCCTGTATGTGCACAACCGTAATAAAAACCAGGCTGGGTGTTCCAGCACCTCAGACCTCTTCTGACCCTCTAACTTGCAGCCTTGACTCATGTTTGTAGGGGACAGCTATAATCACTACAGGGATTGCTATGCTCTTCATACTCCCTTAGCTACTGAGCTCTTGTAAGAGCTCTTGTTCCTGATCCTGCTTCGCTCTACAGAAGGAAGAGGTTCACCTACTGGAGCCTGGTCGTAGGTCCAGGGTGCAGAGCAGACGGCGAGATACCAGCCCAGCAGCGGTGGTTCGTAGAGTCTGCAGTACTTATGGTGGCTACGCAGTAGTTATGGTGTCAACGGTGCTGATGGTCCTTTGGTGAGCGCTAGGAGCATCCTTTCTATGGTCCAACTTCCAGCCAGCCTGGAGGCAACCGTAACAATCCCGTTCACACAATGTCACCCCCCCTCCACACACACTGTCAGCTCCTCCACACACTGTCACCTCCTCCCCTTCCACACACTTTCACCCACACATGGTCACCACCTTAACATACAAACTGTCACCTCTCCACACACTGTCATCCCCTCCACACTCTCACCCCCACAAACTCTCACTCCCCATCCACACACTCTCACCCCTGTCACCACAATGAATGCAGTGCCTCTGTGGTAAATGCAGTGTGTGTATTGGTGCAGTGTGTGTAGTGGATGTATTTGTCTAGTGGGTGCAGTAAGTGCAGTTTGTGTGTATTGTATGCTGTGTGATTAGTGAATGCACTGTGTGTTTGTGTATAGTGGATGCAGAGTGTGTGTGTAGTGGATGCAGTCTGTGTATAGTGGATGCAGAGTGTGTGTGTTTCTTTTTCTGTTTCTTACACTTCCCTTTTGTGAGTCTCTTTCTCCCCCTAGCCACTCTGTATGTCTCTTTCTCCCCCTAGCTCCTTGTGTGTGTCTCTTTCTACCCTTCACACCACTTCTGTGTTTTGTTCCCCAGTACCTCATCTCTGTCTCCCCAACTCCTCTGTGTCTTTTTCTCCCCCCAGCTCTCCACACTAAATCACCTCACATGTCTCCCCCCAGCCCAGGTCTGTCTCTTTTACCCCTTCACCAGCCCCTTTAATTCCCCCCAAGACCCTTTCTCTCACTCTTTCCCCTTCTCTAGTAGCTCTCTTTGTGTCCCCAAGCCACTTTGTGTCTGTTTGTGTCCTATCAGCCTTTTTGTGTCTACTTGTGTCCCCTCAGCCCCTTTGTGTCTGCTTGTGTACCTACAGACTCTTTGTATCTGCTTGTGTCCCCTCAGCCCTTTGTGTCTGCCCCCCCCCCCAGCCCTTGTCTGTTTCTGCCCCCCCCCCCCCCAGCACTTGTCTTTTTCTGTCTTCCAACTGGTCCTAGTTTGTTTCTGTGTGTGTGTCCGTGTCATCTCCCTCCCTCTTGTAGCATGACCAGGAGGAACTTGTTTCCCTCTCGCCAGTGTGACAGGAAGCAGTTTGGCACTCTTTGTGAGTGCTTCCTGTCAGACTGAGGAGAGGGAAACTAGTTCAACTACCCCTGTCCACTACTTGGCCATGCTGCATGCTTAGACCAGCATGAAGGGAGGACTGTGCCTGGCAGGCAGTAAGATTAACCCCTCCTCCCGGGCCGGCGCCCCCTCAGAGCTTTGAATCTAAACCATTAATTTGATGGGGGACAAGTCCGATACAAACATTGTATAGATTCCCTGTGTAAAGGCAAAAGTAAGACAAGAATGGTTTTAGAAATCTTATAAGACAAGCTATAAAACATTTGTTCATTTTCTGCCTCATGTTTTTGGGATATTTAAAGGTAAAGCATTCTAAAAGCAGTAAGTAAACAATGTATCACAGAACTCCATTAGTCACATGATGTTTATGTGAACACTGCTTGCAAATACTTCTCTTTTAGGTTTAGCGAAAAATGGATGATCACTTTAATATAATCAGCCCACACAAGATTATTGTGGATATGTTTACATACATTTCTTCACATGTATGAAGCAATCACTACTGGGGATTGTTGCTCTGCATTTTTTATAGCTCTACATGAATAATTAAGCTTATTGATGTATCCTACACATATAGTATGGGGTAAGAGTTTGATGAATCGTTATCTGGTTACCCACATACCATGCAAATATGCCTCTGCAATAACTTTCCCAGCAGGATTTAAAATATGTAGGAGCTTAGTAGCCAAATGTTGATCTTATCGGATAATTAAACATTAAATTGAAAGTGCACTTTTTTCTTTTTCCTTTTAGTAACATATTGAGAGTTATTAACTAAAGACAAATTTGCAGCAGCAAATATATCCAGAAAAGGGTCAATCAAGGTAATTTCAGTGCCACCGTGTTGCTAAAATTCATATATTTACTGACAACTAACTGAGATAGAATTAAAGGAACACTATAGACACCCAGACCACTTCATATTAATATTAATGAAGTGATCTGGGAGCTGTTTGCACCCCTTATTAACCCTGCAGTTTAAAACACTGGCGTATTGCAACAATGGCAATACAAGAGCTGCTTCCATAAAATAGCAGAGTATAACTCTACTATTTTAATTAGATGGTCTCATAGAGACCATCTGAATGGTACAGCATGGCATTTTGATGCACATGCACACTAGCCTCCCAATACGCTCCCATAAAAAAGTATTGGGTTAGCTGAGGTAATCAAACTCAATGATCTAAGCCAAAGAGGCATAGCTTGAGTGTTGAGACCGGAGTGTTGAGGGAAACTGTTTTAACCATGGCAGTGCTGTCCCAATAACCTAAATGGTGACTAGGGCACCATAGCATCAGGAATACATATTTGTATTCCTAATGCTATAGTGTTTCTTTAAACTCAATTGCACCATGTGTTTAGATTTTCTTCTAGATTTTAGAATAATCCTGCAAACATAATTCATACATACATAAAAATGTGAACAAAATGAGTGTTACCTGGACCTGCCTTTATTTCTCTTCCATCACCCCTTGCACTGCACTGATACCCAAAATTAATATAGAACATTTATTAGTTCAGATACCTTTACACGAAAATTCGATTCTGCTCATTATAATTCAACTTATATTGTTGGCTATCCTTCTGCAAAGTACTGATTAAAGTTCTCTTACTGTCTTTATAGAGACCACGAGGTGCTTTCTTCATAGCCCACAATATTTTTCTGCATAAATACATTTTCATCTGAATCTGAAGTTTTAGGCTCTTATTTTGGTGTTACGGTTGCCTCCAGGCTGGCTGGAAGTTGGACCGTAGAAAGGATGCTCCTAGCGCTCACCAAAGGACCATCAGCACCATAGACACCATAACTACTGCGTAGACACCATAAGTACTGCAGACTCCATGAACCGTCGCTGCTAGGCTAGGATCTCGCCGTCTGCTATCCACCCTGGACCTACGACCAGGCTCCCGGTTCCAATAGGTGAACCTCTTCCTTCTGTAGAGCGAAGCAGGATCAGGAGCAAGAGCTTTTACAAAAGCTCAGTAGCTAAGGGAGTATGAAGAGCATAGCAATCCCTGTAGTGATTATAGCTGTCCCCTACAAACATGAGTCAAGGCTGCAAGTTAGAGGGTCAAGTCATTCACTTTTATTGGCACCAAAAGGACCTTCTTTTATGCAGGTTATCCTTACATAGGACCACCCACAGGGTTTTACAGAACAACCAATAACACATGCACATTACAGAAAACACTCCCAGCAATTACACACAAAATCCTCCCCCTCTGCCTGTGATACAATTATGGTACACAATGGTTTAACATAATTATCACAGGCAGGAAAAATACAGTTTTTATACATACACTGTAACTTTAAAACCATACATCCAATCTTACATATTCAGAATCAGCATACTTTAAATATAAACATAACCAAAAATCACACAAATCCCTCCAGTGGATAAAAAGTTAGACGGAAGTCCTTTATGACCGACCGCAAGCACATTTTCCTGCCCAAAACAGTCCCATTCGAACATGCGTTTGAATTGCTGAACGGGACTTAGTTTCTGCAGCTGAAAACTCAGTGTAGGAGAAGGTAAGGGTCAGCGGTGTTCGGTGAAATGTGTAGCCGATTTCAGTTCCATGAATTTGGCTACACACACCGCTGACCTCGTTCGAATGAACAAAGATGGCCTCCGCCACGTGTTGGTTTGCACGAACTGCGGCCACCCAGCGGTCGGCAATTTACCTACAGCAGGCTCCCAGCTTGGGAGGTAAATTGCCTGCACTCTTCCACTTCTGGGTGGTCCGCCTGTGTGGTACTTGGTTCAGTAAGGCCCATTTACTGAACCAAGTGGGAGAAAGCTAGGAACAAGTTATTTTACAGGTCTGGGGATATAGTCTTAAAGGGGCATTGTTCACCAAAGTCACAATATGTCCCCAGACGGTTCTTAAAGGGCCACACACACCCAATAAAAGTCCATAAGTTTTCAGGGGCACAATCTCCCAGGGGTCATAGTCATGAGGAAGGAGGCTGGCAAATAGGCTTCTCCACAACCCAGGGAAGCAGGGCAATTTGTCATTTAAAGGGCCAGTTACAAATGGCAGTTTGTAACATTTGGCTGCTCAAATAAGAGAAATAGAGAGAAGAAAGAAGGAAAGAGAAATAAAAGAAAATGTGGTGACAACAACTGAAAGGAGATAGTGTAATATGGGTCAGGGATTGTGGTAATATTGGGCACACTTATAATAATAACCACACATCTGTGGATGGTAGTGTGGTGGAATCTCGGTAAAAATAAATTTAGTAGGCCGAGATTACCACGTGGCATGTGTACGTGCATATGCTGACGTATCGATCAGTTGGTTGCACGAGGCAAGATACGATCAGTAGTGTACGGAGCATGTGCAAGAATACAGGATGTAGTATTCCCCCTCCTCCATTGTGCTGGACAAGCCATGCGGTCAAACAGGAAGTTAATTCTTATTTGTGTTGATTGGTTAAGAGAATGTGCGGGTGGAGCTTAATATGGGAGGAGTTATGTGCCTATATAAGGAGCCTGCACTATTGTCCGGGGCTCAGAACTTGCTGTATTTTGGTGACGTTAGTCCCTCTGAGTCCCGATCGGTGATCCAATAAAGAATCTCTTCCTTCCTGAAGAAACCTGTGTCCATCTCTCTGTGCTTGGCTTCCGTCAGTTTCTCCGGTATCATTTGGTGCATTGGCCGGGAAGCTCATCGTTCAACGGTAGCTGAGAGGCAGAGGCGTGAGACGGTCTATCTTTGCCCACGTTCTCTACGGCTGCACCCCTGAACTTCTGCGTGGACCTCCCTTCGTCTCGGCGCCACTGGTCTGTTGTCCAGGAGATCATCGGCCTCTACGTGAGAAGTGCTGGGGTGTCCCCGTCGATGAGTGTGAACTCAGGTTCAGGAACGAGGAGGTAAGACAACTGCTGTTTTAGACGGCAGGACCCACTAGGGGTATACCGATTGTGCGGTAGGCCCAAAGGGGTTTTGAATCTGTGTATCTGCCCCCTCTGTCGGAGGGAAGGAGCGAAGGCGCACCGCTCGATCGAACGCTCTTTAGTCAGACCGTTTGATTTTGTTAGTCAGGCGGGGTCCTGGTGTAAATAGCCCTAGCCGGACACCGGTGTCTTGTCTAGACTAGCGTTCTAGGGTGTATATTACGTTCGCTAGGTCGGAGGGACCGGGAGACTAAGCGGCGCCTGTGTAAATTCGGTTCGCTAGCTCTCAACCTATCTGGGCTAAGTGGGAAGGCGTGTAAATTTGGAACCCACTAGACTTTTGATAGTGCGACTAAGAGGCGCCTGTGTAAATTCGGTTCTCTAGCTCGCTATATGTGGTGATTGGGCAGTGTGGCTAACCAAAACGGGTGTATATAGTTTTAGGTAGTCCATCAAGGTACTGGCCAATAGTTTAGTTGGGAATTGTAAATGTGTTAACGATTGTTTAGTAAAGTGTATATCTTGTTAGATAGAGCGAGCTCAGCCATCTAGCGAGAGTGTTAATAGTGTGTTGCTGTATTATAGTGCACGGTACCATAACCCTGTATATTTACTGACACTGTATATAAGTACTAATCATTGTCGTCCATTGCATGTTTAACACCATAACCACTAATAATTGTATTGTGACCTTAACTTGTGCTTTGACCTATGCTAACCGTACTGTAACCGCTATTTGTAAAAGACGATGTTACTGGGGTGTGTTATAGACGGGTAATTCGTATATAGAGAATTATAGCGTGGGTGACTGTATAGTTACGCCAAAGGGCATAATATTGATTATATAGTGACTGGTGTAGCAGCTGTGTGTGTACGGGAATTCCCTGAGTGTTTATTGTTATTGTGTACGTTTCACTTGGTAACCGTACCACGTGGTGCTGTTGCCAGAGGAAACGGGTGTGACTGTTGAATAGTACGCGTGTATAGTATTCGTTGTCGACGACGTTCCATTGTTAAGTATGGGTGCGTCGCAGTCAACGATCCCGGATCCCTTAGGTTGTATGGTGAAGAATTTTAAAAAGGGATTCAAAACTTGTGATTTTGGGGTTAAAATGTCTCCTGTACGTTTGGTCACTTTGTGTACTAGGGAGTGGCCTACTTTGGTTGCGGCATGGCCGCCACGTGGCAGTTTGGATCCAACTCTGGTACAGCGCTTACACGTGGCTGTATCAGGTAGGCCTGAACTTTACGGCCAGTTTCCTTATATTGATTGTTGGAGACAGGCCGTAAATGACTCGCCAAAATGGCTCCGGACATGCCACGAGGAGCAATGTCGCCTCATGGTAGCTAGGACTTGTTCGTCCACTAGGACTGGTGTTAGGCCCATTTTGGACACGCCCCCTGAGTCCGAGATCCCTTTGCCGCCCCCTTACTTTCCGTTAAGAGGAAGTGACGCAAACGCAGGAAGTCCTGCAACCCTCCCCTCATTACCCCCATCCACTTCCGCTTCCTCCTCCAGTACAGGATCCACCCCCCCTCGTACTAAATCTCCCCTTCCGGAATCAGAACCAACCCCCATTAAAAACGAATATCCTGATTTGGCGCCACTTCAGACTTCCGGTCAAGCTTCATCTAGCTCGACTCGAAGTGTTCTATTTACAACCTTTTCCCAAAACCAAGCTCCCACATCCCCATACCCTATTTCTCCCCGACTGGAACCTATGACTGACGCCCCTCCACGTAGCCCCATACAGACCCGACAGTTGACCGGTGCTCAACAATTAAGACACTATCAGATGCCTCTTCGTCTGAATCCTGGGCCAGCCTATATCGATGCCGCAGGCCAAATGGCACATGCTGACCCAGTCTTTGTATATGTCCCATTCACGACAACCGATCTTTTAAATTGGAAGACCCACAATTCCTCGTATACTGAGAAACCACAAGCTATGACTGATCTGTTCACCTCAATAGTACAGACACATAACCCGACATGGGCTGATTGCCAGCAGTTATTAATGACTTTATTTAACAATGAGGAAAGGACAAGAATAAATCAAGCAGCCATTAAAGCACTAGAGGATAAAGCCCGTACTTTAAACCAAGCCAATCCATCAGCATGGGCCGCAACACATTATCCCAACACCGATCCCGATTGGAATGTAAATGGTGCTGATATGGCTCAACTCAGAGCCTATAGAGACGCTATAATTGCTGGCATGAAAGCCGGAGGAAAGAAAGCTATTAACATGTCGAAGACAGTTGAGGTGATTCAGAAAAGTGATGAAGCGCCCAGTGTCTTTTATGACCGATTATTGGAGGCATACCGCTTGTATACCCCCTTTAATCCGGAAGACGCAGATAATTCCCGAATGGTGAACTCCGCCTTTGTCAGCCAAGCTTACGGAGATATTAAGCGCAAGCTACAAAAGTTAGAAGGGTTTGCAGGTATGTCAATCACCCAACTAATGGAGGTAGCGAATAAGGTTTATATGAATAGGGAAACAGAAAGCAAGAAAGAGGAAGAGCGCAAGATGCGTAAAAAGGCTGATATGCTAGCGGTAGCGATCGCAGGCGTAGATAGACGGGGCCCAGATAGAGGCGATAGTAGATGGAGTAGGGAGCCTTTGAGTAGGAATCAGTGCGCGTATTGCAAGGAAGAAGGGCATTGGAGGAACGAATGTCCGCAAAGAGAGCAGTACGAGAGAGACCTACCCAGGGCAGGCTACGGAAACTTTAGAGGCAGAGCGAGAGGTAGAGGAGGCCCCGGAGGGAGTAATGGTTATAGAGGGAGTAATGGGAACAGAGGAAGTGTTAGGGAAGACAGGTATATTCCAGCAGCGCAAAGGTCCCGCGATAGAGAAGGTAGGGACTTTGTAGGATTGGCTGACACGGTCATGGAGGACTATTGATACCGACCGGGCTCCATCCCCCTTGGTCGAGCGGAGCCTATGGTCGATGTATCAATAGGGGGGAAAAGGAGTGCGTTCATGATCGACACTGGTGCTGAACATTCAGTGGTGACTAATCTAGTTGCTCCTCCATCTGGAAGGACTATTACTGTGATAGGAGCAACTGGAAGAAGTGCTGAAAAACCGGTTCTTAAAAGTCGACTCTGTACATTGGGAGGCCACGTAGTAAAACATCAATTCCTTTATATGCCTGAATGTCCAGTCCAATTGCTGGGACGTGATATGCTATCAAAATTACAAGCGCAGATTACGTTCCTACCAAATGGAACAACATCTTTAAAGTTTAATGGACCTTCAGGTATCATGACATTATCCGTACCAAAGGAAGAAGAGTGGCGACTGTATACAGCGTTGACTAGCCAAAACCCTAGGAGTGATGAGACATTATTTAACATACCAGGAGTTTGGGCAGAGAACAACCCACCAGGACTGGCCCGCAATATTCCACCTATAAAAATTGAACTAAAACTTGGGGTTTATCCAGTGAGCCTAAGACAATACCACATCCCGCAGAAGGCTAAGAAGAACATCCAATCCTAGCTGGATAAGTTCATACGGTATGGTATCCTAAAATTCTGTACTTCCCCCTGGAACACCCCATTGCTGCCTGTTCAAAAGCCCGGTACAGATGAGTATCGACCTGTGCAGGACTTGAGAGCAGTCAATGATGCGGTTGTTAGTATACATCCAGTTGTACCCAATCCATATAACCTGCTTGCTTTAATTCCGGGCGGGGCTACTTACTTCACAGTCTTAGATCTCAAAGATGCCTTCTTTTGCCTCCGAATTGCCGCAGAAAGTCAATGTATTTTCGCTTTCCAATGGGAGAACGCTGTAACGGGCTCAAAACGCCAGATGACTTGGACAAGACTGCCCCAAGGGTTTAAAAATTCACCTACCCTATTTGGTTCAGCCCTAAGTCAAGATCTACTGGATTTCGAGTCCATCCCAGGAGAGTGTGTATTGTTACAATATGTAGATGACTTGTTGATAGCAGCAGTTACAAAAGAAATCTGTCAGCAAGCAACGCACGATCTACTGCACATTCTCTGGAAGGCAGGATACAAGGTGTCTAGAAAGAAGGCTCAGTTGTGTTTGCCAACTGTCAAATATCTGGGATTCCATATCTCTGAAGGTCAAAGAATTATGGGGCCAGAGAGAAAAGAAGCTGTCTGCCAAATACCAATACCCAAGAATAGAAGACAAGTGCGAGAATTCTTGGGGGCAGCAGGCTTCTGTAGGATATGGATTCCCAGCTATGCGATACTGGCAAAACCTCTGTACGCAGCTATCAAAGGTACAGAGCACGACCCCTTCTTATGGACCCAAGAACAGCAAACGGCATTTGAAGATGTGAAGAAGGCTTTGATGAGTGCCCCAGCATTAGGTCTACCTGATCACACACGACCATTCTACTTATACGTACACGAGCAAAGAAGAATGGCTGTGGGAGTATTGACACAGTACTTGGGATCATGGCAAAGACCTGTTGCCTACATGTCTAAGCAATTGGATGCAGTGGCCAGCGGACTTCCACCTTGTCTAAGAGCCGTAGCTGCAGCCGCCCTGCTAGTAGCTGAAGCCGATAAACTCACTCTGGGTCAAGAACTTTATGTACGAGTCCCACATGCAGTACAGACGTTGTTGGATTACAAAGGAAATCATTGGTTTAGTAACAGCCGTATGACCAAGTATCAAGCAATGTTGTGTGAAAACCCAAGAGTGCATTTAGAGACTGTAAACACCTTAAATCCAGCTACCCTTTTGCCACAACCTACTGAAAGTCAACATGATTGTTTGGAAGTAATGGATGAAGTATTCTCAAGAAGACCAGATCTTCGTGATTTTCCCATCCAGAACCCCGATGTTCAATATTATACCGACGGCAGTAGTTATGTGAAAGAAGGGATCCGCTATGCAGGATATGCAGTAACAACAATAGACAAGGTGATAGAAGCTCGGCCACTGGCGAAAGGAACATCAGCACAAAAGGCAGAATTAATAGCACTAACACGAGCGTTACAATTGGCTGAAGGTTTAAGAGTGAATATCTATACGGACTCTAAGTATGCGTTTTTAACCACTCATGCCCACGGAGCTTTGTATAAAGAAAGAGGACTACTGAATTCAGAAGGCAAAGAAATCAAATACGCAACTGAAATCCTACAACTATTGGAAGCAGTGTGGGAGCCGAAAGAAGTCGGTATCATACATTGCCGAGCGCATCTGAGAGTAGATGGTGATGTAACCAAGGGAAATCGGATGGCAGATAGTGCAGCTAAGCGTGCTGCTGAATCAGGAAGACAGGAGTATGTGGGGCATATAGCTGCTCTTATACCAACTCCACTGTCCCAATGGACTCCAGTTTATACAGCTCAAGAAGAGGAGTGGTTAAAGACTGAACCGGGAAAGTATTTGGAGAACAAGTGGTATCAGCTAGAAGATGGAAGAATAGTCATACCAGCATCACTAGCGGTAGAAATTGTCCAAAATTATCATAACGGGACACATTCTGGGAGAGACAGTACTGAAGAATCTCTCAGAAAACATTTCTACATACCAAGATTGTCCAACTTGACTCAGGCCATTGTACGAAGATGTGTAACGTGTGCTAAAAATAATGCAAGACAAGGACCAGTAAAGCCACCAGGAGTCCAGTTTATGGGGGGACTCCCCATGTCCGATTTACAAATAGACTTTACAGTGATGCCTAAATCGGGTGGACATCGTTACCTGTTGGTAATTGTGTGCACCTATTCAGGCTGGGTAGAAGCATGTCCTACTCGTACAGAGAAAGCAGGAGAAGTTGTAAGATTCCTGCTACGAGAAATAATACCCCGATATGGACTACCCTGTTCTATAGGATCGGACAATGGTCCAGCTTTTGTTCATCAGTGCCTACAACAACTGACTCATATGCTTGGTATAAAGTGGAGGCTTCATACTGCATATAGACCCCAGAGTTCTGGTAAGGTAGAGAGAATGAATAGAACTATTAAGAACCAGTTGGCTAAAATGTGTCAGGAAACCCAACTTAAGTGGAACGTTCTCTTACCCATAGCTCTATTGCGAATCCGCAGTACCCCTACCAGAAGGATGGGCCTCTCTCCTTTTGAAATTATGTATGGGCGACCACCTCCCGTACTTGGTAACTTAAGGGGGGATTTGAGTCAGTTGGGAGAAGGAATTACCCGGCAGCAGGTTGTAGAGTTGGGTAAGACTATGGAGGAGGTACAGAAATGGGTACAAGATAGATTACCTGTGAATATTTATCCCCCTGTTCATAGTTATCATCCAGGAGATCAAGTGTGGATTAAAGAGTGGAATAATGTACCGTTAGGGCCCAAGTGGAGAGGTCCTTATGTTGTTCTTTTGTCTACCCCTACAGCGATAAAAGTAGCCGAAGTGACTCCGTGGATACATCACTCCAGGGTTAAGCCAGCAGCAGTCGATTCTTGGCAAGTTACAGCAGATCCAGAGAATCCCTGCAAGATCCGGTTAAAACGCACTACTCAGTCGGAGTAACGAGGAACTATTGTGGATTACAAATTTTATTATTTTTGGGATTTGGTGCGTGAGTGAGAAGGCCATAATAAAGCCTGTCCGCTTACCAACACATAGTATATAAGCCAGGAAAGTCTCGAAGGGACACCTGTGAAGACGAGCAGAACTCCATTCCCTGCAGCCCTCACATCCTGGAAGCTGAGGCGCCTTCGCACGGACGAAGACTGAGGATGACGGCGAAAGATGTGCTTTTGATAGTGTTTATTTATATGTGTTTTTATATTCAGGAAGGTAGAGGTACCGACACTCCTAGCTGTGAGGTATGCATTAAGACTACGAGAACAGGTAACCATATTTCCCAAACCCTAATTTGGCATTCACAATACGAGTGTAAAGGAGATGTATCGAGATGTAGATACCTAAATATAGACTATAGTGTGTGCCATTTAGGAGTAGGAGAACCTAAGTGCTTCAGTCCGGAGTATCAACCTCGTACAATTTGGTTGACTCTCAGGAATGGAGATCCTCAGGGGACCCTAATTAATAAGACGGTGTTAGAATCCGTACATTCTTCGGGTGTCCTACTATTTGATGCGTGTAAAGCGATATCGAGTGGTAGAAAGCCGTGGAATGTATGTGGGGATCTTAGATGGGAGAGGACGTATGGGTCTAATGATAAATATATTTGTCCCAGTAGTAAAAATAAATATGTAAGTCCTAGATGCCCAAATAAAGACTATAACTTTTGCCCATATTGGTCTTGTGTGGGGTGGGCGACTTGGGGACAGACAGTAGATAAAGACATGATAGTGACTAAGTTGCCGACTAGCCCATATTGTAAGTCTATGGAATGTAATCCCATCCATATACTTATAAATAACCCCGATAAGTTCTTAAACAAATATGGCAATTTATTTGGGTTTCAGATATACGGGACGGGTTTAGATCCTGGGACATTATTGTTTATAGGGATAGAGACTGATACGGTATCCTCCCAAACTCATCAAGTATACCATTCCTTTTATGAAGAGATGAGTATAGATAATAAGATCCCCCATAATGCTAAAAACCTGTTCATCGATTTAGCCGAAAGTATTGCCGGTAGTCTTAATGTTACCAACTGCTATGTGTGTGGAGGTACTAACATGGGAGACCAATGGCCTTGGGAAGCAAAGGAGGTAATGTCCGGTTCTGAGGCAGTTGACCAATTAATATCTACACAAGCCGATTATCATATGAGTGTTAGAGGTAAATCTGAGTGGAGATTAAAGACCTCCATCATAGGTTATGTTTGCATAGCAAGGAAAGGAATAATGTATAATACTTCTGTAGGAGAATTAACTTGTCTAGGGCAAAAAGCTTATGATGATGATACAAAGAATACAACTTGGTGGTCGGCTTCAAATGTCTCAGAACCATCTAACCCGTTTGCTAGATACACCAATTTAAAGGATGTGTGGTTTGATTTATCCATCACATCTACCTGGAGAGCCCCAGCAAATTTGTACTGGATCTGTGGTAAGAAAGCCTATTCGGAGTTGCCACAGGACTGGGAAGGGGCATGTGTGTTGGGTATGCTCAAACCATCCTTCTTCTTGTTACCAATTGAAACAGGTGAGACTTTAGGTGTTAAAGTGTATGATGTGAATCATAGGAAGAAAAGGGGACCCATAGAGATAGGCACCTGGGAAGATAATGAATGGCCTCCCCAGCGTATCATAGATTATTATGGGCCAGCCACGTGGGCTGAGGATGGTACCTTTGGTTACAGAACCCCTATTTATATGCTCAACCGAATTATAAGATTACAGGCGGTGGTTGAGATTATCACCAACGAGACATCACAAGCGCTCAATCTTCTAGCGAAGCATAACACCAGGATGAGGACAGCAGTCTACCAAAATAGATTAGCCTTGGATTACCTTTTGGCAGTAGAGGGAGGTGTATGTGGGAAGTTTAACCTGAGCAATTGCTGTCTTCAAATAGATGACGAAGGGCAAGCAATAGCTGAGCTTACTAGCCATATGGTTAAACTAGCGCATGTGCCTACTCAGGTATGGAAAGGGTATAATCCAAGTAGTTGGTTTGGTAGCTGGTATGAGTGGTTTGGAGGGCTTAAGGCAGTGGTAGGTGGAGTCCTACTGATTTTAATGTTGTGTCTACTCCTGCCGTGTCTTATACCCCTAGTAGTTAGGTCTGTGCAAAGCCTGATAGGAAATATAGCAGAGAGGAAAGCTGCTGCACAGATAATGGCGATTTATAAGTATAAGGCTTTAGATCAGGGAGAACCAATGCAGGAAGATGAGTGTTAAAAGATTCACATCATAAGATAAGTCTGGTCTGGTTCAAGGTAACTTGCGGTGTATGCAAACCAAGGTTAAGTGATGCCTCAAGTAATTGTAAAATATCAAGAGGCATCAAAGGGGGGAATGTGGTGGAATCTCGGTAAAAATAAATTTAGTAGGCCGAGATTACCACGTGGCATGTGTACGTGCATATGCTGACGTATCGATCAGTTGGTTGCACGAGGCAAGATACGATCAGTAGTGTACGGAGCATGTGCAAGAATACAGGATGTAGTATTCCCCCTCCTCCATTGTGCTGGACAAGCCATGCGGTCAAACAGGAAGTTAATTCTTATTTGTGTTGATTGGTTAAGAGAATGTGCGGGTGGAGCTTAATATGGGAGGAGTTATGTGCCTATATAAGGAGCCTGCACTATTGTCCGGGGCTCAGAACTTGCTGTATTTTGGTGACGTTAGTCCCTCTGAGTCCCGATCGGTGATCCAATAAAGAATCTCTTCCTTCCTGAAGAAACCTGTGTCCATCTCTCTGTGCTTGGCTTCCGTCAGTTTCTCCGGTATCAGTTCTCCTGTTCTTCAGGCTGAGAACCTATACTTATGGTTGTAAACTTGTAAAGTCTTGCTTTACTAGGAACGCATCCCACAAATCCCAAGCCTCCAAAGTAATTTGATTTAATTGTAAAGGAGTTTCATGAACGCAATTGGACATTATTTGCTATTACAATGGCTACTCCTCTAGATTTAGACTCATAATAATTAGTAAAATACCCTATGGGTAATTTACAGTTCCTCAATGTGGTAGGTAAGTCCCCCTAAAAATGTGTCTTGAATATATATGATATCTCCCTTAAAAGACCACTCTAGGCACCCAGACCACTTCAGCTTAATGAAGTGGTCTGGGTGCCAGGTCCCTCTAGGATTAACCCTTTTTTTTATAAACATAGCAGTTTCAGAGAAACTGCTATGTTTATAATAGGGTTAATCCAGCCTCCAAATCCTCTAGTGGCTGTCTCACTGAGAGCCGCTAGAGGCGCTTGCGTGATTCTCACTGTGAAAATCACAGTGAGAGCACGCAAGCGTCCATAGGAAAGCATTGTAAATGCTTTCCTATGCGACCGGCTGAATGCGCGCCCAGCTCTTGCCGCGCATGCACATTCAGCTGAAAGGGAGGATCGGAGGTGGAGAGGAGGAGGAGAGCTCCCCGCCAGCTGCTGGAATAAAGGTAAGTTTTAACCCTTTACTCTCCATCCAGCACGGCGGGAGGGGGTCCCTGAGGGTGGGGGCACCCTCAGGGCACTATAATGCCAGGAAAACGAGTATGTTTTCCTGGCACTATAGTGGTCCTTTAAGGCGGGCTAACTATGCTAAAGCTAGCGTACATATTTCTGCCAATTTAAGACCATGTACATTATATAAGAATATATTAAGATTTGTTATTATGGTGTATAATTAGATAGGGCTAATTACGGCTAGTCATCTTAGATAATGAAAAGATAAACGCAAACAAATATTCAAACATTTCTAAAAATAAAAATACAAAATTTGAGAACTCTGAGGACAAAAGCATGGAGAAACTCAATAGCTTGCCCTTCGGTAAATACCCATTCAGTTCTTAAACATTTTTTTGCTCACTTGTGCCATTACAGAGAGAACATATCTGAAGCATATCAGAGTGGCCCCACCCATACTGCCAGTCCAAAACCAAAATGCCAGTAAGATACGGAGATACGGCAACCCCAGGCGATCGTTTCGGCCTTCTTTGGGCATCATCAGTAAGTTGTCGCAGATCCCCCTGTAGGCACAATGACCAGGAGGTCCACATCTGGATTACCCTTTTAATTTGGGGAGTGTCATGTAAATGCATTGAAGCACAAACAAATAATATTAGACATCTAAGAATGGACAAAAGCTTAGAGAAACTCAAGAGTATGCCCTTCGGTAAATCCCCTCTCAGGTCTCAAAATAATTTTTGCTCACTTGTGCCATAACAGACAGAACATATCTGAAGCATATCAAACTGGTCCCATACATACAAGTAATATCCAAAATCGAAATGCCAGCAAGTTCTCTCTGCACTAGAGATACAGCAACCCAGGATGATTGTTTTTGTCTTCTTTGGGCCTTGTCAGTGAGGTGCAGCTGAAACCTCTCTAGGCACAGAGTCCACATCTGGATTACTCTTTTAACTTTGGGAGAGGCAAAATAATGCATTGAAGCAAAAACAAATAATATGAGAACCCTGAGAACGGACAAAAGCTTAGAGAAACTCAATAGCTTGCTTTCTAGAAAAAAAAGTAAATACATAAGAGGGGCTTATTTAATTCTAAATATTCATGCTGCTTCATTTGTTGAGGGAAAAAAATGACGCCTTTCTTGGGTAGAAAATTGCAGAATAATTAAATCCCTCCCGTCTCCCATTGGCAGGAGATTGAGAAGTGGGTCTGTGTATGCAGGCCGACTCTTAAATGGACTTGTATGATCTTTCAGAGGCACAGTATTACAGACATGTATAAGAACAAGTATGAATACAGAGATATACAGAGATAAAAAGTTGGCGAACATATGTATAATAGCACAGGTGCGTTCATAGGACGTTAAGATTTAAGATGTAAATTTAAAGCAAAATTATAGTTTGAGATTTAAACTTAAGAAAAATTGCCAACAAAGCACTGTGATCGTGTTTATTGTACTTAGAGAAAGCTGTAAATTGATTACAACCAGAATTTTAAAATAAGGGTCACAAAGCAGCCAAAAGGTGTTGGCAATGTTTTAGCATAATTGGTCATGGTAATAATGGACTAGGACAGGGGTAGGCAGCATAGCACATCCATGCCGTTCAGGGGACTTACCTGCTCGCTGGTGATCCCACACCGGCAATTGCGATGGGGGAACTTACCTGGCATCCCAGGGAGTCCCCCTGCTGCTGATCCAGCTCTCCTGAGCCATGTGATCACAAGGTCCTTGTGAGGACCTCACAATAACATACACGGAACAGCCGTCCATAGCAGTGCCAGCAGGGGGAGTGCCTGGAATGACAGGTAGTCTCCCTGCTGCCTGTAATAAAGTTAAATAAAGTTCAAACACAGTGTAAAATGAAATAATATATACTTAGATCATATATATAGTTATATATATATATATTATATATATTATCTTAGTATATATATACACATACATACATACATACACATACACTGTCTAAGTGTATTTTAATATTAATATATATATATATATATATATCTATATTAAAATATATGTAGAATGATATTAAATATATTAACGATCAAGGACCGTTGAAACGATCATCGTCCAGGACTTTCATCAGGATAAATGCCTGATCAATACCTGATCCTGATGAAAGTCCTGGACATAGGACCTTTTCGGTTGATCGTGATTTTAACAATTTAAAATAAAGATTGGACTTTTTAACTCTGTGAGTGCTGTTACCTCTTTGGATATGTGGATACCAGAGCCCTGGCTATTTAGCACCTGGCAATTAAGGGAAATTTAAGCGTGAGTGCAAGAGACTTTCCTCGTTTTTTTGTATATAAAATATATATACATATATAAATACGTTAAAAATGAAAAATAATTTTTTTTATTAAAAATAAATAATTAATATATATATATATATATATATATATATATATATATATGTGTTGATATCAAAATACACTTAGAACAAAATAATATATATATATATATATATATATATATATATACATAGTTTAACTTTTTTTTACATATATATATATATATATATATACCTATATATAAATAAAAATAATTATATATATATACACATATGTATATATATATATATATATATATATATATATATATATATATATATATGTATATATATTTATTTTTACATATATATTTATGTAATATTTTTACATAATTAAGTCATTTTATTAATTACAATTTGCGGGGCCTGCCTGATAACCCAGGCAGAAAGTCCAGAGAATTGAATTTGCTAGCACTATATTTGACTCTGTAACTTACCAAAACACCATAAAACCTGTACATAGAGGGTACTGTTTTACACGTGAGACATCGCTGAATACAAATATGTGTATTTTATTGCAGTAAAAGCAAACAGTATTATGACATTCACAGTTAAAATGCCATGCAGAACTAAAAAATAACAACATTTCTTAATTTCTCACATGTTTTACATTTTATACATATTAACATATGTTTCATATCTATATATGTGATGTTAAATGAAAGCCATATTTTTCCTGAATAAAATTATATATAATATATAATATAATAAGTTTTGTTTATGATTTATTTTGATCAAAACGTGTACATTTGGCTCAGTCCATAAGGGGTTAATATAATAAAGTGAAATTAAAAAAGTGAAATAAATTAGGTTGAAAAAAGATAATATATTGAAAGTAAGAGAAATAATATTAAAGTAAAATAAAAGAAACGTTAAAAAAATAAGATTGAAGAACCTATGCTAGCATAAAGCCCAACATTATAAGGTGAAGTATGGGAGTTTGAAAGATGGAGTATGTGTTTTTCATTAGTATTTGAGAACAATAGGCATTATACAGAAGATGTGAGGCAATTGAAGTTAGATGAGAGGTACGCCATCTTCTCTTTATACATCTTAGAGTGATACGTTTTTATACAATTTCTATATTTATTTCAATTATGGTGTTATGGATTTGCAAGACAAATTACCTGTATCCTCAATATCAGCTCCAGGTTATGAATGTTGTCTATGGGTGTGCGTATGCTTCAAGCTGCAGCTTCCACACTGATGATTGCTTTGGTATAGAAGCATGAATCTGTCTGCCCTGGGCACCCTTTTCCCCTGTTCCTACATCCTGGTATTCAAAACAAATCGTGATCTCTGGATATTACCTGATATTCACATCCCACAATTCTTTTTATTTATAATTTTAAACAAATATGCTTCATCAGCACATTATACCACCATGTAAAATGTAATTGTAAGAATGCAAAACCCATAAAATATAATGTACTTTGTAGCTGCATGTTACATAACATTACAGTGCGTAGCATTAGCATGTATTCCCACTGTTATATAATTATAGGAAACATTGGTGAAATAGATTCTCTAAATGTCTCTTACAAATGCAGAAAGAAGGGACAAGTTAGGATATTACTTTTTTTTAAACTTTTAATTCAACAATAATAAATGTCACTGCTTTTAGAAGATTCTGTTGCTGGCTTCTATAAAGATTTCATTTGTCATACATCACAAACGTTGATATCCGTCTGCACTCTTCCTTCATGTCGCCTGGATAAATTTGAAAATGTGTACATTGATCAGTTTAACTTCTGAGCACAAGTGCTGATTTGGTTAAAAGAAAATAGGAATTGTTTGGAAGCCAATTGAATTAGAGTAGAAGACAATCAGAATCCAAGCTCAGAACAGAGTAATCTAGAGATGGATTGAGAGAATTACTAACAGCGAGGAAACTATATTAGCAAACTAGTGGAGAAAATTGCATTCTATGTGATTTAATGAACCCGCTCTCAGCTGCCAGATAGTGGAGTACTTAAAGGCACAACCTCACGTACTAGCCAGAAGACAATATTCTATAATGAAATTGACAATTTGATTGGCTTCTGAAAGCAAATATAACCGTGTATCAAAGGTTTGTCTATAGAAATTTTCGGTGTGTAATTACATTACCCCTGTGTGGTTATGGTTTTCTTCGTGAATTAAGGAGAACAAAAATAAAAATTATTTATATTTTTAATATTTTATTTAAAATGTGTTAAATCTGTGTGGTTTGTTTGCTCATGAGGTGCTATCTCAACCCCCTTTGATAGAGCAGAGTGAATGGCACAGGCATACCTGTAATAATTTGGAATATACGGTGGAGGATATTTAAAATCTCCACAAAATGTTTTCAAGTGGTTTAAAAATGGTGGCTTGCATTCAAAGCCCACTCTTTCTGATTAGCCCTCACTGCTGCCGTTAGATTTTATTGAGAGCTCGGGCAGAGGAACATGCATATGTGATGCTCAGCAACACTATGACCAATGATGGCACACAGAGCATCTTCTTCTTGGTTGTCACCCAGAGTGTTTTGCTCCTCCATACTCCACATGGTGTATGGCAGATTTTACATTTTATTTACACAAAATACATAATTTTTATGAATTTTTTATGAAATATTATTTTCATTTATAATTTATATATTTATTCTATAAATAATAAGTAAATGTATTTTGTATGTAGATTTGTTTCAAATCTTTTACAAAAACGATGAAAGTATATATATATATATATATATATATATATATATATATATATATATATATATATATATAAAATAAAAGAGCTGTCATGGTAATCCATATATGCAAACTTTCAATAAGCTGGAGCTGAGGACTAAATGACTGAAGGATAGTGATAATCATTGAAGTCGTACGAATGCACCCTAACCCGAATATCATTGGATAGAATCTAACCTGAGTAGATAGAAAAGTGATAAACACTCTCAAAGGCTACATCACCCACTTAAAGGGACTCTACCAAAATCACTTAATCTCAATGGTTAGAGGTATAGACCATGTTCCTTTTTTGGACAATGTAAATCATTAAATATGTCATCTATCTATCTATCTATCTATCTATTTATTTATTTATATTTTACAGTATTCGTGTTTGATGTCATAATGTATGCAATAATGCATCTTACAGCACTATGCGCTGTGAGGAGCATCAATTTGGCAGAGCTTGGGTATTGATATGCATGTTTCTCTGTGACAAGCATTGGGATAGCCCAAGATCATGGCATTGATGATCTCACAAAAGATGGAGCAGCTGCCCTGGGGAAACTGTCTCTACTCAGTATTACATGTAAGTTTATTTTTGCTTTATTATAAAATTTGTTTTTTACAAAACACTGGCCACCCTCATGCAAAACGTGAGGCTGTCCAGCATTGTTTCATGTAGTCAAACTTTATAAGCTGCACAAACTGCACACAGCCACTAGAGGCTGTCGCAATCTTCCAAACGTCAATTTTGTTGCAGGGTTAAGAGAACAGGGACAGTGCACCCAGATCACTTCAATGAGATGAGGTGGGCTGGGTGTCTATAATGTCTCATTAAGGACATTACATTTCCATGGGTCTCCATGGTGTGGAAATAAAAATGCACCTATCATCAATTTTAATTAAATTGCTATTGCCAGGAGTACATGCTCTGATGCACAATTCCAGGTGATATCCAAATGAAACAGAATGAAAATGCTGGGGGCCATAATGACGAATATTATTCTTGAAGATTACTTATCTTGCACATCAAGCACATTGCAAATAAATATATTATTATTAATACATAGTGTGGGAAGAGATTAGCGCAAAAGAGGTTGGCAAAGATTAGGAGAAACATGGATGGAAAGGAGGAAAAAAACTGTTGAGATTAAAGGAAAAATGAGAGCAAGCATGGATGATGGACATTAAATTCTCATCACACAGATTGAGACCTTGAAAGATGTAATTCCCCTGTATTAAAGAAAGTAATGTGATCCAGGCACTCAAGGTACAAAAAAGTAGCAGATTTATATGGAGAGTCAACGTTTCAACCTCCAATAAGGTCTTTATCCAGCTGATAATTCTCCCGTATTGAGCATTACTGTCTACAGCCAGCCCAGATGCTTGTCAACTGAACATACAACTTGGGCTGGAAATGGAGAGAGAGATTGACAAAACAAATAGATTAACACTGTGTGTATTTTAATGTAGTCCTGGATATTATAAATAACTGCAAGACACAATAAAAAAAGTGTAAAAGGAAATATTTGTTTGTATTTTATTTGATTCCATGGTTACCAACCAGTGGACAGAGAAGAACTGCCCATGAATTGTTTTCACAGTTTTGATATATATAACAGAAGAACCCTGACAAGGACAAGTTGATTGTTATGTGTTTTTGATCTAACATATGCCATTGACATATAGTTCTTTCTTTCACTGCTAAATACAAAAAAGATGAATGTTGCTGAACCAAAGAAAAGATGTTCAGAGATTATTGGAAACAATTATTTTACATTTAAACAGGTTAATCACTCAGTGTGACTACAATGTCATTTAATACACTGGATACCAAAAGTCTTGTAGATGCTCTAAATGATGATTTCAGCCGTTAAAAAGAGAATGTAACCTGCAAAGTAATGATACAATAAAAAAAAACGCTCCCTCAATCTTCAAATAAAGAATAAATATTTGACATATGTCAGTAAATATGTATGCATGTATGTATGGGTTTGTATGTGGTTTTTATATGTGTGTATGCTCTGTAATTCTATAAATTATTTTGTACTTATATTTTAATTGTAGGTTAATGACATGAGTTTGTTTAATTAGTAACACATGAATTAAAAATTGAGGGTCTTAGTTGGTGGGTTATTTACAATCGACTCATAAAATCAAACTAAAATAATTGGTTATCTTTTTTTGTAATCTCTGGGTATTTTTAGTACTTTTAACCCATGGCATTTAGATTATTATATTGGTTGTGTCTGTTTATTTTGTGTACTCATCTTCTGGAGATTGGTAAGCTTTTCTACTTTGTTGGGAAAAAATATATAAACAATACAAATATAGCTATGCTACATGAAAAGGAAAAAAAAAACAATAATTGTAAAGTAAATCGAGCTAAAGTTCTAATTTTTGTTCATACTGAAATATCATATTCTGCTGATTTTCTTTGAAATACACAGAAATTACTTGTCGCGTCAATTTGTACACAAACAAAATATTTTTCTTACCAAACATTTTTTTTGACTCCCAGGAGATTATGTATGGATTAAAGTGAAAAAAAAAGGAAAAATGGCCATTAGCTCACTCTCCAAAGGCCAATAATTTTGTCAATAATGAGAGCTGAGCTGTCTTGTATTTAGCTTTGATATGTTAGGCGTTCCATAATGGATAGAAATTCATTAAGCAAGAAAGAGAAATGGTTTATTGCTAAATCTACGGCCGAAAATTAGAATTAGTGTCTATGACTGGACTTGTTTCAAATAGAATCCATCTTTTAAGTGTGGCAGTTATAATAGAGAACACGGATTGGAAATGGGTTCCCTTTATAAGCTTGATGATGCATCCTACAACATCAGAGAACATCATCATTTACTTTTAACTTTCTTTAAAAAAAAATTATACTATTTCTGTCATGTAAGCATAGTACATAGTTAAACTGCTGCAAGTACAAGAAAATAACTGACTATAGCAAGAGTAAATTCATTCAAAGTAAAGAAATGTCTTTAAATTTAATGTAAGGAAATTATTTTAGTTATAAAATAATTTCATATTTTTAAAAACTCTTTTTGTGTATATATATATATATATATAAAAAAGAAAACTCATCAGATTTACTAGAAACATTATTAAAGATTTGTTAAAGATCAGATGTCAGAGGTTCGCTAAATTACTCATTTAAAAAGTAGGTGCAATAAAACCTCAACGGTATCAAAATGTAGCTTCTCATTGTGTGGTGTCAGTTACTGCATGAAACAGTGTTTTTACTAGTATCAGAAATGTCAGCAAACATCTACCTCTTAAGTGATGGGGTTGCCAATTTTAATAAAGTCCAACTTAAAGATGGCTAAAGGATGCACCAGCCCAAGCACAAGAGAATAGATGACCTTCTGGCTTTGGTTCATATCTAAAAAGTGCCACAGTAATCTTTTACACAATTGGAATCTCCCATTACCCAAACGTAGAACAAGATGCAAAGTTCATACAAGTAAAAAGTCACCACTAAATGATTTTACTAATTATTAAAATAACGTGTTTTGAGATCTTTGAGTTCTATATTTCTCCACGTTTAATAGTATTATTACTAGTGGTAGTTTTTCAAATTTCATATGGTGTGCAAACCTTCACATACTGCATCTTCTCCTTAACTCCTTTTGGACCACGGACGTACTAGGTATGTCCAACAATAAACAGTCCTTAAGTACCGTGGACGTACCTAGTATATCCGCGGTATTCCTTAGTACTTACCCGATTGCCGCCGTTCCCCCGCTGGCGATCGGTGTTGCTCCTGGTCTGGGGGGACTGTTTGACAACCCAGACAGTCCCCTCTCAGCAAATTAGGCCCCTGCGGGCCATGTGATCGTTCTGAAAGAGCTTCCATAGTGCTGCATGCAGGGGGACTGCGTGAACTGACAGGCAGTCTCCCTGCAACTGTAAAATAAAAAATATATTAGCAAATATAAATATATAGTTGTGTGTGTGTATATATATATATATATATATATATATATATATATATATATATATATATATATATATATATAGTCATACTAAGTGTATTTTTGTAATGCCATAATAAGTGTATATTTATGACAGATAACAGTTTTACAATGTCACTACTGATAAATTTTAAAAATATATATATTTTAAAACAGCAATGTCCTACTTGTACTTATAGCCCTATAATTTGCACTCAAGAAAAAAGCCAACACATGTTAACTAGCTATTTATAAACCCAGGACACAATTTAGAAACTAGTTAGCACAGGTGTTTTTTGGCGGTTGAAGACGCGTAACAGAATTTGGGGTCAAAGTTAGAAAAAGTGTGTGTTTTTTTAAATTTTTTCATCATATTTTATATATATTTTATATTAAATTATATGATATGATGAAAATACTGTTTTTTATTCGAAAGACCATTTAATAGTGAGAAAACAGTATATAATATGTTGGGTACAGTATATGAGTAAGAGGAAAATTACAGCTAAACACAAACATTGCAGAAATGTAAAAACAGCCCTGGTCCTTAACGGTAAAAACATTGAAAAACGGTCTGGTCACTAAGGGGTTATGAACCTAAACATATTTACAAAAATTCCAGCTAATAGGTTGCATGATTTTCTTTCATGACTAACTGACAGAGACCAAGTAAACATTGCTAAAAAAAAACAAGCCCAAAAAACTCAAAATGGGTACTAACAATGTTAAAGAAAACCTGTCACTCTACATTAGAGAAGGTCTTCTATAGAATTCACTGTGAATTTGTGAGGAAGGATCAATGGCCTTTGGGTTTTATTAGAACTATAGTGGTATTATATACAAATCTTTCCTCACAAATGAATAATGTGGGCTTTCTATCAAAGCCATCTGTGACGGAACGCTGGCACTCCAACTGAGTACCTCCGCCAATCAGTGCGCCTAGTGCTCGCTGAGGACTCCAAGCACTCCAACCGACACCATCAGCACTGCAGACCCCACTTCCAGCGATACAGCTGCGCCGGGGTCTCGCCGTCTTCACCCACCCTGGATCCACGACCAGGATCCTGCTCCCAGTGGGTGAACCTCTCCAAAATCCAGAGAGTGTTTAGCAATCCCCAGGGTGTAGGTATCCCTTACCCCAAACATGAGCCAAGGCTTCAAGAAAGGTACAAGATGATCTGCTTTTAATCACCACACACTGGCTTTTATGCAAGGGGACATCCCCCAGGGTGGGACAAAGTACAACCAATAATTTACAGGAAAACCGTAAAACACACCCAGCACAAACATACAATCCCTCCCCTCTGCCTGTGATATAATTACTGAACACAATGGGTTAATGCAATTTGTCACAGGCAGGAAAAATACACTTTATGCAACATATTAATAACTTCCAAAATATACACGCCACAAACATAAAAATCACATATTCGAACTCAGCACACTTCAATTATAAACATAGTGAAAATTCAGCCAATTCCATCCAGGGTTTAAAAAAAGTTAGCTGGAGGTCCCTTTATGACTGACCGCAAGCACATTTTCATGCCCAAAACAGTTCCATAGATTTGGGCTGTGCGGTCGCTCTATTTCAGGCTGAAAAAATGACTAAGTCCCATTCGAACGAGCGTTCGAATCTTCGAACGGGACTTAGTCTCTGCGGCTGCAAAATCATTGTGAAAGAAGGTAAAGCTCAGCGGTGTTCGCGGAACTGTGTAGCCGATTTCAGTTCCATGGACTTACTAGCACACACCACTGACCGCGTTCGACTAAATTAAAATGGCGGCCACTTCGACGACTTCGCCTGCATCGGAAGTGCCATATAAAAAGTACCAATCCTTCCCCATAGAATTTAAAGGTCCAGAAGTGGTGAAATACAATCTGATATGGCTGAATAATGTCTTTAAAGGGCCAAATCTCCCAGGAATCATAATCACAAGGCAAGAGGCTGGCAAGCAGTCCTCTCCAGGCACAAGTGGTGAGGTTAATTTCACCACACCATCCTATTTAAATAATAGCACTTGACAAAGAAGACCACTTTAGCCATCTATACCCATAATGGAGTACTGAAGTTACTAGCAACCACAATCAGATGCATAAGAGCTTAAAGGACCATTTGCTGACACAAACTATTCTCACTAATTCTGCTCTCCTTGCTAGTGACATATGTCCTATTAGTAAGTGTCCAATAACAAGAACCATACCATTAAAATGTAGGTTCTTCCACTGACTAACTACTAACTACTGAAGAACTACTCTGAAGACCACAAGGCTACATTACAGTGTGTACCATCTCAAGAGGGAGACAGGCCAGCATTAACATTCTTCTAGTGAGTTTTCTACACCCCCCCTCCTACTCCTTTTGTCTTGTTGTACTAAACTTAGTGATGTCGCGAACATAAAATTTTCCGTTCGCGAACGGCGAATGCGAACTTCCGCAAATGTTCGCCATAGACTTCAATAGGCAGGCAAATTTTAAAACCCACAGGGACTCTTTCTGGCCACAATAGTGATGGAAAAGTTGTTTCAAGGGGATTAACACCTGGACTGTAGCATGCCGGAGGGGGATCCATGTCAAAACTCCCATGGAAAATTACATAGTTGATACAGAGTCTGGTTTTAATCCATAAAGGGCATAAATCACCTAACATTCCTAAATTGTTTGGAATAACATGCTTTAAAACATCAGGTATGATGTTATATCGATCAGGTAGTGTAAGGGTTACGCCCGCTTCACAGTGACAGACCAAACTCCCCGTTTAACGCACCGCAAACAACCGCAAACAGTCCATTTGCACAACCGCAAACCCCCCATTTGCACAAGGTTGGATACCAAGCTAGCCATGTCCCGTTCCTTGTCCTCACTGATGTCATTGAAGGTCTCTTCCTCCACCCAGCCACGTACAACACCAAGGGTTCCCGAAAGGTGACAACAAGCCCCCTGTATTTTTTTTTAAATGTACACTACTGTTACACCAGATATGAGTTTCACTGGAGTGACACTGTGCCCTGGCAGGCCCTGAAACGCACACGTGTGAAGGAAACTGACTACTATTATTTCACATTCAAATTTCTAGTTTTTTTTTTTTAATGTACACTACTGTTACACCAGATATGAGTTGCACTAGTGTGACACTGTGCCATGGCAGGCCCTGAAACGCATACGTGTGAAGGAAACTGACTGCTATTATATTACAGTCAAAAAAGTTTTTTGTTTTTTTAAATGCAAGCTATTGTGCCCCCAAAACGTTCGTGTGTGGGGGTGCTGGAATGACGTGGGCCAATGGGAGCCCGAATCAACTTTTGACTCCCACTGCCCCTTTAAGAGCGAGCTTGTGACTTGAGCCGTGCTCCTAGTGCCCGGCGGGCCACGTGAACGATCACTGCGGTCAGTGCACGCGGCTAGGTCAAAAGAAGAGATCAAGCCGCATGTGGCTCGTGTGGAGGCAGGAGTGATCCAGCCACGCGGCTCAAGCTTAGGAGCCAGGTCTGTCCCAGGATAAGGTAAATACAGCCACAACCACTTATCCCAATCACACACCTTTCCTAACGTCCTATCCCATTAAAATCATTTTACCGCATATTTAATAAAACAGATAGACCCCCTACTTCATCCAGGTTACCGATCGATGGTTCGATATTCTGAGCCCTCTCTGATTTACTGTACACAACTATTCGATATTCCCACAAATTTTATATAGCATTTATGTTTGTTTGAGACCACCTTAAAAATATTGGATATCGCTAAAAATCATGATCACTTTATACTTTCTCTACAAACCTCTAAAACGAACCAAACTACTCATCCATCCGCTATACTACTTTATCCCACCTAGAACTAGTGCCAGTTAAAATACTTGACTCTACCTTAACCACACTCAGTCATGCCACACACACATTTCACCACTACTCTCACTGAATCCCTCTGACTATGGCTAAATTCATCTTCTACATCAGAACACTACTCCTAAGATTGGGTTGTATCCATGTCTCGGGTCTTTCATTTAGAATAGGGGCAGCTTCGGTCTCCTTCAACACTGACACTCCAGTGCATATTATTAAAAGACTGGGCAGATGGAAATCCTCAGTCTACAACCGATATATTCCTCATCCCGAGAAAGAAATGAGGAAAGCTTTTAAAAGTTTGGCTTTGTAAATTTGATGTATTAAATGTGTTTTTCTTTAATACCTTTTCACCCTCTTTGCATGAACCCGATTTACATATATTACTAATATGTTTCTGAACATATATATTATATTATTCACTCACTCACTCACTCACTCTCTGGGCCGGCCTAAGACATCATGCTGCCTAGGTCCAACAATAAATGTCCATGATGGATAATGTATAATAAACACAGGTTACGGGCTATGGGGGGATAATGTATTATAAACACAGGTTACTGGCTATGGGGGATAATGTATAATAGACACAGATTACTGGCTATGGGGGGGGGTAATGTATAATAAGCACAGGTCACTGGCTATGGAGGATAATGTATAATAAACACAGGTTACTGGCTATGGGAGGATAATGTATAATAAACACAGGTTACTGGCTATGGGGGATAATGTATAATAAACACAGGTTACTGGCTATGGGAGGGAAAATGTATAATAACAAAAGGTTACTGGCTATGGGGGGATAATGCATAATACACACAGGTTACTGGCTATGGGAGGGATAATGTATAATAAACACAGGTTACCTGCTATGGGGGGGGGGGTAATGTATAATAAACACAGGTTACTGGCTATGGGGGGATAATGTATAATAAACACAGGTTACCTGCTATGGGAGGGATAATGTATAATAAACGCAGGTTACTGGCCATTGGAGGATAATGTATAATAAACACAGGTTACTGGCTATGGGAGGATAATGTATAATAAACACAGGTTACTGGCTATGGGAGGATAATGTATAATAAACACAGGTTACTGGCTATGGGGAGGATATTGTATAATAAACACAGGTTACTGGCTATGGGGGATAATGTATAAAAAACACAGGTTACGGGCTATGGGGGGATAATGTGTAATAAACACAGGTTACTGGCTATCGGGGATAATGTATAATAAACACAGGTTACTGGCTATGGGGGATAATGTATAATAAACACAGGTTACTGGCTATGGAGGATAATGTATAATAAACACAAACATAAAAAAATTGCAACTTCAGAATTAATCTAAATTGTATGCTGTCTAGGAGGTGGGAGGATCTGGGAGGGAGGGTCTGCTGCTGATTGGCTGGAATGTGTCTGCTGGCTGTGAGGTACAGGGTCAAAGTTTACTCAATGATGACGAATAGGGGGTGGACCGAACATCGCATATGTTCGCCATCCGTCGCGAACGCGAACAAGCTATGTTCGCCAGGAACTATTCGTCAGCGAACCGTTCGGGACATCACTAACTACACTATATAAATATATATTTACTTTCTTTCTCAGATATATACTTATATTTTATCTTTAATTTATTATTCATCCTATATACACAGGTTTTATGTTTTTTTTATATATTCACTTTGGTGTTTTTTCCAAGTATTTCATTCCCTTTTTTTTTTTTTATGGTTACTTAATAGAGTCTGCTTTCAAGCAACATGAGCAAGCTCAGTGAGTTAGGGGTGTGCTTATATGGGAATACACATCCCACACAGGTGAAAATTAAGGAACACTCTCCTAATTAATCAAAGAGCATTACAACGGAGGAAAAAAACAGAACACAGAAATTTGTATTTTTATTTTTTTTACCTTGGCTAATAAAGCAGATTAAACAAAAATGAAATACAAACCATAGTATACAAACCACTCTATAAGGAACTGCTGGTATTCTAACTCCTACTTGAAAGAGTCTACTTAATAGAGGTTTAGGTCTTGGCATATACTCTCTAGTGACTAAGAAATTGCATTTCCAAAGAATTAGAAAGATGAATAAAATTGGACATTCATTGGGTGGGTAGGATAGTCTCCATAAAAGTGGTGGTGCTCCCAAATATACTATTTATTTCTTGCACCATGACAATACATATACCTAAAAAAACTTTAAGGCACCTACAAAATCACATTAATCATTAGATCGGGAAAAAGTAGCCTCCTAGACTATTTGCACAGATATTTTTTCATCAGGAGGAGAAATGATACATTGGGGTCCCCAATTTGCATACATATTAGCTTAAAAAAGACAGTACTAACAAAATGTAAAGAACGGATTGAAAATTCTGTCTGGATAGATCTAGAAAAAACTGACATTGCAACAATTGCTATGGTCTCTCCCAGAGTCTTTACTAACACAAAAAAACATATTTTAAAATAGAGAGAACAATAATTCTCTTGGTTTATTCTACAACAAATTAATTTTACATTGTTAAAATATAAATTGCTGTTTTGGTAAAATCCTAAATCTGACTTCTTTAGAGTGTGACAGGGTTCCTTACATATTAGAAACATAAAAAAATAGCAAGCTTAGATTCACGATACACAAAGAAAAATGTATTTTATCACTAATTTTTGTTTTTCTTCCCTTTAGAATTAGGATATATATTAGAATGTTTACTTGAAGGCATTCCTTTTGTTAAAGCAGGCTTAGTTTATAACAAATTTAACGTGATCAGAGGCCCTCACAACAAAGCCTTATCTACCTGATATTGCAGTCTTACCCAAAAACATATAGAGGCCCAGCACACCAGGCTCTCTGGTTGAATATGAAATAGATATTAATTACATTTTTACTAAGCATTGGAAGAAGGAAACTGAAATATACTCAAACCTGTGATGCACAGATCACAATGAAATCATAACAATTTACTTTCATGTTGATATATCATCTCAACAAAAATATCAAAAGTTTTTCCAGATATTATTGAGAGCTGCCAAATAACTTGTAAGGTGGAATGAACACAATTTTATATCTGGTCAATGTTATTATGGAGATACGTTTTACCTGGCTAGATAAACACTTTGGGGCATATATTCCCTTATACTGAGTCAGCAATGGCTTTTCTGGACATTATACTGGATGGACTCACTAAGTCTAAAGAAGCCATATGTACATTTTGACTGGATATAAACTAGGACACCATAGAGTTTCCAGAAACTCTATTTCTCCACAGATTACACGAGAAGGTTAATGAATGCTTAACATATATACTCAATTATACTCATCCTATGGTGATATTTGCATTTTTTTAATATAAAAACAGATAAATAACAGAATAGTTTATGTTGCACATTCATATCCTGACATATCTACTGATGGATTGACATATGCGTACTGGACCCTTCAAGACAGGGATTTCTCTTCCCTTTCCTCATTATGTAGAACATTTTTTCAAACCTATAACTACTTCTACATTCTGTGTATTTAAAATGTGAAATTTTACTATATCACTAAGACAAGGACACAAACAAATACAAGAAATATCTCTTGGTACGTCTGTTCTTCTTGTTAAAAAAAAATGTTCTAATTAAATAATATAATAAATATCCTTTAAAGTCTAAATTACTTTTGGTCTTTCCTAATGAAATATATCAGCTATGATTAAGCAAGTGACTTGGCTTCAAATGCAAATCATTAGAAACTGTAGTAAAGCCTTATATTTATTATTCTAATTGTTTTAGAAGCAAAGTTGTTTTATGTGATGCATAATTGTTTAATATTTGTATTATTATGATTAATTTGATCAAATATTAAGCTAGCAATTTATGAATTTAGCTAATTATTATTATTATTATTATTATTATTATTATTATTATTATTACTTTTATCATTTTTACAGATACCATTACAAAGCCATAAAAGTGGAAAGCTCTGTTTAGCACTGGGAGTATTGTAATTAAGAAACCCTTTAGAATTAAGCTAAAAGTAAAAAAAACAGTTGCCTTACTATTGGTACAAGTTTGTAATTATTGCCTAGGTACAACATTTCCCTTCATTAACTGTCTGTCCATTGTGCTCAATTAAGTCATTGATTTCTGAACTCCTCCCCTACACTAAATTTCTTTCCTAATGCTGGTAGTTAAACCAATTTGTTCATAAAGTCAATGATTTAATGGTGGTTGAAGAATTTGATTAAATCAGCACTTTGATAGTTGAAAGCATGATGTGTACTAGTGTCTGTATATATTAATTGGATTTCCCCAATCTTAGATCATAGATTTCCAAACAGCACTCATACACAAACAAAAGTCTTGTTCAGCGTGGGACATTGCATCTGGTAGAAACATGTTTAACTCATTAGCTAGTATTTTTTAGACTTGTGCACCACTTCATCTGGACAGAAAATATTTTCAGGATGGCTGAATTTCAGTAATTGAATCCGACTAGCCAAAAGGGTGTGAAAAATCAGTATACAGAAAAATGTACACGTAATGTATATGTATAAGTACACTGATAGGTACATTTTCCCATCATTTGGTTCACAGATGAAGCAAGAAACAACAAACAGGGGGAAAAAGAAGAGCAGACGTTAAAAAAAATAAGTTTACAAAAATTATATATATATATAGTAATATAGAAATATAGATTTCCATTGACTGCTTCTCCTCTTTTTCCCTCTTTTGGTCATATCACTTGATCTGAGAATAGAATGAGCCTTTAGTCTCTTTTACTTAGGCATCAATCATGTTTTTTTATCGTTCATCTCTGTTTTTTGTGCCACAGGTGGGATTTCCAGATCTTGAATTATAATGAACTTGCTTGTTAGTGATGTCGCGAACACGAAATGTTCGGTTTGCGAACGGTGAACGGGAACTTCCGCAAACGTTCGCGAACCGCGCGAACCGCCATTGACTTCAATGGACAGGCGAATTTTAAAACCCACAGGGACTGTTTCTGGCCACAAAAGTGATGGAAAAGTTGTTTGAAGGGCACTAACACCTTGACTGTGGCATGCCGGAGGGGGATCCATGGCAAAACTCCAATGGAAAATTACACAGTTGATGCAGAGTCTGGTTTTAATCCATAAAGGGCAGAAATCACCTAACATTCCTAAATCGCAATGAATATGGATTGACACCTGACCTATGACAAATTGACACCTTGACATATGGATTGACACCTGTCCTCAGAGCCCCTGATGCACACAGACACAGAGCAGAATAGGGACTGTTCCCCCTACATAGGGTCACTTGGCAGATATGAATTGACACCTGTCCTCAAAGCCCCTGATACACACTGACACAGAGCAGAATAGAGACTGTTCCCCCTACATAGGGTCACTTGGCAGATATGGATTGACACCTGTCCTCAGGGACCCTGATACACACTGACACAGAGCAGAATAGGGACTGTTCCCCCTACATAGGGTCACTTGGCAGGTATGGATTGACACCTGTCCTCAAAGCCCCTAAAACACACTGACACAGAGCAGAATAGAGACTGTTCCCCATCCTCAGAGACCATGATACAAACTGACAATGAGCAGAATAGAGACCGGGGGTCTAGTAGCGTGGACACCCAGCACAGATCCTTTTTCATACAAGGGTCCCTCAACAGGCACGACAGCATGAAAGACCACATTTGCACAAGGTTGGATGTCGAGCTACTCATTTCCCGTTCCTCCTCCTCACACAGAGTAGAATAGAGACTGTTCCCCGTCCTCAAAGTCCATGATACACACTAACACAGAGCAGAATAGAGACTGTTTCCCGTCCTCAAAGCCCCTGATACACACTGACAAAGAGCAGACTAGAGACTGTTCCCCCTACATAGGGTCACTTGGCAGATATGGATTGACACCTGTCCTCAAAGCCCCTGATACACACTGACACAGAGCAGAATAGAGACTGTTCCCCCTACATAGGGTCACTTGGCAGATATGGATTGACACCTGTCCTCAAACCTGTCCACATACACACTGACACAGAGCAGAATAGAGACTGTTCCCCGTCCTCAGAGACCATGATACACACTGACACAGAGCAGAATAGAGACTGTTCCCTATCCTCAAAGCCCCTGATACACACTGACACAGAGCAGAATAGAGACTGTTCCCCGTCCTCAGAGACCATGATACACACCGACACATAGCAGAATAGAGACTGTTCCCCCTAAATAGGGTCACTTGGCAGATATGGATTGACTCCTATCCTAAGGATCCCTGAAACACACTGACACAGAGCAGAATAGAGACTGTTCCCCGTCCTCAAAGCCCATGATACACACTGACACAGAGCAGAATAGGGACTGTTCACCCTACATAGGGTCACTTGGCAGATATGGATTGACAACTGTCCTCAGGGACCCTGATACACACTGACACAGAGCAGAATAGGGACTGTTCCCCCTACATAGGGTCACTTGGCAGGTATGGATTGACACCTGTCCTCAAAGCCCCTGATACACACTGAAACAGAGCAGAATAGAGACTGTTCCCCGTCCTCAGAGACCATGATACACACTGACACAGAGCAGAATAGAGACCGGGGGTCTAGTAGCGTGGACACTCAGCATAGGTCGTTCTCCTTCAGCCTTTTTATACGAGGGTCCCTCAACAGGCACGACAGCATGAAAGACCACATTTGCACAAGGTTGGATGCCGAGCTACTCATTTCCCGTTCCTCCTCCTCACACAGAGTAGAATAGAGACTGTTCCCCGTCCTCAGAGACCATGATACACACTGACACAGAGCAGAATAGAGACTGTTCCCCGTCCTCAGAGACCATGATACACACTGACACAGAGCAGAATAGAGACTGTTCCCCGTCCTCAAAGCCCCTGATACACACTGACAAAGAGCAGAATAGAGACTGTTCCCCCTACATAGGGTCACTTGGCAGATATGGATTGACACCTGTCCTCAAAGCCCCTGATACACACTGACACAGAGCAGAATGGAGACTGTTCCCCGTCCTCAGAGACCATGATACACACTGACACAGAGCAGAATAGAGACCGGGGGGCTAGTAGCGTGGACACCCAGCACAGGTCGTTCTCCTTCAGCCTTTTTATACGAGGGTCCCTCAACAGGAACGACAGCATGAAAGACCACATTTGCACAAGGTTGGATGCCGAGCTACTCATTTCCCATTCCTCCTCCTCACACAGAGTAGAATAGAGACTGTTCCCCGTCCTCAGAGACCATGATACACACTGACACAGAGCAGAATAGAGACTGTTCCCCGTCCTCAAAGCCCCTGATACACACTGACAAAGTGCAGAATAGAGACTGTTCCCCCTACATAGGGTCACTTGGCAGATATGGATTGACACCTGTCTTCAAAGCCCCTGATACACACTGACACAGAGTAGAATAGAGACTGTTCCCCGTCCTCAGAGACCATGATACACACTGACACAGAGCATAATAGAGACCGGGGGGCTAGTAGCGTGGACACCCAGCACAGGTCGTTCTCCTTCAGCCTTTTTATGCGAGGGTCCCTCAACAGGCATGACAGCATGAAAGACCACATTTGCACAAGGTTGGATGCCGAGCTACTCATTTCCCGTTCCTCCTCCTCACACAGAGTAGAATAGAGACTGTTCCCCGTCCTCAGAGACCATGATACACACTGACACAGAGCAGAATAGAGACTGTTCCCCGTCCTCAAAGCCCCTGATACACACTGGAACAAAGCAGAATAGAGACTGTTCCCCGTCCTCAAAGCCCCTGATACACACTGACAAAGAGCAGAATAGAGACTGTTCCCCCTACATAGGGTCACTTGCCAGATATGGATTGACACCTGTCCTCAAAGCCCCTGATACACACTGACACAGAGCAGAATAGAGACTGTTCCCCGTCCTCAGAGACCATGATACACACTGACACAGAGCAGAATAGAGACCGGGGGGCTAGTAGCGTGGACACCCAGCACAGGTCGTTCTCCTTCAGCCTTTTTATACCTGGGTCTCTCAACAGGCACGACAGTATGAAAGACCACATTTGCACAAGGTTGGATGCCGAGCTACTAATTTCCCGTTCCTCCGCCTCACACAGAGTAGAATAGAGACTGTTCCCCGTCCTCAGAGACCATGATACACACTGACACAGAGCAGAATAGGGACTGTTCCCCCTACATAGGGTCACTTGGCAGGTATGGATTGACACCTGTCTTCAAAGCCCCTGATACACACTGACACAGAGTAGAATAGAGACTGTTCCCTGTCCTCAGAGACCATGATACACACTGACACAGAGCAGAATAGAGACTGTTCCCCGTCCTCAAAGCCCCTGATACACACTGACACAGAGCAGAATAGAGACTGTTCCCCGTCCTCAAAGCCCCTGATACACACTGACAAAGAGCAGAATAGAGACTGTTCCCCCTACATAGGGTCACTTGGCAGATATGGATTGACACCTGTCCTCAAAGCCCCTGATACACACTGACACACAGCAGAATAGAGACTTTTCCACGTCCTCAGAGACCATGATACACACCGGCGGTCTAGTAGCGTGGACACCCAGCACAGGTCGTTCTCCTTCAGCCTTTTTATACGAGGGTCCCTCAACAGGAACGACAGCATGAAAGACCACATTTGCACAAGGTTGGATGCCGAGCTACTCATTTCCCGTTCCTCCTCCTCACACAGAGTAGAATAGAGACTGTTTCCGGTCCTCAGAGACCATGATACACACTGAATCAGAGCAGAATAGAGACTGTTCCCCGTCCTCAAAGCCCCTGATAGACACTGACAAAGAGCAGAATAGAGACTGTTCCCCCTATATAGGGTCACTTGGCAGATATGGATTGACACCTGTCCTCAAAGCCCCTGATACACACTGACACAGAGCAGAATAGAGACTGTTCCCCCTACATAGGGTCACTTGGCAGATATGGATTGACACCTGTCCTCAAACCTGTCCACATACACACTGACACAGAGCAGAATAGAGACTGTTCCCCGTTCTCAGAGACCATGATACACACTGACAAAGAGCAGAATAGAGACTGTTCCCCGTCCTCAAAGCCCCTGATACACACTGACACAGAGCAGAATAGAGACTGTTCCCCGTCCTCAAAGCCCCTGATACACACTGACACTGAGCAGAATGGGGAATATTCACTAAATGCCAAACATTATTATACAGGGGAATATTCAGTAAATAAGGATAAGGTGGGGGACCTACTCTCCTCCCTCCCGGGCCCCACCCCTGCGTGATGGGTGGGGGGGCATATATCACAATGGGGGGGGACCTACTGATAGGAGTGGTGTACTATTCTTATCAGTTTAATACCTGTTGCGTCTCCCATCAGCGGACGTGTATATGGCAGCGATTTTAGGAACCGCACACCTGGGACCCGAGCAAGGTCACCTCGTTCAACAGGCTACAACATTTGTCCCTGGAAACCTAGCCTGGACATCATGCACAACTTGAATGGAAAATGGGACTAACAGGTCAACCCTGCTTACGGAGACTCTCAGGTCATTGATCGTGTCAAGAGGAGGGGAACAACTTCAAAAAAAGATTACTGGCAAATTCTTAAAAAAAAAGGGGAAACTGCTGCTGCCGAAAATTCCAATACCTGACTAGAACGCTACAGATCCCATTACCCAATGCGTACTTGTGACGTCTACAAAGGACTCTCACTAGCTTCATGTGGGCACACAAAAAAATCAGGGTAGCCACTAGCATACTCACCAAACCCCTAGAGCAGGAAGGGCTAGGACTATCAGAGGTGAGAACCTACTATAGGGCAGCGCTGATGACTACCGCCCTGCAGGCACACACAGCCCACAACACACCACAATGGGTGGACATGGAATCAATGTGGGCTTGCCCCAAGGGCCTTAGGTACTTATTCTGGGTCCCACATAGTCACAATAAACTACCAGACACACCGGCCACTACCGCAATCCTGCTGAAAACCTGGGATACGATTAAACCACAATTAGGTTATACAGATAAATGGGCGCTGGCCACACCACTATACTGCATACACATGATGAATCCCACATTTGACCATCGACTATGGACCGAGCGACGATGCACGTTGGTTAGACACCTCTATAATCAAGGTCAGCTGGGACAATTCCCCGACCTGCAACAGAGTTACGATTTGCCACAAAGAGCGATATTCTCCTACCTACAACTAAAGGGATCACTGACAAACTCCACTCTCCTGACAACCCCGACCCACACGCGTTGTATAGAGAAAGCATGCGAATCTAGAACAATGCCCAAGAAAACGCTTTCACTCAAGTATGCAATTCTAAATAATCCTACCCAACAGCCACCACCGCATCTAGACAAATTCAGAGAGGCATGGCATAAGGATTTGAGTACAGTCTTCTCAGAAGAACAATGGAACCAAGCCTTCATAGCCCATAAAGGTAGATCCAGATGCGCATCCCACCTAGAGCTAATGCGCAAGATACAATATAGGTGGTACTTGGTACCGACTAGACTAGCGACCATATATCCCAACACCTCGAGACTTTGCTGGAGATGTTTAATAGAGTAGGGCACAATGCTCCACATCTGATGGGCCTGCTCGGCCATCAGAGGATACTGGAAGGCAGTTGAGGGGGTGATACAAGGGGCACTCGTCACGAGAACCAACCTGAGACCAGAAAATGCCCTACTCTTCATCTCGATTGACCCATTCCCAAAAGCACATGCCGACCTAACATATCATATTTTGATTGCTGCCCACTTATTAATAGCCAGAGGGTGGAAACAACAACAGCAACCGGAGAGATCTAGCCTTCTCCAACAGATCTCCCTAAACCTAGCATATGAAACAAAAACCTGCCAGCGGCTACACCCCCCACAGCACATAGTGGAAGCCAGGAACATATGGGAGGCGTATCTGAGGAAGGAGGAGGAGGGGGTCGTGTTAGAACAATAACATATCACATATATATATATATACACGAAGGATGAATAGTACCACTCCTAAGACCTAACTGCTCTGACGCAGAGAGACAACGACTCCAAACACCATGGTACAACAGCCAACATTGAGGTATACCAAGCTGAGGTTAAACAATCTACAGGGCATAACGGAACAAACACCCACATTGTACATAGTTAAGTAGTTAGATAAGGAATATATGTGTGGATGAATCCCTGATGAAGTATAAGGGAAGGCTGGGATTCAAGCAGTATGTTCCTTACAAGCGCTCTTGGTATGGTGTAAAGATGTATAAGCTCTGTGATAGCGAGACTGGGTATACTCAGGCCTTCCGGGTGTACGAGGGAAAGGATAGCCACCTTGACCCTCCAGGTTGCCCAGAACATATGGGATGGAGTAGGAGGAGTAGAGTAGGTGGCAGCAGGCCTGCCTGCAAGTCGTGGCGGTGTCACCAACTCCTCTGCAGAGCCACGCATTTCATGCTTGGCAGCTGTCAGCAGGTTTACCCAATGCGCAGTGTAGGTGATATACCTGCCCTGACCATGCTTTGCAGACCAGGTATCAGTGGTCAGATGGAGCCTTGCCCCAACACTGTGTGTTGGGGCAAGGCTCAAACACTGCGACATGCCATTACTTCCTTTTGCACAATCGAGTACAGGTTGGGGATTGCCTTTTGTGAACCCAACACTGCGACATGCCATTACTTCCTTTTGCACAATCGAGTACAGGTTGGGGATTGCCTTTTGTGAATAGAAATTTTGGCCGGGTACCTTCCACTGCGGTGTCCCAATAGCTACAAATTTTTTGAATGCCTCAGACTCCACCAGCTTGTATGGTAAAAGCTGGCGGGCTAATACTACAGACAAGCCAGCTGTCAGACACCGGGCAAGGGGGTGACTTTCTGACATTGGCTTCTTACGCTCAAACATGTCCTTGACAGACATCTGACTGTGGGCAGATGAGCAGGCCTGACACACAGACTCTTGGAGACAACTAACTGCTATTCAATCTATAACAGTGAAAAAGTTTTTGGGTTTTAAATGCACGCTATTGTGACACCAGATATGAGTGGCAAAGTAAACTGGCAGAGGTCTGCAGAGCACACGCTGAAGGCCTGACACACCCGCTTGAAGACAACTAACTGCTATTCAATCTATAACAGTGAAAAAAGTTTTTTGGTTTTAAATGCACGCTATTGTGACACCAGATATGAGTGGCAAAGTACACTGGCAGAGGTCTGCAGAGCACACGCTGAAGGCCTGACACACCCGCTTGAAGACAAGTAACTGCTATTCAATCTATAACAGTGAAAAAAGTTTTTTTGGGTTTTAAATGCACGCTATTGTGACACCAGATATGAGTGGCAAAGTACACTGGCAGAGGTCTGCAGAGCACACGCTGAAGACCTGACACCCGCTTTAAGGACACTGACTGCTATTAGCTTAAACTGAAAAACTTTTTTTCTTTGTAAAAGCACGCTATACAGACACCAGATATGAGTGGCAAATTACACTTGCTGAGGTTGGCAGAGCACACGCTGAAGGCCTGACACACGCTTTAAGGACACTGACTGCTATCAGCTTACACTGAAAAACTTTTTTTCTTTGTAAAAGCACGCTATAGAGACACCAGATATGAGTGGCAAATTACACTTGCTGAGGTTGGCAGAGCACACGCTGAAGGCCTGACACCCAGACGCTTGCAGACAACTAACTGCTATTAGCTTACAGTGAAACCCTTTTTTTGTTTTTAAAGGCACGCTATAGTCACACCAGATATGAGTGGTGGCACTGGGCAAATGGGCACAGTATCCACTGAGCCTGACACAGAAGCTGGCAGACAACTAACTGCTCTTCAATCTATTACAGTGAAAAAAGTTTTTGGGTTTTAAATGCACGCTATAGAGACACCAGATATGAGTGGTGGCACTGGGCAAATGGGCACAGTATCCACTGAGCCTGACACAGAAGCTGGCAGGCAACTAACTGCTATTCAATCTATTACAGTGAAAAAAAATGTTTTCTTTTTAAAAGTCAAGCATAAGCTATTGTCAAAACAGATAAGAGTGGTGGCACTGGGCAAATGGGCACAGTATCCACTGAGCCTGACACAGAAGCTGGTAGACAACGAACTGCTCTTCTTCAATCTATTACAGTGAAAAACCTTTGTTGGTTTTAAATGCAAGCTTAAGCTATTGTGACACCAGATATGAGTGGTGGCACTGGGCAAATGGGCACAGTATCCACTGAGCCTGACACAGAAGCTGGCAGGCAGGCAACTGCAATTACATTACACGGAAAAAAAAAGGAGACTGATGTTCTAGCCCTAAAAAGGGCTTTTTGGGGTGCTGTTCTTACAGCAGAGATCAGATGAGTCCTTCAGGATTGTAGTGGACACTGAATACCCTAGCCTAGCTATCAATTTCCCTATCTAATGAACAACAGCTACACTTTCCCTCCTCTCAGTAAGCATGCAGCTTCAGAATGAATCTAAAATGGATGCTGGGAGGGAGGTGGGAGGGTGTGGAAGGGAGGGTCTACTGCTGATTTGCTGGAATGTGTCTGCTGACCGTGAGGCACAGGGTCAAAGTTTGCTCAATGATGACGAATAGGGGGCGGATCGAACCGCCCATGTGTTCGCCCGCAGCGGCGAACGCGAACACGCAATGTTTGCCGGGAACTATTCGCCAGCGAACAGTTCGGTACATCACTATTGCTTGTCAATTGTGCAATTTGTTTGGTTAGTGATTCTAGTACACTTTGACTCAGAGTCTGGAAATTCAGACAAATTACAGTTTGTTTAGGAACAAATCTCCAATTCTAGTATTTTTATTTTTACATTCTTTATTTTTAGTAGTGTATAGGATAACACGCAAGTGTAAGCAGACATTTCACATGAATAAAAATGATGTAATGAAGAAAAGATGTATACATTGCAAAATGTAAAAAATACTGCACTTTTTGATTTTTGGTAGAGGAATAGGAAAGAAAGCAAATTCACAGATCTAGTCAGATGCACTCACAGAGAATTAGAAAAACAACAACACAGAACTGCTTGTAGGTGCACAAGTTAGAAACCACTGGATGTTTAATCTATGGTAGATACATAATAGGGTACTAGGTTAAACCTAAATTAGTAGAGCAATACCAAATAGCCTAATCATTGCATGCAGTGTGTATATAAAGACTGTGTATGAGACTGTCAGACTGCAAGGAATTCTTGTAAGCAAGTCAGCCAATGCCCAGGGTTGGATAGTCCCAGCCTCTGCCACTATCAGACCCTTCATTGGAGCCCGTCAAGCGGGCCCAATAACTCTTACAGACCAGCATCAGATTCCACATTCTGTTATCTTGATCCTCAGCTGGAGCCTGTATCTGCTGAAACTTACTCTGACAGCTCTGTGAGTAATAGCCCCTGTAGCAGGTGGGCTGCATGTAGAAATAATGTGCCTATTAGGCTGGATTTTGGGTGAGTAGTATCGAGCATGGAGGTTGGAGAGATATGGCACAGCCATCTGCCGCAGTGGCCTCCTGCACCCTCCCTTCTGCATTATCTCTCCGGGAACGTGTGGAGAAACCCAGTTAGGCGATATTGGCCTGCGGGAAGGATAGGAGCTGCAGGTCTGCCAATAGGAGTGGAGGTAATTCCACGTGTAGGGAGCTTCGTCCAAATGTTCTCATAGATCTGGTCAAACTTCATGAGAAGTGGTTCAACAGGAACGGGTGACAGTATGCAGGCACACCGTTCATAGATCCCAACAGGGTGGCCATCTTAATAGCCAGGCCTCAGCTCTCTGAGTCAGCAGTAGGTTGCTGTGTTGGTCCAGAAGACCCTGTCAGTATTCCAGTGGGAACTGGGATATCCCCCACTGGTCCAGAGGGGGGATAACAGGGCTGTAAATGAGCAAGCCCCAAGTCAAGGCCAAGGATCAGGCGCCTCCTCTACTTGCGGTATAGGCCACAGGTAGGTCAAGAACAGGTCCAAAATCACCAGTATCAAGCTCAAAATTATCAGAAGGCCCACAGGATGTGCCTTGGAGCTATAGGCAGAATTCAGGCCAGTTTGTGGCTTAAGAAGTAAATTCTCTTCAGAAGCTCCAGCACCATTCGACCATCCCGTTCTGCTTTCAGACACCGCCCCCACAATTCTAGTATTTTTAAATATGTAAATTAAAGGACGATTATAAGCACCAAAAGTTTCAATTTTCACGCAATCTGATATCCAGGGGCATATTAGGAAACTGTAAGCACTATAATCACTACATCTCATTATAGTGTTTTTTGAGTAGGTTAGTCCAGAACTCCTAGTCTATCATTGCCTCTTGGATGGATGGGTTTGAAAGTGTAATTTTGCATTATCAATGTAGTTTCAAAGTGGGATGGTAATTGGAGAGATCTGATTTTAGTCAAACCTATCCAAAACAGTTTAACAGAAAATCTGGCGTACTGTGACTTTACATTCTTAGCACTATAACCACAACACTCAGCTGTAATGGTTTGTTGATTAAAATGCAACTTTAATTCCTCAGCACACCTGTTCATTTTATGAAAATATGTTCTTTTGTTTTCCTGTGGCAATTCCAACAAGGGAAATGTATTTTCTCACTGTTCAAAACTGGCTAAAAAACTATAATTTTTTTTTTTTTTTTTAGAAAAGTTAAATATTCCAATACAGATTTTAAAAAAAATATCCCACCAGCCAGGAAGATTTTGCAATAAATATTCACAAGTAGCCAAACTACCAGGAAAAACATTCTCCTTAACTGCCAGCTTCCACATATAAGGAAAATCACTTTTCTAGATTCTTCACCTCCAACTGTCAGATTTATCAGGTTTCTCACCCACTGTTGGTCCATTCCCGATTGTCTATATTTCACCTTACACCTTAAGGACTCTCTTTCATTAATTATGACACTGATAGAGTGACTTGTAGTCTATGAGCCTCTGTTTGAGAGTCACCCCGTGTGTGTGTTGTGTGTGTTGTGTATGTGTGTGTGTTTATGTAAAACCTTAGAATTTAACCCCTTAAGGACACATGACATGTGTGACATGTCATGATACCCTTTTATTCCAGAAGGTTGGTCCTTAAGGGGTTAAAGAGGGTGCAAAGAGGGTGTACTTCTTTTTTCTCATGATTGTATGTATGGATATTACCATGACCATAAATAAATAAATATATATATATATATATATATATATTTGTGTTAGGTGCTCATGATAGTACAGAGTAAAATACCCTAATGAAATGTAGGATAGTAAAAAGAGCAAGTCGGTTGTGGTGTGCCGGAACCGACGATGAGGTAGGCCTGAGAACGAAGAGGGCTTACCAAGGAAAATAAATGAAAAGGAAAATAAATGTTATAATGTGGTGTGGTGGGAGGGTCATTCAACGCTGACCTCGAACAGTAAGGAGCAAGGTAAGGGGTGTTCTTTAACCCCTTAAGGACACATGACGTGTGTGACACGTCATGATTCCCTTTTATTCCAGAAGTTTGGTCCTTAAGGGGTTAAGTAGGCCAGGAGTGGATAACAAGCACCTCCTACAATTACAGGCCAAATTGCCTTAATACTTGTGTTAGGTGCTCATGATAGTACAGAGTAAAATACCCTAATGAAATGTAGGATAGTAAAAAGAGCAAGTCAGTTTGGTGTGCCTGAACCGACGATGAGGTAGGCCTGAGAAAGAAGAGGGCAAAAATTAAGTAATCAAATTTATTACAGACAACCAATACAGATACACATATCAACCAGACATGTTTTTGAAAGCATCCCTTAATTCTTGTACTGGGTTCGGTATGTACCGTGAGTAAGCGGATGATTTCCAGCGCCCAAGTGTTTTTATAACATGAACTGGAATGTTGACACTGGAGGCTGTGGATGCTGCCCCTATGCAGAATGAGTGCACTGAGTAGTTAGCTGGGTTGAGGCCCAGTTGAGTGAGTAAAGACCTGACGTAGATCATGAAGGTTGTAGTGGTGAGCACCGAACTTTGTAATATGAATAATGGTTGTGATGGTAGTAAGTTATGATGCTGTATGTATGCATCAAGAATCGTGACGGGACACCACCTGTTGTGTGTGGGATAGTATGCTATTTTTACTGGTGCATGCTGACTGGTTTTGGAGTGAGGCAGAGTCAGGATGTAATGATCCATGTGTTTTGTTAAGTGGGAATAGAGGAGAATAGGAGTAGATTGTGTTGTGTTGGTTGTAGTAAATTCCCTAGGTCTTAGGAATCCACAGAAAGCTATGTAGATTGCTGCTTTGATGACAGAATTTGTGTTGGTGTCAAAAGGTTTTAAATCAAGCAGGTTAGACAATGCTTTGAAAATATGGTTGTCTATTTGTAGCCTCTGTGATGTACGTGTGGGTTCAGATCTCTGAATGCCCCTGAGGATAGTCTTAATCTGGTGAGAGGCCATGAAACTTGTGTTGTTTGGTTGTAAGGTTAGCATATGGTGTTGAATGCCTGTGAGATAAAGTTTGATGGTGTTGTATGACATTTTAAGTTTAAGGTGGCAAAAAGAAGCAAACCCCCCAAAATATGTCATGACAAATGGTTGCATGATGTTATGTTCCGAAAGAAATCTTTTGAATAATGTAAAGGCCCTGTCGTATGTTTTGTGCATATTTTTTGACAGTGCCAATTGGGACAGTGCCCTGCTATGTTGCATAATGGTGTCTAGTCCAGTATTAGTTGTTGAAATGTTGGAGTAGTTGTGGCTGTGAGCCTTGCAGGACCACTAACCGATGGCAAATGCCAAGAAGGGGTAAATACCTATTGGGGAGCCTGTGACACTATTGCCAGTACTCTAACCTAGAGAGGCTGGATGAAATGTATGTCAAAATATCATATGAGCAGGCGTACGTACCTGGTAGTATGAAAAATCTCACAGCGAATTTGTGTGGTGAAATATATAAACCTGGACAGCCTGAAACGGGTAAAAAAAAAGGGTAATATAGTGAGTGTGGTCTGTGTGGGAATGGTGTAGACTGTGTAGCCCGTACCAGAGGTGGTTTTTTAAGGGCTTGATTGTGGAGTTTTAATTGGTAAATGGCAGGAAAGTGTAGTAAATACCATGACAACATAAATGTGCTACAAAGGCCAAGTGGTGCAGTGTCTTTTAATGCCATAATTCTGGCTAGAAACAGGGGGGATGTATGATGGGTGTCAAGTGAGAAAAGAGGAGGGGGTGGGGGAGGCCGTGGCCTATATGTAAATGCGCTATGCTGATATATAAGTAACAACAAAAAGGGGCAGGGATGAAAACAATTCTCTAAAGTGATGATGTAAAGTTGTATATCATATTACTGTAATGTAAAGACGTATGATTGGTTGATTGGTATGATTGGAACAAGTGCCGAAAGGCGAAACAACCGAAAGGATAGCTTATTTTGCTGAAAACACGGAACAGCTTTAGGCGAAATGACAACCTTTAACTAACATATTGAGATTAGCCGAATATTTCACGAAATGATTCCACAAACGGCTTGTTGAATTTGCAACATTACAGGGAAAAACCGTAAAGCGAGGACCCGTGCTGCACGGGACGCCGTGGGAACCGATCCGGGCATGACAGGTAGGTCTAACTTACGGTTTAGGAATCCCTGGGACGTGATCTACGACAATGACCGGGGTCAGGAGAGGCTGGACGGACGGAAAGGCCTGTAACAGGATTCCTGGCGTTAGCTTGCCGTGGAAAAACTCGTGGATAGCGAACACCAAGATGGCATCTGAGAGAACCCGGAAGTGGATCCTCATTCAACGCTGACCTCGAACGGTAAGGAGCAAGGTAAGGGGTGTTCCTTAAGTAGGCCAGGAGTGGATAAAAAGCACCTCCCAAAATTACAGGCCAAATTGCCTTAATACATATATATATATATATATATATATATATATATATATATATATATATATATATATAAATATATAAAACCTCAACCCAAGAATGGATCAACATTCCTCGGTCAACATCTGCTTTTGTTCGTGTCATCAAAAAATTTTTTACAACAGTGTGAAGAAAAAGTAACATGTGAGACCCACAGATCTCGCGGAATCGTAGATAACAGTATTATCAAGTAGAAATCAGAGATTAATAGAGCATTGTGGCATGTGTTATACCATATTGGGTTCATGTAACCCAGTAATAACGTCAGGGTGTAAAGGTATTGTTACATTATCTATAATATTGCTAGCCTTAAAGCTGTACTTGTCGGAAGATCATGTCCTCTTGTACAAGATGGGTTAAGATTGGGCTTCAGTTGAGTCTCATTTCCTATGACAGTGCATACCATGCATACACCCTGCAGTATTGTACGGATGGTGTAATCAGTTGGGTCAGTCTGTTGGTATAGATTAGCGGAGTATTCGTGAGTCACCGGAGGCCCAGACACGCTGCACCTTCCCGTTCAGCGGTGGATGGGACCAGTATGCAAGGTCAGTGAGGTCAAAGTCTAGCGCAAGGTTGAGAAAGAGAGAGAGAAAAAAATGGAAGGGGGGGAGAAGAAAGAAATACTGGTTTATGCGTCCGGGGTAGTTTCATACCCAGGTCGTGCCATGTAGCGTGGCTGTCCCCCGATGGGGTAGGAGGGGATCCCACTTATGGGTGTGGCTCTCCCCTGACCCCTGTGCCCCACTCCGCCACGTAGGTCAACCACGGCCGTCACCTCTCAACGTGTTTCTCCTCCATACCTAGCAGCGAGGCTTGTATCGATTCCACCCTGTATATCTCCTCCACTCGTTCCATCCATAACCCTATTGCTAGGGTGACGTCCTGCTTCCAGTACAGCCGGATCAAAACTTTGGTGGCGTTCAGCAGGTGTCAAAGTATGGATTTCCTGTAAGCCCCGATGGTGTCTCTTGTGGAGTGTAAGAGAGCTGTCTCTACATTGAAGCTTCCGTCTGTCCCCAGGATTTCTTCCTTTTTTCTTTTCACATCTTCCCAGAATGGTTGGAACCATCTGGTGGGATCCATAGGTGTAGAATCGTCCCTTGTCCCTCATCACATCTCGAGCACGTATCAGGCACTGCTGGAAAAATTCTGTGCAGGCTGTCGGGCGTTCTGTACTAGAACGATAAGAGCTTATAGTTGCTTTCCTGGTAGTTGGAACTTGAGGAGCATTTGTGGTGTAGAATAAGAATCTTTTCCCATTGAGCCTCGGTAAATGATGTATCCAGTATGAGTTCCCAACAACGGCGAAAGGTGTCAGTGCTTCCCAGATGACCTACAAGTAGGTGTTGATATATAAGGGAGATTAAATTGTCCGAGATTGGTCCTGTGTTCACAGAGTGCCTTGAACCATGTCAGGTTGCGGTGTAGAGCTTCTTTGTGTGGGAGGGTCTGGTAGAAGTAGTTCATTTGTGTATAGCGGAAGGTTTGTAAACTGGATGGTTGGTTGCCGTCTGTCAATTCCCGCAACGGCCGTATGCCTGCGTTGTTCAGTATCTTATGAATGGGAAGGGAATCTCCCCCACCAAGGAGAGCCCACGCTGTCAGCGTCAACCCTCTCCCTATCTGGTGATTAGGATCAACATTCTTTCACAAGAATGTGAGAGACTGATAAAGTCAAACAGAAAATGATTGCTTCAAGTAATTGCTGCTAAAGGTGGTTCTACAAGCTATTGAATCATGTGTACTTAGTTTTTCACAAATGGCTTCTCCATTTGGCTTTCATTTTGTTAAATAAATCATGATGTGTAATATGATCTGTTGTTCATCTGAGGTTGTATTTACATAATGTGAAGACCTACTAATAAACAGGTGATTGGTATTATGTCCTTATAAGTAAATCCATAGCATTTAAAAAAGGGTATACTTTCCTTTTCCCATATAATTGTCAATGATGACTGGGATTTCTTTGTCTTTGTTCAAGGTAGCCAATTTCTATAAACAATTTGCGTTTCTCAATTCATACCAACTCACATTTTCTCATTCTAAGTTCCTTGCACAATTCTCTCTATGAATCATATTCCTCTGAAACCGTTTGTCTTATTAGTTCGCCAGTATTTGTCTGCCTCCAGTCATTTTTAATTTATAGTCAGCAAAGACAGCAAGTTTGTTGCAGACTGTCAGAGCCGTGTCAGAGGAGATTGCATTACCTCACTATAGATCGACAGTGCATCTCACCTGCGTTATCATTGCTGTCACACCTGTATTTAACCAAAGATTGCAAACGTATCTATATTGTGCCCTTACCAGTGACACACACTACATCTCTGTGTGATATCAGTAAAATATCAAGTGCCATATTGATTTTTATGGCTGATGTCACTAGTGTTGGCAACATTCTCACACATAAAAACATTTGATGATTACCGTTGTTCAGAACACATTTACATGGTAGCAGTGAGTTTACTTTTGAGCCCCACTCTATTTTGTAATTATATTTTAAAATTTGACAATTTTTATTGGGACATGCAATCAAAACAGTAATGCAAGTGTATCTTCAAAATGTCCTATTTAACTTAACAGAGGAAGTTATGGTCTGGTTACATTTATCGTGGACATCACATTATAGCTGCTTGCATTTAGTACCAAAACAAAATAGAACATGATACAAGGAAAAACATGCCCCATACATTTTGTGTGGAAATACAATTAAGGGGGGGGGGGGGGTACAGAAAGAAGAGGGAAGGGAGGGCGGAGGGGACATTCTGGGGGATGCAGTGAGCCTAGGGAATTATGCAGATGTGACTAGTAGCCTTGCAAATGGGAGAGAGTTCTTCCAGCGATCTACTTCAGCCTCCGGTGTGTCTTTCAATCTCCTGGTAGAATCGTTCTAGCCATCACCGCACCACAGACGATGCACGTCGCTGTCATTAGCCATTGATTGAAGGGTTATTTGTGTGTGTGATGTATGTATCCCATATGCGCTTTGCCTGCACTTTCGCAGGATTTATTCCAAACTGGTGTTGGTGCATTGCTTCATATGTCCAATTCAGTGCAATTTGGTTTATCAGATGTGTATGCGACGGTATGTCCTTGGATTTCCACTGTCTAGCTAGCAGGATATGTACTGAAGTAAGCGTATGGTATATCAACGCTCGGTGAGTCTTGGACATTTTTTCGGGAAACATATAAAGAAGGCCTGTGCCTGTGTTTTGGAGACATTCAGTTTATAGTACGAGTGGCGGCCAAACAGGTCCATTTGTCGCATTAAGTTGGGCATGGTTACGAATGGTTGTGTCAAAGTGAGGAGGACGTCATCCGCGAAAATGTTTAGTTTAAATTCTTTGGCGTTCAAGGGGATACCATGTATGTTTGGGTCTGTTCTAATTTTGGATGCTAGCGGCTCTAAGGCAAGCACATAGAGCAGAGGGGAGAGAGGGCATCCCTGTCTGGAGCCATTGGTAATGGTTATTGTTCGGGAGGGGAATCCCGCATAAAGGAACTGTGCAGAAGGTGCGCTGTATAAAGCATCAACTGCAGCTATGAATTGCGTGGGGAAGCCGTATTTGTGGAGTACTCTGTTCAAAAATGTACAGTTTAATCTGTCAAAGGCCTTCTCTGCGTCGAGGGACACGAAGAGGCTCTCTAGTCCTAGTTTTCTGGAGCTATGCATGAGGTCTAGTACTTTACGGGTGTTGTCCGAGCCCTGTCTGCCATGCACGAAGCCCACTTGGTCATCGTGTATTAAATCTGGTAGGATCGCATTAAGTCTATTGGCTTGTAGTTTTGCGAACAGCTTGGCGTCCGTATATAGGAGGGAAATCGGGCGGAAGTTCGGGCATGCAGTCGGAGGTTTCCCCGGCTTGGGAAGAGTGGTTATGTGTGCCTGTAACATTTCTGTGGGTAATGAGTGTTCATCTATGGCGTGGTTGAATAAAGTGGTCAACGCTGGGGATAGGATGTCAGCGAAAAGGTGGTAGTACGTGTTCGCGAACCCGTCGGGACCTGGGGTTTTGCCTACTGGGAGAGTTTTTATCGTGTCTTTTATTTCTTGCTGAGTGATGTGCTGCGAGGGCTTCCCTATGCTGCCGTGTAAGGGTTGGCAGGTTGGCATCCTGTAGATAGTCATCAATAGATGAAGGGGACACCGAGGGTATTAGAGGGTAATTTTTAAGGTTGTATAAAGTTTCATAGTATGTGGCAAATTTGTCGCTTATAGCTTTCGGAGCCATTACCTTGTCTCCCATTGGTGTCTGGATGTACGCTATTTTGGACGTGGCCTGTCTGTCACGTAGTCTTTGGGCTAGTATTTTGCTTGCCCTGTTACCCTGAGAGTAGTGGGTGGCTTTTAATTTCCTCAGTGAGTAGCCGACTCTAGTGAGTGCCAGGTTCTGTATTTTATCCTGCGTTTCTGAGATTTGTTTTTTCAAAATCGGGGACGGGTTCGTTTGGTTTAGTTTATTAAGGTCATATAGTTGCTTGTGCCAGGTGACCAGATGGGCATGGGACGTTTGTTTAAGGTAATGGGCTCTTTTTATCAGTTCCCCGAGTACGACTGGTTTGTGAGCTAGCCACGTGTTTGCCGTCGAAACGTCAAGTGTGGTGTTTTCCGCAAAATAGTTGGTGAGCGTGGTTGCTATGTGTTGTTTGAACGTTTTATCGTGTAACAACGTTTCGTTTAGGCGCCACGGGCTTCTATTGTGGCTTTCAAATTTGTCTTTGAGTTCCATGGTGATAGGCGCATGGTCAGACCATGCAATCGTCGCTATGGAACAACTGAGCACTTGCGTTAGGTGTTTCCCCTCAGTGAGGAACCTGTCGATTCGGGTATAGGAGTTATGTACGGATGAAAAGTACGTAAAGTCTTTTTCTACGGGGTGGAGGACTCTCCAAGCGTCATATAGGTTATGTTCGTCTAGCAGTTTCTGGTATGTTTTGCATAATCTTTTGGCTGGTGTGTGTCCCTGTGGTTTTGCTCCTTTGGATGAATCTAGGGTGGGGTCTAAGATGTGATTAAAGTCTCCACATAATATCAACATTCCTTTTTGGATAGGGGCTATTTTTGCTAAAATTCTGTGAAGAAAGTTGCGTTGTTCTGAGTTGGGTGCGTATACGTTTACTATTGTGTAAACAATATCATTGATGGTACAAATTAGTATTATATAATGGCCTTCTTCATCTATAACTATTTCGTGTTCTGTGAAAGCAACTCGGTTGCTTATGAGCACCGAGACCCCTTTCGTTTTTGATTTAGCGGTGGCGTGGTGTTGGAACGGGTATGTCAGAGGTTTGAGATTGAATGGTTTAGTGAAGTGTGTCTCCTGGAGACACACCACGTCAGGTAGGGATTTTTGGAGGTCTTGCATTAGGAGGTGGCGTTTTACAGGGGTATTCAGCCCCCTGACATTATGGCAATATACTTTCAGAAGGGTAAGATCTGTGAGAGACGCTAATTATGTTACCAATAGTGTGGTTTTACTTGTGTTTCCCAGGTGTCTATGCATGACGTGGTGTATATAGGCAGTAGTGTGGTGAGGTTTATACTTGCGTTTGAAGTGCATACTGGCTGAGGAGACATCTCGCGGCATGCATCTGTGGTGGTGATACCGGAGAAACTGACAGAAGCGAAGCACAGAGAGATGGACACAGGTTTCTTCAGGAAGGAAGAGATTCTTTATTGGATCACCGATCGGGACTCAGAGGGACTAATGTCACCAAAATACCACAAGTTCTGAGCCCCGGACAATAGTGCAGGCTCCTTATATAGGCACATAACTCCTCCCATATTAAGCTCCACCCGCACATTCTCTTGACCAATCAATACAAATAAGAATTAACTTCCTGCTTGACCGCATGGCTTGTCCAGCACAATGGAGGAGGGGAATACTACATCCTGTATTCTTGCACATGCTCCGTACACTACTGATCGTATCTTGCCTCGTGCAACCAACTGATCGATACGTCAGCATATGCACGTACACATGCCACGTGGTAATCTCGGCCTACTAAATTTATTTTTACCGAGATTCCACCACATTCCCCCCTTTGATGCCTCTTGATATTTCACAATTACTTGAGGCATCACTTAACCTTGGTTTGCATACACCGCAAGTTACCTTGAACCAAACCAGACTTATCTTATGATGTGAATCTTCAACACTCATCTTCCTGTATTGGTTCTCCCTGATCTAGAGCCTCATATTTATGAATTGCCATTATCTGTGCAGCAGCCTTCCTCTCTGCTATATTTTCTATCAGGCTTTGCACAGACCTAACTACTAAGGGTATAAGACACGGCAGGAGTAGACACAACATTAAAATCAGCAGGACTCCACCTACCACTGCCTTAAGCCCTCCAAACCACTCATACCAGCTACCAAACCAACTACTTGGATTGTACCCTTTCCATACCTGAGTAGGCACATGCGCTAGTTTAACCATATGGCTAGTAAGCTCAGCTATTGCTTGCCCTTCGTCATCTATTTGAAGACAGCAATTGCTCAGGTTAAACTTCCCACATACACCTCCCTCTACTGCCAAAAGGTAGTCCAAGGCTAATCTATTTTGGTAGACTGCTGTCCTCATCCTGGTATTATGCTTCGCTAGAAGATTGAGCGCTTGTGATGTCTCGTTAGTAATAATCTCAACCACCGCCTGTAATCTTATAATACGGTTGAGCATATAAATAGGGGTTCTATAACCAAAGGTACCATCTTCTGCCCACGTGGCTGGCCCATAATAATCTATAATACGCTGGGGAGGCCATTCATTATCTTCCCAGGCGCCTATCTCTATGGGTCCCCTTTTCTTCCTATGATTCACATCATACACTTTAACACCTAAAGTCTCACCTGTTTCAATAGGTAACAAGAAGAAGGATGGTTTGAGCATACCCAACACACATGCCCCTTCCCAGTCCTGTGGCAACTCCGAATAGGCTTTCTTACCACAGATCCAGTACAAATTTGCTGGGGCTCTCCAGGTAGATGTGATGGATAAATCAAACCACACATCCTTTAAATTGGCGTATCTAGCAAACGGGTTAGATGGTTCTGAGACATTTGAAGCCGACCACCAAGTTGTATTCTTTGTATCATCATCATAAGCTTTTTGCCCTAGACAAGTTAATTCTCCTACAGAAGTATTATACATCATTCCTTTCCTTGCTATGCAAACATAACCTATGATGGAGGTCTTTAATCTCCACTCAGATTTACCTCTAACACTCATATGATAATCGGCTTGTGTAGATATTAATTGGTCAACTGCCTCAGAACCGGA